>NC_140116.1:1787339-2174962 GCF_964237585.1 Gallinula chloropus
GCAGAGACCCTTGGCTCAGTGGGGCTGGGGGTTGGGGGGCTGGGGAGGGGGGGCTGAGGGGGGTGTGGGGGGGAGCCCACCTGGCCCCCCCGTGCCGGTGGGGGTGGGGGGGGGGCTGGGTGCCCACCCACGCCCTTACGTAAGGGGCTTATTAATATTCCCCGGGGGCTGCGGCTCGGCGCGTGCCTGCGGGGGTGCTGCCGTGCCCCCCCCCCACCTTCCATCCCCCCCCCCCAGCCTTGTGCACGTGCCCAGAGCCCCCCCAGACCCTCAGGTGTCCTGATGGGACACGGATGGGGGGTTTGGGGGGGGGGGTGTCACAGGTTGGGGGTACAGGGGGGGTGGGTGAGCCCAGGGGAGGGGGTTCCCCCGAGCTCCCCAAACCCCCCGCCCCTTGACCCCTTTAGGGGGGGGGGGCGATGCCCTCGCAGGCCCAGGACCCCCCCCACCCCACCCCACCCTCGGGTTTGAGCAGGTCCTACAGTAACTCGGGAGGTGTGATGAGCCGGGCGGGTCTCAGCGGGGAGCGGGGCTGGGAGAGGGGGCTGGGGGGGGGGGGTGTCGGGGAGCCCCCCCTGCCCCAGCACGTGGCTCGCCCCCCCCCGTGCACACACATGGGGGGGCACTGAGTTAGGGGCTCCCCCAGGACCCGTGGGGGTCTTAGGGCACCTGCACCCCCTCCCCCCAACTCCAGCTCCACAGGGGGCCTGGGACGCCCCCTCCCCAAATAGCAGCTGTGTGGATTTGGGCACCTCCCTGCCCATGGGGGGTCTCGGGGCACCCACCGCCCACCCATCACTCCTCGGGGGTCCCGGGGCACCCACCGCCCACCCATCGCTCCTCGGGAGTCCTGGGGCAACCCCCCCTCCCCAATCGCTCCTCAGGGGTCCCCAGGAACCCACCGCCCACCCATCACTCCTCGGGGGTCCCAGGGCAGCCCCCCCTCCCCAATCACTCCTCAGGGGTCCCCAGGAACCAACCGCCCACCCATCACTCCTCGGGGGTCCTGGGGCACCCACCGCCCACCCATCACTCCTCGGGGGTCCCGGGGCAGCCCCCCCTCCCCAATCGCTCCTCGGGGGTCCTGGGGCAGCCCCCCCTCCCCAATCGCTCCTCAGGGGTCCTGGGGCACCCACCGCCCACCCATCGCTCCTCGGGGGCCCCCAGGAACCCACCGCCCACCCATCGCTCCTCGGGGGACCTGCAGCACCCCCCGCCCCCTCATCGCTCCTCGGGGGTCCCGGGGCACCCACCGCCCACCCATCACTCCTCGGGGGTCCTGGGGCAGCCCCCCCTCCCCAATCGCTCCTCAGGGGTCCCGGGGCACCCCCCTCCCCAATCGCTCCTCGGGGGTCCCGGGGCACCCACCGCCCACCCATCGCTCCTCGGGGGTCCCAGGGCAGCCCCCCCTCCCCAATCGTTTTTCAGGGGTCCCGGGGCAGCCCCCCCTCCCCAATCACTCCTCGGGGGTCCCGGGGCACCCCCCGCCCCCTCATCGCTCCTGGGGGGTCCCGGTGCACCCACCACCCACCCATCGCTCCTCGGGGGTCCCGGGGCTGCCCCCCCTCCCCAATCGCTCCTCAGGGGTCCTGGGGCACCCACCGCCCACCCATGGCTCCTCGGGGGTCCTGGGGCAGCCCCCCCTCCCCAGTCGCTCCTCGGGGGTCCCGGTGCACCCACCGCCCACCCATCACTCCTCGGGGGTCCCAGGGCAGCCCCCCCTCCCCAATCGCTCCTCGGGGGACCTGCAGCACCCCCCGCCCCCTCATCGCTCCTGGGGGGTCCCGGTGCACCCACCACCCACCCATCGCTCCTCGGGGGTCCTGGGGCAGCCCCCACTCCCCAATCACTCCTCAGGGGTCCCCAGGACCCCACCACCCCCTCATCGCTCCTCGGGGGTCCCGGGGCACCCCCCGCCCCCTCCCCAGCGCGGGGCTGGGCGGTTCCCGGTCGCCGGTGCCGCCCCCGGCTCCCCCCGCCCCTCCCCGCCCCTCCCGCCGGTAGCGGCTCGGGGAAAGTTGCGGCGGAGACAGACCCGGCGGCACCGGCAGCACCGGCGGGAGGAGGAGGAGGAGGAGGAGGAGGAGGCGGCGGCGGGGGGGTAGGGGGGGGACACCGGCCGAGCATCCCCGGGTAGGAGCGCGCAGCATCCCCGGTCCTACCCCCCCCACCCTCCCCACACAACCGGCCACCCGCCGGTCCTCCCCGCCCCCGGGCGCTGCCGGTGGCCGGTTCTCCTCCTCCCTCTGCCTTCCTCCCCCCCCTCCTCCCCCTCCCCATCGCCGGTTCTCCCCAGCCCGGTGCTCCCACCCCCGGTGCCATCTTAGCTCCGCCGCCCGGGCCGGGGCTGCCTGCGCAGCCGCCGGGTACCGGCTGCAGGAGGGGAGGGGGTTGTGGTGCTGCTTTGGGGAGGGGGCTTGGGGAAGGGGGTCCCTTCCCCGGGGGGGCTGGCGGGGCGGGAGCGGCTGCTCGGCCGCTGCCCGCCGGTCCCTGGATGGGGGGGGGGTGAGGGGGGGGGCTGAGGGCGCGTCCCCGCAGGGGCCATGGAGCCGCCGCGGAACCTGCCGGGGCTGGAGCCCGAGCGGGGGGCGCCGGACCCGGCCGGGGGGTGCCCGTCCCCGCTGGAGATCAAGTCCGCCCCCAGCAAGAAGATTTGGGTCAAGCTCCGGGCGCTGTGAGTGACCCCCCCACCCCCCCACCCTATCCCACCCCCCCCCCACCCTGAGCCCACCCCGAGCGGTGCACCCCATCAGCACCCTGACACCCCCCCCCCCCCCCCAACCCCTGCTTTGGGGACCCCTCCTCATCCTCTGACACCTCCCACCCCCCTGGTGCACCCTACTCCACTCTGGGGACCCCTCCTCATCCTCTAACACCCACCCCCCCACCCACCCCTGGTGCACCCTACTCCGCTTTGGGGACCCCTCCTCATCCTCTAACACCCCCCCCCCACCCCCCCGGTGCACCCTACTCCACTTTGGGGACCCCTCCTCATCCTCTAACACCCCCCCACCCACCCCCCTGGTGCACCCTACTCCGCTTTGGGGACCCCTCCTCATCCTCTAACACCCCCCCCACACACACCCCTGGTGCACCCTACTCCACTTTGGGGACCCCTCCTCATCCTCTAACACCCCCCCCACCACCCCCTTGGTGCACCCTACTCCGCTTTGGGGACCCCTCCTCATCCTCTAACACCCACCCCCCCACCCCTGGTGCACCCTACTCCACTTTGGGGACCCTTCCTCATCCTCTAACACCCTCCCCACCCACCCCCCTGGTGCACCCTACTCCACTTTGGGGACCCTTCCTCATCCTCTAGCATCCCCCCCCCCTCCATGGTGCCCCCCACTCCACGCAGGACCCCCCTTGTGTGTCCCCCCCCTCCCTTCCCAGTCACCTCCCCCAGGACACCCCCTGCGCTGGGGCACTGGGACCCCCTTGGGTGGGCGCACCCATAACCTTGGGGGTGGGTCTGATGGGGCAGCTCTTGGGGGGCTGGGTGGGGGTCCCCCCAGTGCAGCCCCCCCCCCAACACCCTGCACCCCCTCTGGCAGGTGGGGGGGGGGGCTGGGCTGCCCTGAACTCTTGGAGGGGGGAGTAGAGTGGGTGCTGTAGGCACAGGGGAGGGGGTGTCACCCTCTGACACCCCTGGGTGCCCCCCTGATGGGTGGGTGCCACCCCCTCAGCTGTGAGCTCACGTGTGCGTGGTAACCCCCTCCCCAGCCTGCGGCACGGGGCCTCGTGCGAGGGGCGTGCGAGGGGCACGTGAGGGGCGTGCGAGGGGCATGCGAGGGGCGCAGCCGTGGGTGTGCGAGGGGCACATGAGGGGTGTGCGAGGGGTGTGCAAGGGGCACAGCCGTGGGTGTGCGAGGGGCACGTGAGGGGTGTGCAAGGGGCACAGCCGTGGGTGTGCGAGGGGCACGTGAGGGGTGTGCAAGGGGCACAGCTGTGGGTGTGCAAGGGGCGTGCAAGGGGCACGTGAGGGGCGCAGCCGTGGGTGTGCGAGGGGCACGTGAGGGGCGTGCAAGGGGTGTGCAAGGGGCGCAGCCGTGGGTGTGCAAGGGGCACGTGAGGGGTGTGCAAGGGGCATTTGAGGGGCGTGTGAGGGGCACAGCCGTGGGTGTGCAAGGGACATGTGAGGGGCGTGCGAGGGGTGCAGCCGTGGGCGTGCAAGGGGCACGTGATGGGCACGTGAGGGGCGTGCAAGGGGTGTGCAAGGGACATTTGAGGGATGTGTGAGGGGCACAGCCGTGGGTGTGCAAGGGGCACGTGAGGAGCGTGCAAGGGGCATGTGAGGGGCGTTTGAGGGGCGTTTGAGGGGTGCAGCCGTGGGCGTGCAAGGGGCATGTGAGGGGCGTTTGAGGGGCGCAGCTGTGGGTGTGCAAGGGGCACGTGAGGGGCATGCAAGGGGCACGTGAGGGGCGTTTGAGGGGCGTTTGAGGGGCGCAGCCTTGGGCGTGCGAGGGGCACGTGAGGGTCTGACCCGCACGTGGCGCCCGGCGAAGCCCCACGTGTGCCGGGTGACACACGGGGACGGGAGCTCGTGGCACACGCGTGTTGGTGCCAGAGGTGTCGAGTGTGTCACACGTGAGCCCAAGGCCGGGCTCAGCCGGGGTGTGAAATGTGGGTGCTGGGGCTCCCCAGGGGCCTCGTGTGTCACACGTGTGAGTGTCCAGCCCTGTGTGTGTGTCACACGTGTGAGTTTCCAGCCCCGTGTGTCACACGTGTGAGTGTCCAGCCCCGTGTGTGTGTCACACGTGTGTGAGACCAGCCCTGTTTGTGTGTCACACGTGTGAGTGACCAGCCCTGTGTGTGTCACACGTGTGAGTGTCCAGCCCTGTGTGTGTTGCACATGTGAGTGACCAGCCCCGTGTGTCACACGTGTGAGTCTGACCAGCCCCATGTCACACGTGTGAGTGCCCAGCCCCGTGTGTGTCACACGTGTGACCAGCCCCGTGTGTCACACATGTGACAGCCCCGTGTGTCACACGCGTGTGAGCCCTGGCTGGGAGCTTGCACACGCATGTGCACAGGGCCGTGTGGGTGCACAGGGTGCCAGCGGCTCTGGAATCCCCACATCAGGCCTGGGATGGGGTGGGGGGCGGCACTGGGATGGGGGGGGCGGCACTGGGATGGCACTGGGATGGGGGGGATGGCACTGGGATGTGGTGGGGGGCGGCACTGGGATGGGGGGGTGGCACTGGGATGTGGTGGGGGGTGGCACTGGGATGGGGGGGTGGCACTGGGATGTGGTGGGGGGTGGCACTGGGATGGGGGGGGCGGCACTGGGATGGGGGGGTGGTACTGGGATGAGGGGGGTGGCACTGGGTTGGGGGGGGTGGCACTGGGATGGGGGGGGTGGCACTGGGTTGGGGGGGGTGGCAGCAGCAGCGGGGGCCGTGGGTGGTGACAGGCAGCCCGTGGGGACCGTGGGGGTGGGTGGTGGCACCGTGTGTCCCCCCCCCACCCCCAGGCAGCGTGATGCAGCCAGCCCCCTGCTCCCCATCCCCCCCCTCCCTGGGCTCCCCTCGGGGGTCCCCCATGGCCCCCCACCCAGGGTAGGGGGTGCTGGGGGTGGGTGTCCCCAGGGGTGGGGGGCAGGGCACAGGAAGGTGACAGGTGCCTTTGCCAAGGTCACGACCCCCCCCTCACACTGGCTTCGGATGGGACGTCTGGCTGTGTCCCCCCCAGTCCCCCTCCCCAAACCCCAGTCCCCCTCTCTCCCCATCACCCATCACCTGTCACCTTGGGGGGGGGGCACACGGTGACCCCCCCACCACATGGACCCCGGGGTGATTTGGGGGGACAGCCCATCCCGTGGGGTTTGGAGCTGTGGGGGGGGGGACACACACCGTGACCCCGGGTGGGACAGTCCCTGTGCCACCCTGTGTCCCCCCCCCCCCCCGTGCCTCAGTGTCCCCAGGGGGCTGGTGTGGCTGGGGCTTGGCTGGGGCTTGGCTGATGGGGACACGTGTGGGGCAGTGGGGACGGGTGTCACCAGCCTTGGGGACACTGTGGTGGGGGGCTGGGACCCACTGGGTGGGGAGTGGTGGGACCCATTGGGGACCAGTGGGGACCCGGTGGGTGCTGGGTGGGCACTGGTGGGACCTGCTGGGGACCCGCTGGGTGCTGGTAGCAGCGCTGGGGACCTGCTGGGTGGCAGCAGCTGTGACAGTGACACCTTTGGGAGGGGACAGGGTGGCTGGAGGGCTGGCCCAGACCAGGACAGGGGTGACATGGGACCCCCCTCGCCCCAGCCCAGGGGGAGCTGGTGGAGCTCTGGAGGGGCTGTGCCAGCCCCTGTCAGGCTGTGACAGCCTGTGACAGCCTGTGATGTCCCATGGCAGGCCACATCCCCATCCCCATCCCCTCCCCATCCCCTCCCCATCCCCTCCCCATCCCCTCCCCATCCCCATCCCCATCCCATCCCCATCCCATCCCCATCCCATCCCCATCCCCGTCCCCGTCCCCGTCCCCATCCCATCCCCATCCCCATCCCCATCCCATCCCATCCCCATCCCCATCCCCATCCCCATCCCCATCCCCATCCCCATCCCCATCCCCACCCCACCCCACCCCACCCCATCCCCATCCCCATCCCCATCCCCATCCCCATCCCCTCCCATCCCATCCCCATCCCCATCCCCATCCCCATCCCCATCCCCATCCCCATCCCCATCCCCATCCCATCCCATCCCCTCCCATCCCACCCAGCACTCGCGGTGGCTGCGGGGGCTGCGCTTTCCCGGGCAGCCAGATGGGATTCCCTCTCCCCTCCCTCCCCCTCCCCTCCCTCCCGCCTCCTCATCCCCCCCTCCCAGCCAGACAGACGGACACACAGACAGATGGCCGGGGGCCGGCTGGCGACCGGCACACGCGTGTTCAGGCGTGTGCCAGACAGGGAGGGGTCACCCCGGGGCTGGGGGGGGGGGCTGGGGACAGGGGAAGGTGCCCACGCGTGTGGGAGGGGGTGGGTCTGTGGGTCTGTCCCCCCACTCCCCTCCCCCCGTGTCCCCTGTGGGTGTCACAGGCTGGTGGGGGAAGGGCGGCCACACTGGTTTCCTGTCCCCGCGTCCCCACGCTGCTGGGACGCCCTTGGGTGCTGTTGGGACCCCCCTGGGTGCTGCTGTCACCCCATGGCAGAGCTGGTGGCACTGCACAAGATCCACTGGAGGTGAGTCCCTGGGGACCCCCCCCCGGGACCCTCAGCACCCAGGGTGGGGGAGGTTTCTTGAAGGGGTGGGAGGGGAAACTGAGGCACGGCCAGAGGGGTGCTGGGGACACTCACCTGTGGCCCAAAAGGCTGGGTGCAGGATGAGCTCTGGGTGCTGGGTGCAGGGTGCTGAGTACTGGATGTGGGATGTGTTCTGGGATGCTGGGTGCAGGATGAGCTCTGGGAGCAGGATGAGCCCAGGGTGCTGGGTGCAGGGTGCTGGGTACTGGATGCAGGATCTATTCTGGACATGGGGTGCTGGGTGCAGGATGAGCTCTGGGTGCTGAGCCCCGGATGCTGGGTGCAAGATGAGCTGTGTGTGCAGGGGTGTTAGGTGCAGGGTGCTGGGTACCGGATGCAGGATGAGCCCAGGGTGCTGGGTGCAGGATGAGCTCTGGGTGCTGGATGTTGGGTGCAGGGTGCTGAGTACCGTATGCAGGATGGGCCCTGGGTGCTGGGTGCAGGATGAGTGCTGGGAGCAGGATGAGCTCTGGGTGCTGGATGTCGGGTGCAGGGTGCTGAGTACCAGATGTGGGATGTGTTCTGGGATGCTGGGTGCAGGATGAGTGCTGGGTGTAGGATGAGCCCAGGGTGCTGGGTGCAGGATGAGTGCTGGGTGCAGGATGAGCTCTGGATGCTGGGTGTTGAGTGCAGGGTGCTGAGTACTGGATGCAGGATGGACCCTGGGTGCTGGCTGCAGGATGAGCCCCTGGGTGCTGGCTGCAGGATGAGCCCCTGGGTGCTGGGTGCAGGATGAGCTCTGGGTGCTGGGTGCAGGATGAGCTCTGGGTGCAGGATGAGCCCCTGGGTGCTGGGTGCAGGATGAGCCCCTGGTGCTGGGTGCAGGATGAGCTCTGGGTGCAGGATGAGCCCCTGGGTGCTGGGTGCAGGATGAGCCCATGGGTGCTGGGAGCAGGATGAGCTCTGGGTGCTGGGTGTGCGGTACCACAGCGCACACCCACCCCTCCCCCACCTCTCACCCCCCCCCACCCCTTCTGGGGGTTCCCCGGGCAGCTACCCCCACCCCACCCCACCCTGGTGCCCACTCCCACCCCACGCCCATGGGTGCTGCCCAGGCGTGTCAGGGCGCGTGTCCCCCCGTGTCCCCCGTGTCCCCATGTCCCCCCGTGTCCCCCCATGTCCCCCCGTGTCCCCCCGTGTCCCCCGTGTCCCCCATGTCCCCGTGTCCTCGTGTCCCCCCATGTCCCCGTGTCCCCCCGTGTCCCCCCGTGTCCCCCCGTGTCCCCCCATGTCCCCCCATGTCCCCGTGTCCCCTCGTGTCCCCTCGTGTCCCCCCATGTCCCCCCATGTCCCCCATATGTCCCCCATGTCCCCCATGTCCCCCATGTCCCCCATGTCCCCCCACGTCCCCCATGTCCCCCCACGTCCCCGTGTCCCCCGTGTCCCCCCATGTCCCCATGTCCCCATGTCCCCCGTGTCCCCATGTCCCCCGTGTCCCCGTGTCCCCGTGTCCCCCCAGGCTGCGGTACCTGGTGAAGCAGCTGGAGACGGGCGAGGTGAACGTGGAGGAGCTGAAGAGGAACCTGGAGTACGCGGCCTCGCTGCTGGAGGCCGTCTGCATCGACGAGACCAGGTGGGGCTGGGGGCGGCACCACGGGGAGGGGCGGTGGGGGGTGGGGGGGTGATGATGATGACGATGATGCCCCTTCTCTCGCCCCTTCTCGCCATGACCCTGATGATGATGGTGCCC
Source organism: Gallinula chloropus (assembly GCF_964237585.1). NCBI lineage: Eukaryota > Metazoa > Chordata > Aves > Gruiformes > Rallidae > Gallinula > Gallinula chloropus. The sequence goes on from NC_140116.1 coordinate 1,796,267, forward strand.
CTCCTGATGATGCTGCTGGTGCTGCCCATCCTCTCACCCCTTCCTGCCATGACCATGATGATGATGATGATGGTGATGATGATGATGATGATGATGATGATGATGGTGATGCCCATCCTCTTCTCCCTTCCTGCCATGGCCGTGCTGCTGCTGGTGCCCATCCTGCTGCTGTTGGTGCTGGTGCCCATCCTGATAATGATGCTGCTGGTGGTGCTGGTGCCCATCCTGATGACGGTGCTGGTGCCCATCCTGATGATGCTGCTGCTGGTGCCCATCCTGCTGCTCCTGGTGGTGCTGGTGCTCATCCTGATGATGCTGCTGGTGCCCATCCTGATGCTCCTGGTGGTGCTGGTGCTCATCCTGATGATGCTGCTGGTGCCCATCCTGCTGCTCCTGGTGGTGCTGATGCCCACCGTGCTGCTGCTGCTGGTGCTGCTGGTGCCCACCCTGTTGCTGCTGCTGCTGGTGCTGCTGGTGCCCATCCTGGTGGTGGTGCTGGTGCCCATCCTGCTGCTGCTGCTGGTGCCCATCCTGATGCTGGTGCCCATCCTGATGATGCTGCTGGTGGTGCTGGTGCCCATCCTGCTGCTGGTGCCCATCCTGGTGGTGCTGGTGCCCATCCTGCTGATGGTACTGGTGCTCATACTGATGATGCTGCTGGTGGTGCTGGTGCTCATCCTGATGATGCTGCTGGTGCCCATCCTGATGCTGCTGCTGGTGCCCATCCTGCTGGTGGTGCTGGTGCCGGCGGTGTTGGTGCCCATGCTGGTGCCCATGCTGATGCTGGTGCCATCCTGCTGGTGGTGCTGGTGCTGGTGCTGGCGGTGCTGGTGCCCATCCTGGTGCCCATGCTGCTGGTGCTGGCGGTGCCGGTGGCCGCGCCGGCCCCGCGCCCCCTCAGGCAGATGCTGGACACGGAGGACGAGCTGCGGGAGATGCGCTCGGACGCGGCGGTGCCCTCGGAGGTGCGGGACTGGCTGGCCGCCACCTTCACGCAGCAGGCGCGGGCCAAGGGCCGCCGCGCCGAGGAGAAGCCCAAGTTCCGCAGCATCGTGCACGCCGTCCAGGCCGGCATCTTCGTGGAGAGGTGGGTGCTGGGGGGGGCACGGCCACCCCCTCCCCACCCACCCCATCCCCCTCCCCACCCACCCCATCCCCCTCCCCACACACCCATCCCACCCCCCATGGATGGGCAAGGGGGGGCTGGCTGGGGTGTGGGGGGGGGGTGTTGGGGCTTTGCCGGGGTGGGGGGGTCCCAGCCAGGGAGTGTCTTGGCACCAGGGTTTGAGCCTGAGCACCCAAGTGGGGCCCCCAGCACCCAGCTCTGCACCCCCAAGGTGCCCCCCAGGTCTGCACCCCAAGGTGCCCCCCAGGTCTGCCCCCAGCCCCCCAGCTCTGTCCCCCAGGTTTGACCTCCAGCCCCCCAGCTCTGCCCCCAGCACCCAGCTCTGCCCCCCAAGGTGCCCCCCAGACCCCAGCTCTGTCCCCAGCTCTGCCCTAGCACCCAGGTCTGCGCCACAAGGTGCCCCCCCCAGCTCCCCAGCTCTGCCCCCAGCACCCAGCTCTGCCCCCAGCCCCTCACCTCTGCCCCCCAGCCCCCCCAGCCCTGCTCCCCCCTCAGCCCTTTCCACACCCCCCCAATTGCAGGATGTTCCGCCGGACGTACACGGCCGTGGGGCCCAGCTACTCCACCTCTGTCCTGAACTGCCTGAAGGTACCGTGGGGCGCAGGGGGCACCCCAACATCCCCCCAACCCCCCGCTCAGAGGATACCACCCTGCTGCCCTGATCTGGGCACAGGGCCATCCCATCCACATCCCCATGCCCATCCCATGCCCATCCCATGCCCATGCCCATCCCCATCCCCATCCCATCCCCATCCCATCCCATCCCCATCCCCATCCCATCCCCATCCCACCCCATCCCCATCCCCATCCCCATCCCCATCCCCATCCCATCCCATCCCATCCCATCCCCACCCCACCAATTCAGCACCACATTGGGGGCACCGCTGGGTGTCACCGGGTGTCGGGGCTGCCCCAGCACTGGGGGTAACACCCCCATGACCCTCCCCCCTTTCCCCACCCCCCCCCCCCAGACCCTGGACCAGTGGTGCTTCGATGTCTTCGCTCTCAACCGGGTGACAGAGGATCACGCCCTGCGCACCATCGTCTTCGAGCTCTTCACCCGACACAACCTCAACAGCCGCTTCAAGGTGTGCGCCCACCCCCACCCCCACCCATGGGTGCCCTTAGGGTGCCCCCCCTGGGGTTTTGCCCCCCACCCCAAGCAGCCCATGTGTCCCAGATCCCCTCTGTCTTCCTGACGACGCTGCTGGACGCGCTGGAGGCCGGCTACGGAAAGTACCGGAATCCCTACCACAACCAGGTCCACGCTGCCGACGTCACCCAGACCGTCCATTGCTTCTTGCTCCGCACTGGCATGTTGGTATGGGGGGGGTGGGGGGGGTCTCCCATGGGAGGGGTCTCAGTGCCCACCCAGTGCCCACCCGCTTGGTCCAGGATGATGCTTGTTGCCATGGAGATGGCACCACCTGGTGATGGGAATGGAGGATGATGAGGGACATGGGGTGACACCCCACCCCGGTTTTGGGACACACACATGTGCATGCTTGTGGTGTGTCACACACTCCCCCCCCACCCTCCTGCTTGCCCACCCCCCACTCTGGCTCCCCACCCCTTGTGGGGTGGCCCTGGCAGCCCTGACACCCGCGTCCCCCAGCACTACCTGACGGAGATCGAGGTCCTGGCCATCATCTTCGCCGCCGCCATCCACGACTACGAGCACACGGGCACCACCAACAGCTTCCACATCCAGACCAAGTGAGGGCAGGGGGGGCACCCCACGGGGGGCACGGCACGGCACGGGGGGCATGGCATGCTGGTGGCACCCCACAGGTGACAGGGCGTGGCATGGATGGTGTGGCACCGTGCTGGTGGCTCCCCATGGGTGGCATGGTGCAGGTGGCACCGTGTGGCACACCACAGGGGGCATGGCACGGTGCTGGTGGCTCTCCATGGGTGGCATGGGACAGCGTGGATGGCACAGTGCAGGTGGCATGGTGTGGCATGGCATGGGTGGCATGGGACCTTGCTGGTGGCTCCCCATGGGTGACATGCATGGGGGGTCACAGCACAGTGCAGGTGGCACCCCATGGGTGACATGCATGGGTGGCATGGGACCATGCAGGTGGCTCCCCATGGGTGATATGGCATGGAAGGCATGGGACCATGCAGGTGGCTCCCCATGGGTGACATGGCATGGGGGGGTCATGGCACCGTGCTGGTGGCACCCCATGGGTGACATGCATGGGGGTCACAGCACAGTGCAGGTGGCTCCCCATGGGTGACATGCATGGGTGGCATGGCACTGTGCTGGTGGCACCCCATGGGTGACATGGCATGGGGGGGTCACGGCACGGTGCAGGTGGCTCCCCATGGGTGACATGCATGGGGGGTCATGGCACTGTGCAGGTGGCTCCCCATGGGTGACATGGCATGGGGGTCACAGCATGGTGCAGGTGGCACCCCATGGGTGATATGGCATGGGTGGCATGGGACCATGCAGGTGGCACCCCATGGGTAACTGGCATGGGTGGCATGGCACAGTGCAGGTGGCACCCCATGGGTGACATGCATGGGTGGCATGGCACCGTGCAGGTGGCACCCCATGGGTGACATGGCACAGTGCAGGTGGCACCCCATGGGGGTCACGGCACAGTGCAGGTGGCACCCCACGGGTGACATGGGACCATGCAGGTGGCACCCCACGGGTGACATGGCACAGTGCAGGTGGCACCCCATGGGGGTCACGGCACAGTGCAGGTGGCACCCCACGGGTGACATGGGACCATGCAGGTGGCACCCCACGGGTGACATGGCACGGTGCAGGTGGCACCCCATGGGGGTCACGGCACAGTGCAGGTGGCACCCCACGGGTGACATGGCACAGCGTGGTCAGACCAGGCAGGGCTGGGGCTCTGTTCCACTGACCTATGGCGCAGGAAGGGCTGAGCAGCACCCTGGGAGTGCCCACCCCAGGGTCAGGCCCCATCCGTGGGGGCCAGGGCTGCCCAGGGGCGGGGGGGGGGGGTGTGTGTGCTCATTCCCTGCCCCCCCCCCATCCCCACCACCCAGGTCAGACTGTGCCATCCTGTACAACGACCGCTCGGTGCTGGAGAACCACCACATCAGCGCCGTGTTCCGCATGATGCAGGACGAGGAGATGAACATCTTCATCAACCTCACCAAGGACGAGTTCGTGTAAGCTCCCTGCCCCCTGTCCACAGCCCCAGGGACTGTCCCCAGCTGGGACAGGGCAGTGGGGGGTCCTGAGTTTGAGGGGATCCCCCCCCTTTTCCCCTCCCCTGGGGCTGCAGGGAGCTGAGGGCTCTGGTGATCGAGATGGTCCTGGCCACCGACATGTCCTGCCACTTCCAGCAAGTCAAGTCCATGAAGACATCCCTGCAGCAGCTGGAGAGGTGAGGATGGAGGAAGAGGAGGAGGAGGGGTTTGGGGAAGGGGATGTGGGGGGGTTTTTTAAGGGGGGACACACCACCCTGAGCACCCCAAGCCCCTCGCCCAGGATTGACAAGTCCAAGGTGCTGTCGCTGCTGCTGCACGCGGCCGACATCAGCCACCCCACCAAGCAGTGGGCCGTGCACGGCCGCTGGACCAAGGCCCTGATGGAGGAGTTCTTCAGGCAGGTAGGGCCCCGGCGCCGCGGGCAGGGGGTGGCAGGGCACGGGGACCACCCCTGTGTCCCCCCCGACAAGCCCACCCCCCGGGTCAGCTGTCCTCCCTGTGTGTCCCCCGCCCCTCGCTGTGCCTCTCCAGGGGGACAAGGAGGCCGAGCTGGGGCTGCCCTTCTCCCCGCTCTGCGACCGCACGTCCACGCTGGTGGCCCAGTCCCAGATAGGTGAGGGGTGGCAGGGGCCTGGCCCCAGCGCTGTCACCTCGGGGGTGTCCCCACTGTCACCCCTGTCCCCAACCCTGTCCCCAGCGCTGTCACCTCGGGGGTGTCCACATCCCCACCCCTGTCCCCAGCCCTGTCACCTCGGGGGGGTGTCCCCATCCCCAACCCTGTCCCCTCTGGGGTGTCCACATCCCCACCCCTGTCCCCAAACCTGTCACCTCAGGGGTGTCCCCACTGTCACCCCTGTCCCCAACCCTGTCCCCAACCCTGTCCCCTCGGGGGTTTCCCCATCCCCACTCTTGTCCCCAGCCCTGTCACCTCAGGGGTGTCCACATCCCCATCCCCAACGCTGTCACCTTGGGGGTGTCCCCACTGTCACCCCTGTCCCCACCCATGTCACCTCTGGGGTGTCCACATCCCCATCCCCAACGCTGTCACCTCGGGGGTGTCCCCACTGTCACCCCATCCCCAACCCTGTCCCCTCTGGGGTGTCCACATCCCCATCCCCACCCTGTCCCCTCGGGGGTGTCCCCATCTCCACCCCATCCCCACCCCTGTCCCCAACCATGTCCCCCAACCATGTCACCTCTGGAGTGTCCCCATTGTCACCCCATCCCCACCCCTGTCCCCAACCCTGTCACCTCTGGGGTGTCCACATCCCCATCCCCAACCCTGTCCCCTTCAGGTTGTCCCCATTGTCACCCCTGCCCCCAACCCTGTCACCTCGGGGGTGTCCCCATCCCCACCCCACCCCCAACCCTGTCCCCTCAGGGGTGTCCCCACTGTCACCCCTGCCCCCAACTGTGTCACCTCGGGGGTGTCCCCATCCCCATCCCCAACCCTGTCACCTCAGGGGTGTCCCCAAGCCTGTCCCCTCAGGGGTGTCCCCATTCCCACCCCATCCCCAGCCCTGTCCCCTCCAGGGTGTCCCCATTGTCACCCCTGTCCCCAACCCTGTCCCCTCCGGGGTGTCCCCATTGTCACCCCATCCCCACCCCATCCACACCCCTGTCCCCTCTGGGGTGTCCCCATCCCCACCCCTGTCCCACCCCCTCCCAGGCTTCATTGACTTCATCGTGGAACCCACCTTCTCGGTGCTGACGGACGTGGCAGAGAAGATGGTTCTGCCCCAGGCTGAAGACGCCACCAAGGCCAAGGGCAGCGCTGGCCCCGCCCCGCCCGCCAGGTTGGGCCCTCACGTGCCTCAGTTTCCCCTTCCCCAGCGCGGGGAGGCCGGGGCGGGGGGGGAGGGAGGGGAGGTGGGTAGGGGGCAACCAGCAGTCATGGGGAGCTGGGATGTGGTGGTGGTGGTGGCGGCTCTGCCCTGTCCCTGTCCTGCCCCTGTCACTGCCCCTATCCTACCCCTGTCCCTGTCCCATCCCCAGCTGTCCCTGCCCCTGTCCTGCCCCTTTCCCTGTCCTGTCCCTGTCCTTTCCCTGTCCTGCCCCTGTCCCTGTCCTCTTCCTGCCCTGTCCCTGCCCCTGTCCCTGCCTTGTCCCCAGATGTCCCTGTCCCTGCCCCTGTCACTGCCCCTGTCCCGTCCCCAGCTGTCCCCAGCTGTCCCTGTCCCTTCCCCTGCCCCTGTCCTGTCCCCAGCTGTCCCTGTCCTGCCCCTGTCCCTGTCCTGCCCCTGTCCTGCTCCTGTCCCGCTCCTGTTCCTGTCCTGTCCCCAGCTGTCCCTATCCCTGCCCCTATCCCTGTCCCTGTCCCTGCCCCGTCCCCAGCTGTCCCCAGCTGTCCCCTGCCCCTGTCCCTGCCCTGTCCCTGTCCCGTCCCCAGCTGTCCCCAGCTGTCCCCTGCCCCTGCCCCTGCCCTGTCCCTGTCCCGTCCCCAGCTGTCCCTGTTCCTGTCCCTGCCCCTGTCCCTGCCCTGTCCCTGTCCCGTCCCCAGCTGTCCCTGTTCCTGTCCCTGCCCCTGTCCCTGCCCTGTCCCTGCCCCGTCCCCAGCTGTCCCCAGCTGTCCCCAGCTGTCCCCTGCCCGCAGCTCGCAGTGGCGGCAGCCGTCGCTGGATGAGCACCTGGAGCTGGGGGACATCAAACCCGACCTGGCCGGGTTCCGCTCCACCTGGACCAAGTACATCCAGGAGAACAAGCAGAAGTGGAAGGAGCGGGCGGCCAGCGGTAGGTGACCACGGCCACCATGGCCTCCATGGCCACCATGGCCTCCATGGCCTCCATGGCCACCACGGCCTCCATGGCCACCACGGCCACCACAGCCTCCATGGCCACCATGGCCACCACGGCCTCCATGGCCACCACGGCCTCCATGGCCACCATGCTCACCACGGCCACCATGACCTCCATGGCCACCATGACCTCCATGGCCACCATGACCTCCATGGCCTCCATGGCCACCACGGCCTCCACGGCCACCATGACCTCCATGGCCTCCATAGCCACCATGGACTCCATGGCCACCACGGCCACCATGCTCACCATGGCCTCCACGGCCACCATGACCTCCACGGCCACCATGGCCTCCACGGCCACCACAGCCTCCATGGCCACCATGGCCACCATGGCCTCCATGGCCACCATGGCCTCCATGGCCACCACGGCCTCCATGGCCACCATGGCCACCATGGCCTCCATGGCCTCCATGGCCACCACGGCCTCCACGGCCATTATGGCCACCACGGCCTCCACAGCCTCCACAGCCACCATGGCCTCTACAGCCACCATGCTCACCACGGCCACCACGGCCTCCACAGCCTCAATGGCCTCCATGGCCACCATGACCTCCACGGCCACCATGCTCACCATGGCCACCACGGCCTCCACAGCCTCTATGGCCACCACAGTCTCCACAGCCACCATGGACACTGCGGACACCACAGTCTCCATGTCCTCCACGGTCACCATGGCCCCCATGGGCACTACAGCCACCATGCTTACCATGGCCATCATGGCCTCCATGGCCAGCACAGAGGGGACAGAGACCCCCCCAACACCAGCTCCAGGCTGAGCCTCCCTGCGCGGGGACGCATCCCAAGCGTGTGGCAGTCCCCAGACACGTGGGCTGGGTGATACCCCTGAGGGGTGTGTGTGTGGGGGGGGCAAATTAGGGTCCCTGGAGGGGTCCCCACGCCCCGTGTCCCGCCACAGGCATCACCAACCAGGCGTCCATCGAGGAGCTGTCACCCTGCGAGGAGCAGCCACCCACCCCCCGCCACCGGCACAACGGGGACGTGGACTAACACCAGGAGGAGCGAGGTGGGGGGGCCTGGGAAGGGGGGGGGTTGTGGGGGCCCAAACACGGGCTGGGGCAGCGGTGGCATCACTGTCACGGCCACAACTGTCCCCGTGCCCCCCAGGTCCGTGCCCAGCCACGTGGCGCCTCCGACACCATCGACTTCAGCACCGGGAAGGAGCCGCCTGGGACCACAGAAGGATTTGGGCCCCCCCCTCCCTCCCATCCCCAACCCCAGCACCTCCCACCCCCCCCACTCCAAAGCCCCCTGGCAGCCCCCCCAGCTCCGGCTGCCTGTGCCAAAACCCAGGGGTGATGGTGATGGTGACACCCCCACCCCCCCCTCACTGCCACACGCCAGCGGCTGCCCGGCTGCCCCCCCTGTGTCCCCCCCCCAGCCCTGTGTCCCCCCCACCCCCCTCCACGCCGGGTTTGGGCCTCATGGCTTTTTAAAGATGCTTCTTCACCCCCCCCCTCCCCCCCCAGCCCTGAGCCCCCCCCCCCCCCCTTCCTAACCCCCCCACCCACCACAGAGCTGGGTGCTCGGGTGCTGCTGGGGATGATGGTGGCCCCCAGGGATGGGGGACAATGGCACTGCCACCCCCCCACCCCCCCCACCTTGTTCTGGCTGATGGGTGGCCCCAAGTGTGTGTGTGTGTGTGTCCCCCATCCCTCTCCTGGGATACGTGTCCCTGTGTCACCCCAGCTTGGGGACATGTCCCAATGGGGGGGGCTTGTCCCCAAATCCCCTGGCCCCAAGGTCACCTCGGGGTGGGGGGGGGGTAGCGAGGTGGGGAGGGGCTGGAGGGCAGGATTGGGCCCTGAAGGGGCAGTGCCAGCAGCCCCGGGGAGGGGGGGGGGGGCAGCACCCTGCGGTCCCCCACTGTCCCCTCAGTGTCCCCTCAATGTCCCCTCAGTGTCCCTGCTTCCTCTGGCCCTGTGTGCCTCCAGTGTACCCCCCCCGTGTGTGTGTGTCCCCCGTGTGCCTCAAGTGTCCCCCCATGGACCTTGATTGTCCCCCCGTGTGCCTCAATTTCCCCCCCACCCATGTGCCCCAATTGCCCCCCCGTGTCTGTGCCCCCCTGTACCCTGAGCACTCCCCACCCCTGCCCCTCCAGTGTGCCCCCCCCGTACCCCAACCATCCATCCCCCCCCTCATGTACCTCCTCTGTGTGTCCCCCCCAGTGCCTGGAGACCCCCCTGCTCACCCCCCCAGCCCCCCATCCTGTGTCAGTGGGTCCATCCCAGCCCCCCCATCCTGTGTCAGTGTGTCCATACAGCCCCCCCAGCCCCCCCATCCCGTGTCAGTGTGTCCACACAGCCCCCCCATCCTGTGTCAGTGTGTCCATACAGCCCCCCCAGCCCCCCCATCCCATGTCAGTGGGTCCACACAGCCCCCCCCAGCCCCCCCATCCCATGTCAGTGGGTTCATCCCAGCCCCCCCAGCCCCCCATCCTGTGTCAGTGGGTCCATACAGCCCCCCCAGCCCCCCCATCCTGTGTCAGTGTGTCCATACAGCCCCCCCATCCCGTGTCAGTGGGTCCATACAGCCCCCCCAGCCCCCACATCCCGTGTCAGTGGGTCCATCCCAGCCCCCCCATCCTGTGTCAGTGGGTCCATCCCAGCCCCCCCATCCCCCCCATCCCGTGTCAGTGGGTCCATCTCAGCCCCCCCATCCCGTGTCAGTGGGTCCATCCCACCCCCCAGCCCCCCCATCTCGTGTCAGTGGGTCACCCAGCCCCTCCCATCCCGTGTCAGTGGGTCCATACAGCCCCCCCATCCTGTGTCAGTGTGTCCACACAGCCCCCCCAGCCCCCCCATCCTGTGTCAGTGGGTCCATCCCAGCCCCCCCATCCCCCCATCCCGTGTCAGTGGGTCCATCCCAGCCCCCCCATCCCCCCCATCCCGTGTCAGTGGGTCCATCCCAGCCCCCCCATCCCATGTCAGTGGGTCCATCCCGCCCCCCCATCCCCCCCATCCCGTGTCAGTGGGTCCATCCCAGCCCCCCCATCCCATGTCAGTGGGTCCATCCCGCCCCCCCATCCCCCCCATCCTGTGTCAGTGTGTCCACACAGCCCCCCCCAGCCCCCCCATCCCGTGTCAGTGGGTCCATCCCATCCCCCCATCCCGTGTCAGTGGGTCCCCCCAGCCCCCCCATCCCGTGTCAGTGGGTCCATCCCATCCCCCCATCCCGTGTCAGTGGGTCCATCCCAGCCCCCATCCCATGTCAGTGGGTCACACAGCCCCCCCATCCCGTGTCAGTGGGTGCCCCCAGCCCCCGGGGGTGGGTGGGGGTGCCCGTGCTCGCAGCTGCACACGCATGTCACGCACACACACGCACACGCCACGCGCCGCTAACGAGCAATTAATAAACCCTTCGCCACCACCACCTGCTCCCAGGCCTGGGGGGGCCCTTTTTGGGGGGGGGACAGACTCACAGAGGGGTAACACACCCACATCAACCCCCCCCCCAGCGTGGGGTGCAGCACCCAAAGGGGGTCTCAGCCCCCCCCCATGAAAGCAAGGAGGAGTCAGGGTGGGTTTTGGGGGGGGGGGGGGGCACACACCCCCCTTTAATACCAGCTTGGGGGGGTCCCCGTGCCCACCTGGGTGCACACATGTGGCCCCCCCACCCTCCCCCTGCCCCCCCCCCACCCCGTGTCCATGTGCAGAGGCCCCTGTTGCATGCACGTGTGACCCCCCCCCTTGCACACGCGTGTGCAAACGTGCACCGTGCACACGTGTGTGTGTGTGTTGGGGGGGGACGACACCCCCCCCGTGCCCCCCAGTGCGGGGAGGGTGCTGACAGTGGGGTGCCCCGGGGTGGGGGTGCTGGGGGAGGGGGGTGCCCCCAGTGTCCCCCCCCACCCCACCCTGGGGACCTGGGGTTGGGGGGTGGGGGGGCTGGGGTGGGGACGTGGGGTGCAGCCCGGCTTGCCAGTGTCCCCAGGAGCCCCCCCTGGGGGTTTGGGGGGGGGGGGTGCAGGGGGGGCTGCCCCTGGCAATACAAAAAGCCCCCCCGGGGCGGCCGCTGGAGGCGTAGAAAAGGGTCGGCTAAAAACCATCGGGGGGTCCTGGGGCGCCTGGGGGGGACAGGGGGGGCTGGGGGGGGCTGCAGCCACCTCCCAGGGGCCCAGGGCCCCAGTAACCCCCCCAGTGCCCCAGTAACCCCCCCAGTGCCCTAGTAAACCACCCCAGTGCCCCCGTAACCCCCACAGTGCCCCAGTAACCCCCCCAGTGCCCCAGTAAACCCCACAGTGCCCCAGTAAACCACCCCAGTGCCCCAGTAACCCCCACAGTGCCCCAGTAACCCCCAGTGCCCCAGTAAACCCTCCCAGTGCCCCAGTAAACCTCCACAGTGCCCTAGTAAACCCCCAGTGCCCCAGTACCCCCCAGTGCCCCAGTAAAGCCCACAGTGCCCCAGTGCCCCCCAGTGCCCCAGTAAACCCCTCCAGTGCCCCAGTAGTGTCCCAGTATCCCCCAGTACCCCAGCACAGTGTCCCAGTACTTCCCCAGCAGTGTCCCAGTAGCCCCAGTACCCCACCCAACACCCCAGCAGTGCCCCAGTACCCCTCCAACACCCCAATACACCCCTTTCCAGTACCCCAGTCCTCCCCCAGCATCCCCTCCCAGTCTCCCAGTCCCTGCCGCTGCATCCCAGTCCCTCCCAATCCCTCCCAGTCCCTCCCAGTGCCCCCAGTCCGTACCTACTGGCTGCCGGCAGCACCGGTGCCCCCCCCATCCCTCGGTGCTATATGGGTGCCATCCTCTGCCAGGCTGTGCCGCCCGTCCTCACGGGGCCCTGGGGGTGCTGGGGAGGTGGGGGGGACCTCAGGACCCCCTCAGCACCCCCAAACCCACCCCAGCACCCACAGACCCCCCCAGACCCCTCCCAGCCCCCCCAGCACCCCTAAACCACCCCCAGCACCCTCAAACCCACCCCAGCCCCCCTAAACCCCTCCAGCACCCCCAGACCCACTCCAGCACCCCCAAACCCCCACCAGCCCCCCCAGCACCCCCCAGACCCACCCCCCCAGCCCCCCCAGCACCCCTAAACCACCTCCAGCACCCTCAAAACCCCCAGCACCCCCATCCCCTCCCAGCACCCCCATCCCCACCCCAGCCCCCCCAAACCCCCTCACCACCCCCAGACCCACCCCAGTCCCCCCAGCACCCCTAACCCCCCCAAGCACCTCCAGACCCCCAAACCCCCTCAGACCCCCAAGCCCCCCAGCACCCCTAAACCCCCTCCAGCACCCCCAAACCCACCCCAGCCCCCCCTAAACCCCTCCAGCACCCCCAGACCCACTCCAGCACCCCCAGCACCCCCAAACCCCCACCAGCCCCCTCAGCCCCCCCCAGCATCCCCAACCCCCCCCCAGCTCCACCAGACCCCCCCCGACCTCCCCCAGCTCCCCCAGACCCTCAACACCCCTAAACCCCCACCAGCTCCCCCAGACCCCCCCAGCTCCCCCAGACCCCCCCAGACCCCTTCCAGCTCCCCCAGACCCCCCCAGCTCCCCCAGACCCCCCCCGACCTCCCCCAGCTCCCCCAGACCCCCCCCCGACCTCCCCCAGCTCCCTCCCCGACCTCCCCCAGCTCCCCCAGAACCCCCCCAGCTCCCCCAGACCCCCCCCAGACCCCTCCCAGCTCCCCCAGACCCCCCCCGACCCTCAGCACCCCTAAACCCCCCCCAGCTCCCCCAGACCCTCAGCACCCCTAAACCCCCCCAGCTCCCCCAGACCCCCACGACCTCCCCCAGCTCCCCCAGACCCCCACGACCTCCCCCAGCTCCCCCAGACCCCCCCAGCTCCCCCAACCCCCCCCAGCACTCCCAGCCCCCCAAACCCCCCAGACCCTCAGCACCCCTAAGCCCCCCCCAGCTCCCCCAGACCCCCCCCGACCTCCCCCAGCTCCCCCAGACCCCCCCCCAGACCCCTCCCAGCTCCCCCAGACCCCCCCCAGACCCCCCCCCCAGCTCCACCAGCCCCCCCCAGCCCCCCTCCCCAGCCCCCCGGGGGGGTGACTCACGCCGGGCGGGCGCGGGGCCGCCCCGCTGCGCTGGGGGGGGGGCACAGGAGCCCCCCGGGCTGTGCGCGTGCTCGGCGGCGCCGCGGGGGCAGCGGCCGCGCGGCCCCGGGGCCGCCTCTTCCTCCCCCTCCTCCTCCTCCTCCTCCTCCTCCTCCTCCTCCTCCCCGCCCCGCGCCTGCTTGCACAGGTGATGCTCCACCATCAGCTGCAGCTCTGCCGGGCAGGGGGCGGCGCTGGGGGGGCGCGGGGGGGGGCACACGCAGCCCCCACACACACACACACTGCCCCCCAGTGTCCCCCAGTGTCCCAGTACCCCCCAGTGTCCCCCCAGTGCCCCAGTACCCCCCAGTGTCCCAGTACCCCACGTGTCCCAGTACCCCCCAGTGCCTCCCAGTGCCCCAATACAGTGTCCCAGTACTTCCCCCCAGTGGTGTGCCAGTGCCCCAGTACCCCCCAGTGCACTCCAGTGTCCCAGTACCCCCCAGTACCCCCCAGTGTCCCCCAGTGTCCCACTACTGCCCCAATGTCCCAGTAACGCCCAGTGCCCCGGTACTGCCCCAGTGCCCCAGGTCCCCAGCAGTGTCCCAATGTCCCAGTAACTCCCAGTGCCCCAATACAGTGCCCCAGTACCCCCAAAGTGCCCCCCAGTGCCCCAGTACCCCCCAGTGACCCCCAGTGCCCCAGTATCCCCCAGTGCCCCAATACAGTGCCCCAGTACCCCCCCCAGTGCCCCCCAGTGCCCCAGTACCCCCCAGTGACCCCCAGTGCCACAGTAACCCCCAGTGCACTCCAGTGTCCCAGTACTTCCCCAGTGCCCCAGTTCCCCAGCAGTATCCCAATGTCCCAGTAACCCCCAGCGCCCCAATACAGTGCCCCAGTACCCTCCAGTGCCCCAGTACAGTGTCCCAGTACTTCCCCCCAGTGCCCCAGTGGTGTCCCAGTGCCCCAGTACTGCCCCAGTGCCCCAGCAGTGTCCCAATGTCCCAGTAACTCCCAGTGCCCCAATACAGTGTCCCAGTACCCCCCAGTGCCCCAGTACCCCCCCAGTGCCTCCCAGTGCCCCAGTACAGTGTCCCAGTACTTCCCCCCAGTGGTGTCCCAGTGCCCCAGTACCCCCCAGTGCACTCCAGTGTCCCAATACTTCCCCAGTGCCCCCCAGTGCCCCAGTACCCCCCAGTGACCCCCAGTGCCCCAGTACAGTGTCCCAGTACTTCCCCCCAGTGGTGTCCCAGTGCCCCAGTACTCCCCCAGTGCCCCAGTACCCCCCAGTGTCCCCCAGTGCCCCAATACAGTGCCCCAGTACCCCCCCCAGTGCCCCCTAGTGCCCCAGTACCCCCCAGTGACCCCCAGTGCCCCAGTACAGTGTCCCAGTACTTCCCCAGTGCCCCAGTACCCCAGCAGTGTCCCAATGTCCCAGTAACTCCCAGTGCCCCAATACAGTGCCCCAGTACCCCCCAGTGCCCCAGTGCCCCAGTGATCCCCAGTACTCCCCAGTGCCCCAATACAGTGCCCCAGTACCCCCCAGTGCCCCAGTGATCCCCAGTACCCCCCAGTGCCCCAATACAGTGCCCCAGTACCCCCAGTGCCCCAGTACTTCCCCCCAGTGCCCCAGTGGTGTCCCAGTGCCCCAGTACCCCCCAGTGCAATCCAGTGTCCCAGTACTTCCCCAGTGCCCCAGTGCCCCAGTGATCCCCAGTGCCCCAGTATCCCCCAGTGCCCCAATACAGTGCCCCAGTGCCCCCCAGTGCCCCAGTACAGTGTCCCAGTACTTCCCAGTGCCCCAGTTCCCCAGCAGTATCCCAATGTCCCAGTAATCCCTAGTGCCCCAATACAGTGCCCCAGTACCCCCCAGTGCCCCAGTGCCCCAGTGATCCCCAGTACTCCCCAGTGCCCCAATACAGTGCCCCAGTACCCCCCAGTGCCCCAGTGATCCCCAGTACCCCCCAGTGCCCCAATACAGTGCCCCAGTACCCCCTAGTGCCCCAGTACAGCGTCCCAGTACTTCCCCAGTTCCCCAGCAGTGTCCCAGTGCCCCAGTACCCCCAGTGTCCCAGTACTTCCCCAGTGCCCCAGTTCCCCAGCAGTGTCCCAGTAATCCCCAGTGCCCCAGTACGGTGTCCCAGTACTTCCCTACTGCCCCAGTAGTGTCCCATCAGTGTCCCAGTGCCCCAGTACCCCCAGTGCCCCCCAGTGCCCCAGTACAGTGTCCCGGTACTTCCCCAGTGTCCCAGTACTGTCCCAGTTCCCCAGTACCCCCCAGTGCCCCAGTAGTATCCCAGTACACCCCCCCCCCAGTGCCCCAATACATGTCCTGTCATGCCTCAGTGCCCCAGTACACCCCCCAGTGCCCCAGTACCCCCCCAGTGCCCCAGTACCGTCCCAGTGCCCCAGTACCCCAGTAGTATCCCAGTACACCCCCCCCCCAGTGCCCCAGTACCCCGTCCCAGTGCCCCAGTACCGTCCCAGTGCCCCAGTACCGTCCCAGTGCAGCAGTGACAGTCCCCACGCTCCCAGTGACACCAGGGAGATGTGACACCCCCCCCCCCCCCATGGCCTCCTGTCCCCTCCAGACCCCCCCTGGACATGGCAGTGGGGGCCCAAGGCGGTGGCACCCCACCAGTGCCCCCCTGTCCCCCCCTGTCCCCCCCAGTCCCCCCCAGTACCTTTCATGGTGGGGGTGGTGCGGGACACCTTCTTCCTCTGCCTGGGTGACATGGCCAGTCCCGACTGTGGGGAGGGGGATACAAGGGAAGGGGGGGGGGGTGCTGGGGGGGCACCCCGGGGGGCTGTGACCCCCCCTCCATGCCCCCCACCCCCCCCATGGTGGCAGCACCTACCTTCAGCAGGGGGTTGGGCAGCCGGTCCTCATCGATCTCTGGGTGGGTGGGTGGGTGGGATAGAGAGGGGGTGGGGGGCACAAAGACCCCAGGTCAGGGGTGGGTGTGGGGTGCTGAGCTCCATCCTGCCCCCCCACCCCCCCCCCCAATATGACAGCCCCACTGGGTCTGTCCATCCCCCATGGGTGCTGTGGGAATGGTCCTGCTCCCCCCCCAGCATCACCCCCCCCCCCTCCACGTTGCCATGGGAACCAGCATCCCACCCCCTGCCTTGTCCCCAAGGTGGCACTTGGGGATGGAGTTTCAGAGCTGCGGGGGTGTCCCCAAAGCAGGGGGACAGATGAAACCACCCGGCCCCCCCCCCCTCCCCCCCCCCGGTGCCCCCCCCCATCCCCAAAGGCCACATGCCCGAGGAGCTCTCAAAGGTCACAGCTGGTGTCCCCTGCGCCCGGTGCCAGCGCCCGTGTCCCCAGCGCCCTGTCACCCGCAGCTGCTGCCCCTGAGATGGATGGGCCAGATCCTGGAAGATCAGCCCTGGAGCTGGAGGGGGGTGTGTGTGTTTGGGGGGGGGTGCTGAGATGGGACTGGGATGGTTCCAGGATTGGGGAGGGGGGGCGGCACATGGGATGCTCCTGAGCCAGGTTGTGGGATAAGTCCCCAGTTCAACCAGTGTGGTGGTGGGCATCATGGGTAAGGGGTCTCTGGGCACTCCAAGGGGGTCTCTGAACACCCCAAGGGGGTTCCTGAGTGGGACCCTGAGCACACTGAGGGGGTCTCTGAACACCCCAAGGGGGTCCCTTGGCGTCCTGAGTGGGTCCCTGAACACCCTGAGTGGGACCCTGAGCACAGTGAGGGGGTTTCTGAACACCCCAAGGGGGTCACTGAACACCCTGAGCAGGACCCTGAGCACACTGAGGGGGTCCCTGAGCGTCCTGAGTGGGACCCTGAGCATCCTGAGTGGGACCCTGAGCACCCCAAGGGGGCCCCTGAGCATCCTGAACACCCCAAGGGGGTCCCTTGGCATCCTGAGGGGATCCCTGAACACCCCAAGGGGGTCCCTCAGCACCCTGAAGGGGTCCCTGAGCACCCCAAGGGGGTCCCTGAGCACCCTGAGCAGGACCCTGAGCACACTGAGGGGGTCCCTGAGCGTCCTGAACACCCCAAGGGGGTCCCTTGGCATCCTGAGGGGGTCCCTGAGCACCCCAAGGGGGTCCCTGAGCACCCTGAGCAGGACCCTGAGCACACTGAGGGGGTCTCTGAATACCCCAAGGGGGTCCCTTGGCACCCTGAGGGTGTCCCTAAGCACCCCGAGGGGGTCCCTGGGTGGACCTGGGGGTGAGGGGGGTGACATACCAGGACCCACCTGGGGACGACTGGTCGCTGCTCAGCACCAGGTTGGCTGGAGTCGGCCGGCGCCTCCGGATCTGGGATGGAGAGGAGGGGGGGATGGAGGGGGGGATAAGGTGGGGAGGGGGTCACACAGACAGAGACACAGAGAATTGGGACCCACAGCTGCACCCTGCACCCCATCCCACCCCCCCAACACCCAGACCCTGCTGGTGTCCCCGGCCCTGGGGCAGTGGGGGCCCCGTGGGGATGGAGGGGGCGGGGGGGTCCCCACAGTGGTGGAGGAGGCTGGGGGGGGGGGGGGTGGGGGTCCCCATGGTGATGGAGGCGGCTGGGGAGGGGGTGAGGGGCATCAGGGGGATGGAGGAGGCTGGGGGGGTCCCCACAGTGATGGAGGAGACTGGTGGGGGGGTTGGGGGCACCAGGGGGATGGAGGAGGCTGGGGGGTCCCCACAGTGATGGAGGAGGCTGGGGGGGTGGTGGGGGGCACCAGGGGGATGGAGGAGGCTGGGGGTCCCCACAGTGATGGAGGAGGCTGGGGGGGTGGTGGGGGGCATCAGGGGGATGGAGGAGGCTGGGGGGTCCTCATGGTGATGGAGGAGGCTGGGTGGGGTGGTTGGGGGCATCAGGGGGATGGAGGAGGCTGGGGGGGTCCCCACAGTGATGGAGGAGACTGGCGGGGGGTTGGGGGCACCAGGGGGATGGAGGAGGCTGGGGGTCCCCCATGGTGATGGAGGAGGCTGGGGGGGCGGTGGGGTCCCCATGGTGATGGAGGAGGCTGTGGGGGGGTGGGGGTCCCCACGGTGATGGAAGAGGCTGGGGGGTCCTGTGGCCCCCGCACCGGCCACACACAGATTTCAATCACCATCTCCCGGCCTTAATGAGTTCCAGGAGCTAATTACCCCCCCCCGGCCCCCCCCCCCCCGGCCCGGGAAGTGCTCAGGGCCGGGCCCTGCCCCTCCCCCACGGGCACCGTGTCCTTGCCCAAGGTCACCCCCAGCATCCTTGGGCTGCTCCAGCCCCCCTGTGTGTCCCCCCCCCCAACCCCCCCAGCGCCTTCAAGGGGGGGTTGTGGCCTCGTGGGGAGGGGCTGGTGATGGGGTGATGGGGTGATGGGGTGACGGGGTGATGGGGTGACAGGGTGATGGGGTGATGGGGTGATGGGGTGATGGGTGCCCTCCCCCCCCAGGCACTCACTCCCCCCCCCCCTTTCCCTGCTGACCCACTGACTGAGCTGCCTTTCCCAGGGAGGATTCCCTAATGAGGCGGGATGCCTAATGAGATGCTAATGAGATGCTAATGAGGCGGCTGAGAGGCTGGAGGGGGAGCCCCTTCCCCACCTCCTCCATCCCGCCCCCCCCCTCACACACACCTCAGCCCCCACCACCACCACCCCCCCCCCCCGCAGCATCTTCTCCGTGTCGGCCCCGTTGCCATAGAAACCCGCGATCTGGATTTGAAACGGAGATCAGAGGGGAGCCGGGAATCGCCGGGAATCGCCGGGAATCGCCGGGAATCGCCGGGAATCGCCCCCTTCCCACCCTCACCCCCTGCTCTGGGGTCACCCCCCCCCCTCCACGGGACGCTTGGGCTGTGCTGGAGCCCTGGACCACCCCCCCCATCCCCCCCAGGGCAGGATCCGGCCCCGCAGCCCCTTGGGATGGACCCTGTGGAAGCCGGAGCCCCCAAATCCCCCCCCACACCCCCCTGCCCCGCCGCGTGCGGGTGGCCCGGGGGGGGGGGGATATGGGGGGGTGGGGTGCTGGTGTCACCTGCTCAAGGTCACCCAGGTGGAGCTGAGCACCCCGAGGTGTGTTCCCCACCCCCCCCCCCCTGCTCCGGGGAGAGGGACCCAGGGGTCCTGGTGACTCCCACTCCGGGGAGGGATGCTCTGGTCCTCCCTCCATCCAGCCCTCCATCTCTCTCCATCCCTCCCTTCCTCTATCCCTCTCTCCCTCCTTCCATCCCTCATCCCTCCCTCCACCTTTCTTTCTCTCCATCCCCCATCCCTCTCCCCATCCCTTCCTCCCCCCTCCATCCCTCCAATTCCCCTCCATCCCTCTCTCCATCCCCATCCCTTCCTCCACCCTTCTCTCTCTCCATCCCCCATCCCTCTTTCCCTTCCTCCATCCCCCCTCCATCCCTCTCTCCACCCCCTCTCCCTCCCTCCCCATCCCTCCCATCCCCCCTCCATCCCTCCCTCCACCCCCTCTCCCTCTCTCTCTCTCTCTCCCTCCATCCCTCCTCCATCCCTCATCCCTCTCAATCCCTCCCTGAATCCCTCTCTCCCTTCCTCCATCCCCCATCCCTCTCTCCCTTCCTCCATCCCCTCTCCCTCTCTCCCTCCCTCAATCCCCCTCCATCCCTCCCTCCACCCCCTCTCCCCTCTCTTCCTCCCTCCATCCCTCCATTCCCCCTCCATCCCTCATCCATCTCCATCCCTCCCTGAATCCCTCCCTCCCTCTCTCTATCCCCCATCCCCCCTGTCTCCATCCCCCCTCTCTCCATCCCCGCTCCCTCCATCCCCCCGTCCCTCTCTGCATCCCCCCAGCCCCCCCAGCCCCCTGCCCCCCCGCCGGGCCGGGGCCGCCGCTCTCCTCCCGTGTCTATTCTGAGCTCCATCTCCCCCATCGATTAAGCAGCCGGAGAGGCGGCGGCAGCTCGGCCGGAGGGGGGGGGTGGGGGGGGGCAGGGGGATGGCTGCTCCCCCGGGCCTGGGGGGGCTGATCCCAGCGGGGGAGCCGGGATGGGACCAGGATGGGCTGGGAATGGGGACACCAGAGAGAGGGACCCTCCCCCTGGGCTGTCCCCCCCCCCCGCAACAGCTTTGGGGACACAGGGTAGACCTGGGGACCTGGGCGGGGGTGCAGGACAAAGCTCCAGGCCCGGGGGGGGCAGCTGGGGGTCAGGACAGACCCAGCACCCGGGGGGGGGGGGGGGTCAGGACAGACCCTGCACCCGGGGGGGCCACCTGGGGGGGTCAGGACAGACCCAGCACCCGGGGGGGCACCTGGGGGGGGTCAGGACAGACCCAGCACCCGGGGGGGGGGGGGGGTCAGGACAGACCCAGCACCCGGGGGGGCACCTGGGGGGGTCAGGACAGACCCAGCACCTGGGGGGGGGGTCAAGATAGATCCAGCACCTGGGGGGGCACCTGGGGGGGTCAGGACAGGTGGAGCACCTGGGTGGGGGGGTAGCTGGGGGGTCAGGACAGACCCAGCACCCGGGGGGGGTCAGGACAGACCCAGCACCTGTGGGGGGTACCTGGGGGGTCAGCACAGACCCAGCACCCGGGGGGAACCTGGGGGGGTCAGCACAGACCCAGCACCCAGGGGGTTCAGGGCAGGTGGAGGACCTGGGGGGGGCAGCCGGGGGGGTCAGGACAGGGGATGCTCTTGGTGAGATGGAGGCTGAGGAGCTGTGGGGACCCCGGGGGGGCCCCGAGAAGGTCTGTGGGGGCTGAGGTCCTTTTTGGAGGGTGGGGCTGGGTAGGGTTGGGGACAGCCCCAGGGGCCGTGGGGACACCGTGCCACAGCCTGGCAAGGGGGTGGCGTGGACGAGCCCCCCCCCCACCCCACCACCAGTCAATGCGACCCCCCGATGAGGGGACCCCAGGGGACACCCCAAAGAGGAGCTGTAAGCCCAGGGAGGGGACACCAGCCCTGTCACCTGCTGCTGCCACCCCACGGGGACGGAGCCAACCCGGGGCTCTGAGAGGGGCCGAGACGCAGCCCACCCACCCTGGGAGGGGAAACTGAGGCAGGGAAGGGCATGGGGACCCCCCCACCCCACCCCACCCCACCCCAGGGCAGGGTGATGCCCCAGCCTCCCACACAGAGGGGGGGTGGGACGCAGGCCCAAGGTTGGGTCAGGGGGTTTGGGGGTGTCCTGTGCTCAGCACCCCACAGCCCCCCCCGGGCTCTCCCCCTCTTTTTGGGAGGGGTTGGGGGGGGGGTCCCGCTGGAAATGAGCCGTGTGGAGCCCCAGCTGGTGCGTGGCCGTGTTGAGCCTCAGCGAGATGCCGCCCCCGCGCCGCTGGCACAGGGGGGGCTCCTCTGCCAGCAGCCACCCAGCTCTGGGGACCCCCCCCCCCCCCCAACTCCCTAACCTGAGAGAAAAGGGGGGGGGGGTTCCCAGCTGGACCCCCCCCAAGGAGCACCCCCAGACCCCAGCAGCATCCTCAAGACCCCCCCTCCCCAGATCTTCCCACGCTGGGTGATGATGGGGGTGACCCTCCAAGACAACCCCCCCCCCCCGCATTGATTTGGGGGGGGGCTCAGCCAGGGTGGGGTGAGGTGGGCAAGGAAGGGGGCTCAGGCTGCTCCCCCGGGGGGTCCCCAGTGCCCTGTCCCCTCCCCTGGCTGGGTGATCCCGTGCTGCTGTTCTGGGATCCCCTCCAGCTTGAGCAAGAGCTGGGGGGGCCCGGGGGGGGCCGTAACCCTACACCCACCCCGGGACACCCCGGCACTGAGCCAGCGCATGGGCCCGGTGCCCACAGCCCCCCCCCCCGGTGCCCCCCCCAGCCCCCCGCCGTGACCCTGACCCCCCTCGGTGCCCACGCCCCCCCCATCCCCAGTCCCCCCGCCCCCCCCCCAAATTCCCACGGCCCCCTCGATGCCACCGGTCCCCTCGCTGCATCTGCCCCCCCCCCCCGGTGCCCCCAGGGCCCCCCCGGTGTCTCCTGTCCCGCCCCGCGGTGTTTTGGGGGTGTGGGGGGTGTAGGGGGGTGGGGGTGACGGGGCTCTGGGTGCTCTGCAGGGCCTGGGGCGGGTGGGGGGTGGGATGTGTGTGTGGGGGTGTGTGTGTGGGGTGGGGGGGGGGTGTCCCCTCTGCATCCCCAGCACCGGCGGGGCTCTGCGCCCACCCAGCCGCCCCCGTGTGTCCCCCTCCCCACCCACTCCCCACCCCCCAGACCCGGGGGTCCCAGCGGGTCTCCCCATCCCGCACCGCCCCCCCCCCCAACACCCCCCCGGGCCGTGCCCCGCCGCCGCTGCCCTCGCCGTGCCCGCAGCCCCCCCCCCAACCCCCCCACACCCCGCAGGACCCCCGGCGACCCCCGCGAACCCCCCCGGGCGCAGCCCCTCTGTGTGTGTGTCCGTCCCCCCCCCCGGCTCTGCCCCCCCTCCCGGCGCCCCCTCCCCACCTGCCCCCCCCCTCCCCGGCTCTGCCCCCCCCTCCCCGGCGCCCCCTCCCACCCTGCCCCCCCCCCCCGGCTCTGCCCCCCCCTCCCCGGCGCCCCCTCCCCACCTGCCCCCCCCTTCCCGGCTCTGCCCCCCCCTCCCCGGCTCTGCCCCCCCCCCCCCCCGGCTCTGCCCCCCCCCGGCGCCCCCTCCCCACCTGCTCGGCCGCCTCGGGGTCCAGGTGCGGCTCCAGCAGCGGCACCGTGAACTGGATCTTGCGGGGGCTGTTGGGCTCCATGGCGGGCGGCGGCTCCCGGCGGCTCCCGGCGGCTCCCGGCGGCTCCCGGCCCGGCCACGCCCCGGCCACGCCCCGGGACACGCCCCGGGACACACGGACACCGGGACACGCCCCGGGACACACGGACACCGGGCGCGGGCCCCGCCCGCCGAGCGACGGGCAGAGGGATGGAGGAGGGAGGGAGGGATGGGGAGGGGGGTGGGGGGTGGGAGAGGAGCGGGGAAGGGGCTGTGGGTGCAGGGACGGACACACGGACACGGGGATGGACACACGGACATGGGGATGGACACACGGACATGGGGACAGACACGGAGATGGACACACGGACATGGGGACAGACACACGGGCATGGGGATGGACACGGGATGGACACACGGACACAGGGACAGACACACGGACACGGGGATGGACACGAGGACGGACAGACGGACACACAGACACAGGGACGGACATACGGACACAGGGATGGACAACACGGACACAGAGATGGACACACGGACACAGGGACAGACATGGGGACAGACACACGGACATGGGGACGGACATATGGACACAGGGATGGACACACGGACATGGGGATGGACACACGGACACGGGGACGGACACACAGACACAGGGACAGACACAGGGACGGACACACAGACATGGGGACAGACACGGGACGGACACACGGACACAGGGATGGACACACGGACACGGGGACGGACACACAGACATGGGGATGGACATGGGGATGGACACACAGACATGGGGACAGACACACGGACACAGGGATGGACATGGGGATGGACACACAGACATGGGGACAGACACGGGGACGGGCACACGGACACAGAGATGGACACAGGACAGACACACAGACACACGGACATGGGGACGGACACATGGACATGGGGAGGGACACACAGACACAGGGACGGACACACGGATACGGGGACGGACACACAGACATGGGGACAGACACACGGACATGGGGACGGACACAGGGACGGATACAGGACAGACAAGGGACAGACACACGGACGTGGGGACAGACACGGGGACACACAGACGGACACACAGACACGGGACAGACATGGGGACGGACACACGGACACAGGGACGGACACAGGGATGGACACACAGACATGGGGATGGACACACGGACACAGGGATGGACACACGGACACAGGGACGGAAACATAGCACATGGGGACAGACACACGGACAGGCGCTGGACATGGGGACGGACAGAAGGACGGACTATGGGACACAGGGACAGACACACGGACACAAGGACAGATGTGTGGACATGAGGAGGGACGCACAGACAGATGCACAGACAGACCTTGGACACGGGGACAGACAGAAGGACGGGCCATGGGATGCAGGGACGGACACACAGACACACCCTGAGCGCAGGGACAGACACACGGACGCAGGGACAGACACACGGACACAGGGACGGACACAAAGACAGACTGCAGGACACCAGGACAGATGTGTGGACATGGGGAGGGACACATGGACAGACACACAGACAGACCCTGGACACGGGGACGGACACGTGGGTGGGTCACGGGTCACAGGGACAGACACACGGACACAGGGACGGACACACAGACACACCCTGGATGCAGGGACAGACACACGGACACAGACTGCAGGACACCAGGACAGACGTGTGGACATGGGGAGGGACACACAGACAGACGCACAGACAGAGCCTGGACACGGGGACGGACACGTGGGTGGGTCAGGGTCACAGGGACAGACACACGGACAGGGACGGACACACGGACAGGGGGGAACTTCCCTGGGCAAAGTCCAGCAGCGCCCGTGTGTCCCCGGTGGAGGGGGGACGGACAGACGGACACACAGCCAACCCCCCCTTCCCCCCAGCCAGGGCCAGCCCTGCACCCCTTGTCCGTCTGTCTGTCTGTCCTACCGAGGCCGTTACTGGCAGGACAAGGGAAGGGCCGGGGGCGGTGGGGGGGCCGGGGGGGGGGTCTGTGAGGGGTGGGAGGGGTCTGTGGGGGGTCTTGGGGGGTGTGGGGAGCCTGGGGGGGTCTATGGGGGATTTGGTGGCCGGGGGGGGGGTCTGGGGATGTTGTGGGGGGATGTGGGGAGCCTGGGGGGAGTCTGTGGGGGGGATTTGGGGGCCGGGGGGGTCTGGGGGGGTTGTGGGCGGCTGTGAGGAGCCTGTGGGGGTTGTGGGGCCGTGGGGGGGGGTCTGTGGGGGTTGGGGGGGTGTGAGGAGCCTGGGGGGGGTCTGTGGGGGGGGGGGTGGGGCCGGGGGGGGGTCTGGGAGGGTTGTGGGGGGGGTGTGAGGAGCCTGTGGGGGGTCTGTGGGGGAGGTGTGGGGCCGTGGGGGGGGTCTGGGGGGTTGTGGGGGCGGGGGGGGTCTGGGAGGGTTGTGGGGGCTGTGAGGAGCCTGGGGGGTCTGTGGGGGGTTGTGGGGCCGGGGGGGGGGGCTCTGGGGGGGGTCCCAGCCGTGGCTGCGCGTCCCATCACTTATTCATGGGGGGCGGAGACCCGGCGGCGGCTCCGGCAGCAGCAGCAGCAGCTCCCGAACTAGGTCAGGCGGGGGGGGGGCAGCGGGGGGCTGCCCAATCCCCTGGGTGCCCCCGCCATGCCCGCAGCACGCGCTGGGCTGGAGGGGGGGGGAACACACAACCTCCCCCCCCCCCATCCCACCCCCCAACCCCTGTATGTGGGGCTGGCCCAGGGGGGGGCTGGGGGAATTGGGGGGGGGGGGGCGCTTAAGGGGGGGGGGGTAAAGGCAGCGGGACCACCCCCCCCTTCGCTGCCCACCCCCCCCCCCTTTACACCCCGGACCCTGTCCTGCCTCCCCCCCCCCCCCATTAATTATTGATGCAAAAGGCACTGGCTGAAAATCCCCCTCGTGACGCTGTGACCCCCCCAGCCCCCCCCCCCAAAGACCTCCCCCCCTCTGCTCCTCCCGCTGGGCCTGGTGACCCCCCCCCCCCCAAATCCCCCCCCCCTCCAGGCTCGAGGGGTCTCATCCTGTATCCCCACAGGGATGCTCCATGTGGCTGCTGACCCCCCCACACCCCCCCACCCTATCCAGGGGTCCCCCATCCCCTCCAGGGACCCCCCACGCTGGGGAGCAGGGTGAGGGGGGGGTGTCACCCCATGGGGGTCCCCCCCATCCCTCTGGAACACCCCTCCCAGCTTCACCCAGCCACAGCCCAGCCCAGCCCCCCAGGGTGGGGGCTGCTTCTGCATCCCCCCCCCCAATTAAAGGCTGGGGGGGTGGTAAAAGCATCTTCTGGGCACCCAGTGAGGGTGTTTTGGGGACCCCCCCCCAGCCAGACATGGCCAGAAGTTTTGGGGACCCCCCCCCAGCCAGACATGGCCAGAAGTGTCAGCATCGAGATCTGGGGTCTCCTGGTCTGGGGGGGGGGGGGGTCTGTGTGGCCCCCCCAAAACCCCCTGTGAGGAGGTGGGGTGCTGGATATGATTGGGGGGGGGGGGATGGAGGGGGCTGGGGGGGCTGGGGGGGGGCTGTTTTCCTGCTCCCACCTCAGATTGGAGCTGGATGGAGGGGGATAATGAGCAGGGATGAAATGACTCCAGAGTGATCTGAGTGTCCCCCCACCCCCCAAAAACCCCTGTGTCCCCCCAAAACCCCCCCGTGCCCCCCCCAATGCTCGAGGGGCTGGGGGGGGGGGGCTGTTTTCCTACTCCCACCTCAGAGCAGAGCCGGACGAGGGGGGATGCTGAGCAGGGATGAAATGACTCCAGAGTGATCTGAGTGTCCCCCCACCCCCAAAAACCCCTGTGTCCCCCCAAACTCCCCTGTGCCCCCCCCCCAAAGCTGGGGGGGCTGTTTTCCTGCTCCCACCTCAGAGCAGAGCTGGACAAGGGGGGATGCTGAGCAGGGATGAAATGACTCCAGAGTGATCTGAGTGTCCCCCCACCCCCCAAAACCCCCTGTGTGTCCCCCAAACCCCCCCGTGCCCCCCCCCCCCAAAGCTGCGGGGGCTGTTTTCCTACTCCCACCTCAGAGCAGAGCCGGACGAGGGGGGATGCTGAGCAGGGATGAAATGACTCCAGAGTGATCCGAGTGTCCCCCCACCCCCCAAAAACCCCTGTGTCCCCCCCAAACCCCCCCGTGCCCCCCCCAAGGCTGGAGGGGCTGAGGGGGGGGGCTGTTTTCCTATTCCTACCTCAGAGCAGAACTGGACAAGGGGGGATGCTGAGCAGGGATGAAACGACTCCAGAGTGATCTGAGTGTCCCCCCACCCCCCAAAAACCCCTGTCCACCCCCCAAACCCCCCCGTGCCCCCCCCAAGCCCCCCCTCCCCGGCTGCTGGGACGGTTAATTCGGGGCTTTATCCGCAGCCACTCCCGGGCTAAAAATATCCCTCCCCCCCCCCCGGGCAGCCCCGTGTGCCCGGAGCTCCTTTGCCTTTTTTGTTGGGCTCCTGGGCAGCACCCACACTCCCGGCTGCCCTGAGCCCCGAAACCACCCTGAGGGATCCCGGGGGGGGGGTCCCTGGAAGGGGTGGGGTGCGGATGAGACCCCAGCGATGTCACCTCTGGAGGTGAGTGGGTGACGTTGTCCCAGGGGCTCCTCGTCTTTGGGGATGGGGTGGGGTTGGGGATGTTGGCTTGGGGATGACCAACCCCCCCCCCCCTCAAAAGCCGCCCCAAAAACTGGGGTGGCTTCAGCTGTCACCCCAAGAGTCACCTGGGTTGTTTGTGTCCCCCCCCCACCCAGGGGTGAGGGGCTCTGGGTGCTGTTATCGGCACCTCAGCACCCTGGGATGCTCAGCCAGGAGGGAGCCCGGCACTTATTGGGGTGCAGAGCGAAGCATCTTCCTCCCCACTCCTCCTCCTCCTCCTCCTTCTCCTCCTCCTCCTCCTCCTCCTCCTCCTCCTCCTCCTCAACCCCTCATGCTGGTTGGGGACCCATCACCAACCCACCTTGGACACCTCAGGATCCCCCCCCCCTCTCCTAATTGGGGTGTCACAGCCCACCTCAGAGCAAGTTGGGTGCAAAGTGGGGTGGGGTGGGGGGCTCCTCATAATCCAGCTGCCCTCCCACCCATGCTGGCCAGGGCGAGCTGGGTGGCTGATGGGTGCCTGGGCTATTATTAGCCCCCCCCCCTCGCCCACGCTGGCGGCTCATCGAGCTCGTCCCGGTGTGGCAGCGGATGTGGGGCAACGTTTGGAGGTTTCACTGTTGATTTTTTTGATTTCCTCTCCAAAACAGTTGAGTTTCCTCCCCCCACGCTGACGACAGACACTGTCGGGGGGGGGGTTGTGGGGTGTGGGGTGTGTGGGGGGGGCCGGGCGCCACGGTTGATGGTCCCTGGCTGGAGATAAGGCAGCGTTTGGAGGGGCTGCCCGCTGCGCCGGTGAGTGGTGGAGGGGTGAGAGGGGGAGTTGAGGGGGTTTTGGGGGTTTGGGGAGGGGGGGTTTGCCCCCCGTGGAGGGGTTGGAGGGAAAGGATGAAGGGTGGAAGAGTAGGAGGGGGATGGATGGAGGGAGGGATGGAGGGATGGGGGTTGAGGTGGGGAAGGAAGAGATCCGGCCAAGGGGTGGTGGGGACTCTGGGTACCTGGGAGAGAAGATTCTGGTACCTGGAGCTGATGGAAAACTCTTCTGAGGGAGCAAAGGGACAGGGAACGGGGTGGGGATGTGGGGGTGAGGGGCACAGGGCTGAGGGCTGCGGTGTTGGGGTGCTCTGGGGTGAGTCCTGCCTTGCTTCTCCCATCCACGGTCCCACGTGCTGGGGTCCCTCACTGGGAAGCCTCTTTGCCCCCCCATGCCGGGGGGGTCAGGGGGTGGTGATGCTCACACGGGGGTGGTCACAGCATTGCTTGAGGCTCCCAAGGGGCTTTAGTGGGGGGGAGGGCAGAGCCCCCGGCCACGTGCGCTGGGCGGGCTGGAGGTGGCCTGGATGCTCAAGGCAGATGCTCCCTGACCCCCCCTTCCCCTCCCAGTGCCCCCAGCCTGGTGCCTGGAGGTGACTGTCCCAGCCCTGAGCATCCTGGGGGGCTGCGGTGGTCCAGGTGGGTGCTGGGGGGGTCCTGCCCGGGGGGGGGGGGGTCTCCCCCATCCTGCATCCTGCCCGGGGAGGGGAAATGGCGACAAGGACACGCGGCGTCTGGGGGGTCCCCGGGCTGGGGCCTCTTGGGGCGGCTGTGGCACCACGGGGTGTGGGGTGAGCTGGGCCTGGGGTGTGGGGTGAACTGGGCCTGGGGTGTGGGGTGAGCCAGGCCTGGGGTGTGGGGTGAGCTGGGCCTGGGGTGTGGGGTGAGGGGTCCTGGGGTGTGGGGTGAACTGGGCCTGGGGTGTGGGGAGAACTGGGCCTGGGGTGTGGGGTGAGCTGGGCCTGGGGTGTGGGGTGAACTGGGCCTGGGGTGTGGGGTGAGCCAGGCCTGGGGTGTGGGGTGAGCTGGGCCTGGGGTGTGGGGTGAGGGGTCCTGGGGTGTGGGGTGAACTGGGCCTGGGGTGTGGGGTGAACTGGGCCTGGGGTGTGGGGAGAACTGGGCCTGGGGTGTGGGGTGAGCTGGGCCTGGGGTGTGGGGTGAGGGGTCCTGGGGTGTGGGGTGAGCTGGGCTGGGGTGTGGGGTGAGCCGGGCTGGGGTGTGGGGTGAGCTGGGCCTGGGGCGTGGGGTGAGGGGGCCTGGGGTGTGGGGTGAGCCGGGCTGGGCCCTGCGGGGGCGGCACCGCGGGGGCTCCACACAGTGGGTCCCCACCCGTGCTGGGGGCAATGGTTGGACTGGGATGCTGGTGCTGTAGATGCTGGTTGGACTGGGATGCTGATGGTGGGACTGGGATGCTGATGGTTGGACTGGGATGCTGATGGTGGGACTGGGATGCCGCTGGTTGGACTGGGATGCTGCTGGTTGGACTGGGATGCCGCTGGTGGGACTGGGATGCTGCTGGTGGGACTGGGATGGTGCTGGTTGGACTGGGATGCCGCTGGTGGGACTGGGATGCTGCTGGTTGGACTGGGATGCCGCTGGTGGGACTGGGATGCCGCTGGTGGGACTGGGATGCTGCTGGTGGGACTGGGATGCCGCTGGTGGGACTGGGATGCTGCTGGTTGGACTAGGATGCCGCTGGTTGGACTGGGATGCCGCTGGTGGGACTGGGATGCTGCTGGTTGGACTAGGATGCCGCTGGTGGGACTGGGATGCTGATGATGGGACTGGGATGCCGCTGGTTGGACTGGGATGCTGGTGCCCTGGGCCGCGGTTGGCCTGGGATGCGCCAGCTCCGTCAGTGCTCAGCCGTGGGGACACCCAGCCGGGGCAGGCGGGGGGCAGGAGCACTGTGACCCCCCCGCCGTGTGCTGGGGTGCTGCAGGGTCTGCTCAGGCTGGGGGTCCCTGTCCCCCCCTGGGGTGCTGCAGGCTCTGCCCGGGCTGGGGGTCCCTGTGTCCCCCCTGGGGTGCTGCAGGCTCTGCCCGGGCTGGGGGTCCCTGTCCCCCTCTGGGGTGCTGCAGGCTCTGCCCGGGCTGGGGGTCCCTGTCCCCCCCCTGGGGTGCTGCAGGCTCTGCCCGGGCTGGGGGTCCCTGTCCCCCTCTGGGGTGCTGCAGGCTCTGCCCAGGCTGGGGGTCCCTGTCCCCTGCCTGGCCTGTGCTGGGGGGGGGTTGGGGGTGAGGGGTTGGGTGTCCTCGGTGGGTGTCACGAGCTGCGCAGGACGCTGGTGCTCAGGGGCTGTGGGATGGGGAGGGGACGGGGTCAGAATCCCCCTCCCCAGGGGGTGCAGAGGGGCCCGTTCCCAGCTCCAGGCTCTGCTGAGACCCCCCCAAAGCACAAGCCCAGCCCCCCCCCCCCCCCAGCTCCGTGTCCCTTATCACTGTCCCAGCAGCTCTTCCGCTGGCTCCATCCCTGTCCCCCTCTTTGGGGGGGGGGACACACACACACACTGGGTGGGGGCCGAGCATCTCCCTGGGGAGCACCCAACGGTCCAACTGACCCCTTGGGTGGCAAGTAGAGAAGACCACCCCCCCAAAAAACCCCCTCCCCAAACCTCATGGCTCTCTCGTCCCTACAGGGACCCCCCCAGCCATGGAGGGGGGGTGGGTGCTGAGCCCCCCTCCCCAAGCCCCCACCCTCACGGCTCTCCTATCCCTACAGGGACCCCCTGGCCATGGAGGGGGGGTGGGCGCTGAGCCCCCCTCCCCAAGCCCTCACCCTCACGGCTCTCCTCTCCCCACAGGGACCCCCCTGGCCATGGAGGGGGGGTGGGTGCTGAGCCCCCCTCCCCAAGCCCCCAAACCTCACGGCTCTCCTCTCCCTACAGAGACCCCCCCAGCCATGGAGGGGGGGTCTGCGCTGAGCCCCCCTCCCCAAGCCCCCACCCTCACGGCTCTCCTCTCCCTACAGAGACCCCCCTGGCCCACCCTGGCCATGGAGGGGGGGTGGGTGCTGAGCCCCCCTCCCCAAGCCCCCACCCTCACGGCTCTCCTCTCCCTACAGGGACCCCCTGGCCATGGAGGGGGGGTGGGCGCTGAGCCCCCCTCCCCAAGCCCTCACCCTCACGGCTCTCCTCTCCCCACAGGGACCCCCCTGGCCATGGAGGGGGGGTGGGTGCTGAGCCCCCCTCCCCAAGCCCCCACCCTCACGGCTCTCCTCTCCCTACAGAGACCCCCCCAGTCATGGAGGGGGGGTCTGCGCTGAGCCCCCCTCCCCAAGCCCCCAACCTCACGGCTCTCCTCTCCCTACAGAGACCCCCTGGCCATGGAGGGGGGGTGGGTGCTGAGCCCCCTCCCCAAGCCCCCACCCTCACGGCTCTCCTATCCCTACAGGGACCCCCCCGGCCCACACTGGCCATGGAGGGGGGGTGGGTGCTGAGCCCCCCTCCCCAAGCCCCCACCCTCACGGCTCTCCTCTCCCTACAGGGACCCCCCCGGCCATGGAGGGGGGGTCTGCGCTGAGCCCCCTCCCCAAGCCCCCACCCTCACATCTCTCCTCTCCCTACAGGGATCCCCCTGGCCATGGAGGGGGGGTGGGTGCTGAGCCCCCCTCCCCAAGCCCCCACCCTCACAGCTCTCCTATCCCCATAGGGACCCCCTGGCCCACCCTGGCCATGGAGAGGGGGTGGGTGCTGAGCCCCCCTCCCCAAGCCCCCACCCTCACGGCTCTCCTCTCCCTACAGGGACCCCCTGGCCATGGAGGGGGGGTCTGCGCTGAGCCCCCCTCCCCAAGCCCCCAAACCTCACGGCTCTCCTCTCCCTACAGAGACCCCCCCAGCCATGGAGGGGGGGTCTGCGCTGAGCCCCCCTCCCCAAGCCCCCACCCTCACGGCTCTCCTATCCCCACAGGGACCCCCTGGCCATGGACAGGGGTGGGCGCTGAGCCCCCCTCCCCAAGCCCCCACCCTCACGGCTCTCCTCTCCCCACAGGGACCCCCCCGGCCATGGAGGGGGGGTCTGCCCTGAGCCCCTCCTCATGGGAGAAGCGGCGCGCCTGGGCCCGGCAGAGCCGCTGCTGGAGAACCACGGTGGTGGAGGAGGAGGCCGCGGCCGCCATGCAGGACCTGCCCGAGCTTCAGCCTCCCCACCTGGACGACGTCTTCCTCGAAGGTCGGCGGGGCCCCGGGGATGCATTTTGGGGGGGGACGGGGACATGGGGGGTGTCTCTGGGTCATCTCATGGGTGTTTTTCCCTGTGTCCCCCCCGCCCCACCACCTCCTCTGCCCTAGGAAGCCCCTCCAGCAAGATTGAGACGTGGCTGCAGGAGTGTGGGTGAGCTGAGGGGTTTGGGGGGGCTGGGGGTGTCTCTGGGGTGTCTTTGGGGGTGTCTTTGGGGTGTCTCTAGGGGTGTCTCTAGGAGTGTCTTTGGGGTGTCTTTGGGGGTGTCTTTGGGGTGTCTCTGGGGGTGTCTCTGGGGGTCTCTCTGGGGGTGTCTCTGGAAGTGTCTTTGGGGGTGTCTCTGGGGGTGTCTTTGGGGTGTCTCTGGGGGTGTCTTTGGGGGTGTCTCTGGTGGTGTCTCTAGGGGTGTCTTTGGGGATGTCTTTGGGGTGTCTTTGGGGGTGTCTTTGGGGTGTCTCTGGGGGTGTCTTTGGGGTGTCTTTGGGATGTCTCTGGAGGTGTCTTTGGGGGTGTCTCTGGGGGTCTCTCTAGGGGTGTCTCTAGGGGTGTCTTTAGGGGTGTCTTTGGGGATGTCTTTGAGGTGTCTCTGGGGGTGTCTCTAGGGGTGTATTTGGGGATGTCTTTGGGGGTGTCTCGGGGTGTCTTTGGGGTGTCTCTGGGCGTGTCTTTGGGGGTGTCTTTGGGGTGTCTCTAGGGGTGTCTCTAGGGGTGTCTTTGGGGGTGTCTTTGGGGTGTCTCTGGGGGTGTCTTTGGGGGTGTCTCTGGTGGTCTCTCTAGGGGTGTCTCTGGGGTGTCTTTGGGGGGCTCTCTAGGGGTGTCTCTGGGAGTGTCTCTGGTGGTCTCTCTAGGGGTGTCTCTGGGGGTGTCTTTGGGGTGTCTCTGGGGGTGTCTCTAGGGGTGTCTTTGGGGGTGTCTCTGGGGGGCTCTCTAGGGGTGTCTCTGGGGGTGTCTCTGGTGGTGATGCCATTCCCAGTGGGATTTTGGTGGGGAGGGAGGTGGGATAACACTGGCCCAAGCTGGTGTTGGCAGGATGGTGTTGGGGGGGGGGATGTCTGTGCCCCCCCATCCCTCCTCAGGAGGTGACCACACCTTGGGGTGCTGCTCCATGGTGGGTGGTCCACAGGGGTGCTGCTCCATAGGGGAGTGGGGTGGTGGTGGCACTCCCCCCCCCACCCCTGCACAAGGGGGGGTGTCTTCAAGATCTTCTGGGTGTCTTCTGAGGGGACTCCCCCTCTCTGAGCATCCCAGCTGCCCCCAAACCTGGCCACCCTGCCCCTGCTGCCCCCCCACATCCCCATCCCAGGGTGCTCAGCCCCCCCAGCCCCCAGGAGGGGCACAGGGGGGGCTGTAACGGGGTCTCTCTCTGGCACAGGTCATCGGTGGAGGCCCCCCCAGAAGAGATGGGCTTGCCAGGCCCCTTTGGTAGGTGGGCTTTGCCCTCAGGGGGTCACCCTTGGGTGCTGAAGCTGGGGGTCCCCCACAGACCCTAAGCCCACCCAGCCCCTGTCTGTGCGTGGTGATGGCTGGGGGGGGGGGTGGTCTCTGGGGGCCTGGGGACCCACCCCCAGCTCCCTGTGCTCTCTTGCAGGGTGTGGGAGTGCTGGGACCAGCTTTGAGGACGACCTGACCCTGGGAGCAGAGGGTACCGACCCCCCCCCGCCCCCTCCCCATGTGTCCCCCAGCTGGGTCACTGTCACCCCCAGGCAGAGCTGGGGATGGGGGCGGGGGGCAGACTGGGGGGGGGGGCACAGCTGCTGGTGGAAGCTTGTCATCTGGGTGGGGTTGGGTGGGCTGGGCTGTCTCCAGGTCCCCCCCCCAGCTCTGGGTCCCCCCCATCTCTATGTCCCCCCAGGCTCTGGGTCCACCCCCCCAGATCCATGTGTCCCCCGCAAGCTCTGGGTCCCCCCCATCTCTATGTCCCCCCCAGCTCCGTGTGTCCCCCACAAGCTCTGGGTCCTCCCAGACTCTGGGTCCCCTCAGACTCTGTGTCCCCCCCCCATCTCTGTGTCCTCCCCAAGCTCCATGTTCCCCCCCAGGCTCTGTGTCCCCCCCCATCTCTGTCCCCCCCCCCAGGCTCCATGTCCTCCCCCCAGGCTCTGTGTCCCCCCCCCCATCTCTGTGTCCCCCCAGGCTCTGGGTCCACCCCCCCAGATCCATGTGTTCCCCACAAGCTCTGGGTCCCCCCAGGCTCTGGGTCCCCCCCCATCTCTGTGATCTCCCCTCCAGGTTCCATGTCCCCCCCCAGGCTCTGTGTCCCCCCCATCTCTGTGTCCCCGTCCCCCCCCCCCCAGGCTCCATGTCCTCCCCCCAGGCTCTGTGTCTCCCCCCCATCTCTGCATCCCCCCCCAGGCTCCATGTGCCCCCCAGGCTCTGTGTCCACCCCCATCTCTGTGTCCTCCCCAGGATCCATGTCCCCCCCCCCCAGGCTCCCTGTCCCCCCCCCCCCAGGCTCTGTGTCCCCCCTAGACTCCGTGTCCCCCCTGTCTCCTCCCCAGATTCCATGACCCCCCTGGTCTCCGTGTCCCCTCCATGCTGTGTGTCCCCCCCCAATCTCTGCACCCCCCCCAGGTTCCATATCCCCCCCCAGGCTCTTTGTGCCCCCATTTCTGTGTCCCCCCCAGTCTCTCAGGACACCTCCCTGGGCAGTGAGGGTGGGACCCCCCCCGGGGCCCCCTCCCCAACTCCCCCCCTGCTCCCTTTTCCAGCTCTCCTGCTGCCGGGCAGTGACAGGACCACTGGCAGGTGAGGTTTTGGATACTGGGGGGGAGCTGGCAGTGGGGCTGGGGGCTGCACCCCCCCTCCCCACTCATCCCTGTCCCCCCCCATGCCCCTCCCCACCGCAGAGCCCTGCGGGACAGGCCCCTCCACCTGGGGCACAGCATGGCCTCCAGCGCCTTCTCCAGCCTCACCGCCAAGACCAGCTCCAGGTAGGAGCTGGGGGGGGTGTGGTGGGTATCTCTAAGGGGGGGGGATCTATCTCACACCCCCCCCTTTGAGGTGGGTCCGGGTAGGGTGGGGCTGACCCAGTGCTGTGCCCCCCCTGGGCCCCCCTCACCCCCCAGCATCTCAGGGGTGCTGGAGTGGCAGAAGGGGCCAGGCTGAGCGGGGGGGGGTGTATTTTGGATGCCCCCCCCTCTTGTGAGAACAGTCTCTCTGACCTGGGGGGGGCACACCTGACCCAGTGCTGTACCCCCCCTGCCCCCCCCTGCCCCCCCCAGCATCTCAGAGGTGCTGGAGTGACAGCAGGAGGGGCCAGGCTGAGTGTGGGGGGGGGTATTTTGGATCCCCCCCCTTGTGCGAGGGGTCCCTCTGACCTGGGGGGGGGGCACACCTGAGCAGATGCTGTGCCCCCCCCTGCCCCCCAGCATCTCAGGGGTGCTGGAGTGGCAGCAGGAGGGGCCAGACTGAGTAGGGGGTGTATTTTGGATCCCCCCCCCTCTTGTGAGAACAGTCCCTCTGACCTGGGGGGGGGGGCACACCTGAGCCGGCTCTGTGCCCCCCCCCAGCATCTCAGGGGTGCTGGAGTGGCAGCAGGAGGGACCAGACTGAGTGGGGGGCTGTATTTTGTATCCCCCCCCCCTCTTGTGAGAACCGTCCCTCTGACCTGGGGGGGGAGGCTCTGTGCCCCCCCTGCCCCCCCCCCCCCCTCATCCCCCAGCATCTCAGGGGTGCTGGAGTGGCAGCAGAAGGGGCCAGGCTGAGTGTGGGGGGGGTGTATTTTGGATCCCCCCCCTCTTGTGAGAACAGTCCCTCTGACCTGGGGGGGGCACACCTGACCCAGTGCTGTACCCCCCCTGCCCCCCCCTGGCCCCCCCCAGCATCTCAGGGGTGCTGGAGTGGTGGCAGGCGGGACCAGGCTGAGTGGGGGGGTGTATTTTGGATCCCCCCCACTTGTGACAACAGTCCCTCTGACCTGGGGGGGGCACACCTGACCCAGTGCTGTACCCCCCCTGCCCCCCCCTGCCCCCCCCAGCATCTCAGGGGTGCCAGAGTGGCAGCAGGAGGGGCCAGGCTGAGTGGGGGTGGGTGTATTTTGGATGCCCCCCCCTTGTGAGAGCGGTCCCTCTGACCTGGGGGGGGGCACACCTGAGCAGATGCTGTGCCCCCCCTGCCTCCCCCCAGCATCTCAGGGGTGCTGGAGTGGCAGCAGAAGGGGCCAGGCTGAGTGTGGGGGGTTGTAATTCAGATCCCCCCGCTTGTGAGAACAGTCCCTCTGACCTGGGGGGGGAGGCTCTGTGCCCCCCCTGCCCCCCCCCAGCATCTCAGGGGTGCTGGAGTGGCAGCAGGCGGGGCCAAGCTGAGTAGGGGGTGTATTTTGGATGCCCCCCCTTGTGAAAACAGTCCCTCTGACCTGGGGGGGGCACACCTGAGCCGGCTCCGTGCCCCCCCCAGCATCTCGGAGGTGCTGGAGTGGCGGCAGGCGGACGCCGAGCAGCTCCTCTGCGAGTTGGGCTTCGTGGGCAGCGAGCCGGGGGCCGTGGGCCGCATCCCCCCCCGCTTCTTCGCCGCCCCCTCCCGCGCCAGGGGCATCGACTTCCAGCTCTTCCTCAAGGCCCAAGTGCGGCGCATGGAGATGGAGGATCCCTGCCTGATGCTGGCCAGTGAGTGACACCTGGGGGACCCCCCAGCCCCCCCTCCTGAGGACACGTGGGGTGGGATCCACCCCCTTGGGCTTCCTGCTCCTTTGGTGGTGGGAAAGGTGCTCTTGTGCCTCAGTTTCCCCACTTGTGAACTGAAGGGAGGGGGGGGAACACACCCAAACCACCCTGCCCTCTGCCTCAGCTCTCAGCCCTACTGAGCATCCATCACCCCACACCCCCTCATAACCCCCCCCCCCAAATCCCTCCCTCACCCCACAACCCCCCAGCCCAATAACCCCCCCATCTCCTCCCAAATCCCTCCCTCACCCCACCACCCCTCATAACCCCATCTCCCAAATCCCTCCCTCACCCCACCACCCCTCATAACCCCATCTCCCAAATCCCTCCCTCACCCCACCACCCCTCATAACCCCCCCATCTCCCCCCAAATCCCTCCCTCACCCCACCACCCCTCATAACCCCCCCATCTCCTCCCAAATCCCTCCCTCACCCCACCACCCCTCACAACCCCATCTCCCAAATCCCTCCCTCACCCCACCACCCCTCATAACCCCCCCATCTCCCCCCAAATCCCTCCCTCACCCCACACCCCCTCATAACCCCCATCTCCTCCCAAATCCCTCCCTCACCCCACAACCCCTCATAACCCCCCATCTCCTCCCAAATCCCTCCCTTACCCCACAACCCCCCCATCCCAATAACCCCCCCTCTCATCCCAAATCCCTCCCTCACCCCACAACCCCCCCATCCCGATAACCTCCCCATCTCCCCCCAAATCCCTCCCTCACCCCACAACCCCTCATAACCCCATCTCCTCCCAAATCCCTCTCTCACCCCACCACCCCTCATAAGCCCATCTCCCAAATCCCTCCCTCACCCCACCACCCCTCATAACCCCCCCATCTCCTCCCTCAACCCCCTCCCCAGGTCGCTTCCAGCAGGTCCAGGCTCTGGCTGCCACGGCTGACGCCTTCTTCTGCCTCTACTCCTACGTGTCCCGCACCCCCCTGCAGCGCTTCTCCCCCTCCCGCCCTCCCTGGGCTGGTCCCGACCCCCCCGACATCCGCGTGTCCCCCGCGCAGCCCTGCGCCCTGTCCCCCGTGGACAGGCTCAAGAAGGTCGTGTCCACCATGTGCCTCTACACAGCCCCCCTCAAAGGGACCCCCCGGACCCCCCCGCTGCCCCCCAGTCAGCCCAGTGCCATGGGGAGGGTGGTGCAGGAGGTGCTGGAGAGGGCGCGGGGGGGGCGGTTTCGGTTCGAGCCCGATGAAGCCCTCCAGGGCTTGGGAAGGGAGGGGGGGGATACAGGGGTGGGGTGTCACTGGTGGGGGGACAGGGGGGACCCCCCAGAAGCGGGGTGGGGTCTGTGTCCCCATCATGGTGATGGTGATGTCCCAGTGCGCTCCGGAGGGGAGGGGGAGTTGTCCCCGAGGCTGGAGCTGGGGGGGACGTGGGGGTGTCCAGAGGGGTCCTGTGGCTGTGGCTGGGGGGACGGTGACACCCCCACTGGGGGGGTGCAGGGGGACAGGGATGCTCCGTGTCCCGTGGGAGGGGGACAGGCCAGCACGGAGGAGCACTGGCCAGACACTGCACCCAAAGCCACCTCACCCCAGACACCCCTGGCCCCCCATTCCGGGCAGGTTTGGGGGACCCCTGAGGGGCTGCGAGCCGAGGGGGACTCTGGCTTCGGGTCTTGGGGGGTCTCATCCAAGCAGAAGGCAGGGTGCCGCCTGGGTGACCCTCCAAACCCCATGGGGACACCTTCCCCTGGCTCGGACACCCCGAGGGCTGAGCGGAACGGGCGCTGGCGCCGGGGGGGTCCCCAAAGGGACGGTGCCCCCCCAGGGATGCTGCAGCCCCCCGGGAAGGGCCCCTCACCCCATCATCCTGGCTGGCAGGACCCAGTGGACTCCTTTGAGCTGGAGGAGGTGAGGGGTGATGCCTGGGTGATGCCTGGGTGATGGGTGCAGAGGGGGGGGGTCTGGGGGGGGGTGTGTGTGAGGAGGGGGCACAGGGGGTCCCTTTGGGTGAGCTGTGGTGGTGGGGGGGGGGGAAGGAGCTGGAGCTCCCAGGCTTTTAAGGTCTGAATGATGGATGGAGCTTCATGCTGGGGGGGTTGAATTGGGCCCCCCCAGCCTCACACAGCTGCACCCACTCCCCATCCTGGTTGGGGGGGGGCACTGCTGTCCCCCCCCCCCCAGCCCATCCGCATCCTGCCCACAGGTGCTGAGTGCCAGTGAGGATGAGGAGGATGAGGAGGGTGATGCCCATGAGGAAGGCGCACGCTCCCTCCATCCCCCCCTCAGCACCCGCAGAGGTGAGTTTTGGGGGGGGGGGAGGGGGGTTCCACACCCTCCTGGGCTGGGTGAGGTGCGGGGATGGATGGAGGGGGGGGTACAAGGTACAAGTGTCCCCACTGTGTGTCCCCCCTGTCCCCCCCCCAGGTCTGATGCTTCACGCCAGCAGCGGGCGGTCCGACAGCAGCGGCTTCGCGGAGGAGCCGCTGTCCAGCCACCCCCCCGGCTCCACCTGAGACCACCCCCCACGTGCCCAGGCCTGTCCCAGCACCCCTCACTGGGTGCCACATGGACCCAACTGGTCTGAACTGGACTTGAACCAGACCGAACCGGACCCAACCGGTCTGTAACTGGACCTGAACTGGTCTGTACCCAGGCTGTAACCGCTGTGTTTGGGCAGGGGGGGTGCGCACGTGGGTGTGGGTGTGGGTGCACGTGTGGGGGTTTGGCACAACCCCCCTGCCAGACCAGGACTTTAGACCCCCCCCCGGGGGGGTACACGTGTGTGTGTGTGTCTGTGTGTCTGTGTGTCTGTGTGTCTGTGTGTCCTTCCACCCAACCTGCAGCTCTGGTTGCACCAGGGACGTGTGTGTCCCCCCTGGGGACGTGTCCCCCCACCCTGGGGACGTGTCCCCCCTCCTAGGGACATGTCCCACCCCCCTGGGGACGTGTCCCCCCACCCTGGGAACGTGTCCCCCCCACTGGGGACGTGTACCCCACCCCAGGGATGTGTCCCCCCCTGCCTGGGGACATGTCCCCCCCTCCTAGGGACATGTCCCACCCCCCTGGGGACGTGTCCCCCACCCCAGGGATGTGTCCCCCCCTGCCTGGGGATGTGTCCCCCACCCAGGGGACGTTTTCCCCCCACCCTGGGGACGTGACCCCCACCCCAGGGACGTGTGTCCCCCACCCCAGGGATGTGTGTCCCCCACCCTGGGGACGTGTGTCCCCCCTGGGGACGTGTCCCCCACCCTGGGGACATGTCCCCACCTCGGGGACGTGTGTCTCCCACCCCAGGGACATGTGTCCCCCACCCTGGGGACATGTCCCCCACCCTGGGGACATGTCCCCCCCACCTGGGGACATGTCCCCCACCCCGGGGTCATGTCCCCCCTCCACCCCAGGGGACATGTCCCCCCCACCCCCGTCCCCTGCCCAGGCTCCTGGGGACACCACTTGCACTTTGGCCGCGGCTGGTGACGGTGCCGCGGTGGCTCTGACACTAGGAGGGGGTTGGAGAGGGTGACACGCTGCAAATAAAGATCCCAAAGGGACAGTGGTGCCCGTGTCCCTGCCTGGGGGGGTGTGGGGGGGGCACACACACACATCCCACCCCCCTTTCTGGCATTGAGACCCCCCCTCACAACATGACCCCTCCTGCTGCCCCAGGCTGGGGGGCATCGCTCAGCTCTGGGTCTTCCCACCCTGGATGGTGGGGTGGGGGGTCCCACCCTCTGGAGCCACCCCACGCTGGGGCTCACAGTGGGGTGGGGGTCCCGTGGTGCCCCCCCAGCCACACCTACCCCATTGCAGGGCAGGATTGAACCAGAAGGTGCTGCTTGGGGTGGGGGTGAGGGGGGGTTTTTGGCCTCCTCAGCTGGTGCTGAGTCT
This sequence comes from Gallinula chloropus, assembly GCF_964237585.1. NCBI lineage: Eukaryota > Metazoa > Chordata > Aves > Gruiformes > Rallidae > Gallinula > Gallinula chloropus. Next base: position 1,837,092 of record NC_140116.1, read on the forward strand.
CCCTCCTGGTTCCTTATCGGGGGTTTCTCAGCTCCAGGCTCATCCTTCATCCTCCCACCGGTATCTCTGGCTCCATCCTCTTCCTCTCCCACCACCCTCGGAAGGAAACAGCCCCGGGGATGGTGCTGGGTCTGCCCAGGCTGCTCCTTAACCCCTCCTGTGCCACCACTGGCCACCCAGCAGCTATACTGGTGGCTCAGGGACTGAGTGGGGGGGTCTCCATGGGCCTCCCACCCCTTCCAGACCCCAAATTTGGGGCCAGCTCCACTCCCTGGATGCACCCAGGGGATGGGGACGGATCTCAGGTCACCCCAGGTCAGAACCCTGTGACCTCTGGAAGGACCCTCCCCATCCCAGCTGCCCCCCCCCTCCCAGTTGGGGGTCCCCTGATGCAGGGGTGGGGTCCTGGCTCCCCTTGGGCACCAGCCCTGGAGTTCCTGGGAAGGAAAAGTCCCGGTGGATAAACAAACCCCAGGGGAGAGCAGCCAAACCCTGGATTATCCTGGATTAGCCCCACAGCCCCTCCGGCACCCACAGCCCAGCCTGGGCCCCATGGGTGGGGGGGGGGATGACACATAGGGGGGGACACAGGGCTGGTTCAGGCTGCCCAGGGCTGTGCTTGATCCTTCTCCTGGGTCTCTGTGGAGGGGTCTATAGGGGACCCCCCCCAAACCTGGAGGCTCCCACAAACTCCTTCTGGGTGCCCTGGGGCTGCTTGGCCCCGGCTCATCCCCAAATTAACCCCTTGTCCTCCCTGGGACTGGCTGGGCAGAGCCTGAGGAACCCTCCACGGGGCATGGGCAGAGCTCAGGACCACCCTGGGGATGCCCCATCCCACCAGTACCTGCAGGAACCAGCCTGGGACCCAGCTGAAAACCAGCACATCCAATGGGGGAAGCACTGGGGGATGGGGACGGGGTGACACAGGGTGACACAGGGTGACACACACAGGGTGACATCCTCATCTGGCTTCGCTGCAGACCCCGGGTTCCACACAAGCAGCTGGAGTCCTGGGTGGGTTTGGGGCAGGATTTGGGGTGATCCCAGTGGGATGGGTGCCTTGGGAAGGGACCAGCCCCCGGACTGAGCAAGCCTGGGGGGGACAGGGGGGCACACATGGGGTGCTTGTGGAATTTCTCCCCCCGTCCCCACCCACATCCCGCATCCTGGTGCCTGAAATCCCAGCCTGGGGCAGAGCTGGGAGCTCCCAGCTTCTCCTCTTCCCTCTTCTTCCCACTGGGAATGAACTGGGTGCTCTGAGAGGGGAGGAAAAGCACCCCACTCCCCATCCCCCCTACTCCCCATCCCCCCTACTCCCCATCTCCCCCACTCCCCAACCCCCAACTCTCCACCCCCTTGTTTTGGGTGCTCAGGGGCTGGTTTGGGTTCTCAGGGGCCGTTTTGGGTTCTCAGGGGCTGATTTGGGTGCTCCAGGGGCTGTTTTGGGTGCTCGGGGGCTGTTTTGGGTGCTCAGGGGCTGGTTTAGGTGCTCAGAGGCTGTTTTGGATGCTCCAGGGGCCAGTTTGGATGCTCAAGGGCTGGTTTGGGTGCTCCAGGGGCTCTTTTGGGTGCTCAGGGGCTGGTTTGGGTGCTCCAGGGGCTATTTTGTGTGCTCAGGGGCCAGTTTGGATGCTCAAGGGCTGTTTTGGGTGCTCAGGGGCTGTTTTGGGTACTCAGGGGCCAGTTTGGATGCTCAGGGGCTGGTTTGGGTTCTCAGGGGCTGGTTTGGATACTCAGGGGCTGTTTTGGGTGCTCCAGGGGCTCTTTTGTGTGCTCAGGGGCCAGTTTGGATGCTCAGGGGCTGTTTTGGATGCTCAGGGGCTGGTTTGGGTGCTCAGGGGCCAGTTTGGATGCTCAGGGGCTGTTTTGGGTGCTCGGGGGCTGTTTTGGGTGCTCCAGGGGCTGGCAGCAGGTCCCGGAGGGGCTGCAGGGCTAATCCGGGCTAATCCCACCCTGGCTGGGTGCCCGAGCACCTTCCCACACCTGGAGAATCCGGTACACACACCCCTCAGCCCCCCCTCAGCCCCCCCAGCACCCCCCAGCCCCTCCCAGTCCCTCCCAGCCCCTGACTGGTGCCGGGCACCTTCATAAGGGACGGAGCCCGGTGCCTGCTCATCCCTGGTGTCTCCTGGCCCCTGGACCAGAGTCCCTCGGGAGGAAGAGGAGGATGATGATGATGATGAAGCTCTGGGTGTTTCTGCTGCTGGTCGGGCTCTCCTGTAGCCTGGCTGCTGCCCGTGAGTAGGGCCACAGCCTTTTGGGGGGGATGTGGGGTGGCACCAGGGTGTGTGTGGGGGGGTCAGGCCATCCAGGGGTGTGGGTGCAGAAAAGGGGGGGGGTCCAGGGAGGTCCCAGGACCCCTCCGAGGTGGGTGACACTGTGGTTCTTGCCCCCTCACAGTTCCCCTTGAGGAGACGCCTGCTGGGAACAATGGTGAGTTTGGGGTCCCACCTGCAGATCCAGGGGAGCTGGGGGGCAGGGAGGAGGTTTGGGGGACACCCCATTCCCCCCAAAGATTCCCCCACCCTGCAGGGAGGAGGTTTGGGGGACACCCCATTCCCCCCAAAGATTCCCCCACCCTGCAGGGAATGGGAAACTGTTGGGGTTCTTCCCCTCGTGTTCTGAGGGTGGGGTGGTGCTGGGTGGGTGAGGATGAACCTGCATCCCTCCCCCTTGCCCCCTCCCCCCACCCAGCCCCCCAAGGCAAGAGTGTGGGGGGGACCCCCATGGTGCAGCTCCAGCTCCCCACAGCCCCCCACAGCTCCCTCTGGGATGGGATGGGGATGGGGATGGGATGGGGATGGGGATGGGATGGGGATGGGATGGGATGGGATGGGATGGGGATGGGATGGGGTGGGGATGGGGATGGGATGGGATGGGATGGGATGGGATGGGATGGGATGGGGATGGGATGGGGATGGGAGGGGGGGGGTTGGGTGGGATGGGGATGGGGATGGGGATGGGATGGGGATGGGGATGGGAATGGGGATGGGAATGGGGATGGGAATGGGGATGGGGATGGGAATGGGGATGGGGATGGGAGGGGACGGTGACCTTGACCAGTGCTGAAGGTCAAGCCGTGTGGGGCGTCAGGCTCAGCAGATTCGGGGGGTGGGTGGGAGGTGCCATGGGGGGTGGGTGGGTGCTGGGAGCACCCTGCTAGCAGCGGGGGGGTGGTGCTTGGGTGCCCCCTTTGCCCCACAGACGCGGAGGCGGCCAAGGGGGCGAACATGGGGCTGGTGACGCTGCTGGTGGGCGCAGTGGACAAGCTGCTCGAAGGCCTCCTCGGGTGCGTGGGGGGGGCAGGGGGGGCTCTGCCACGCTGCCCCCCGGAGCCAATGATGCTTCAGCCCCAGGGGACCCCCTGGCTCCTCCCCACCCCACTGGGGATGTGGGGGGTGGGTGATGGAGGGGGATGGGGGTCACCTCCACCATGTTCTGTCCCTTGCAGGTGACCAGCACAGTAAGTCCCTCCCCTGGGGACACTGAGGGAGGGGGGGTGCTACAGGGCTGGGGGCTGGATGGGGGCTGCTCCGCCCTGACCCCCCCACCCCAGCCCCCCATGACTGCTCAGGACTGTGCCCAGCTCCTTCCCTGCTCCTGCCCTGAGCACTGAGCACCCAACCCCCCTGTCACCCCCCCCCCCAAATCCCCCTGCCACCCCATCGATCCCCATCACCCCCCCCCAAACCCCCCTGCCACCCCCCCAACCCCCATCACCCCCCCAAACCCCCCTGCCACCCCACCACACCCCCATCACCCCCCCAAACCCCTCTTCCACCCCCCCAACCCCCATCACCCCCCCCAAGCCCCTCTGCCACCCCACCACACCCCCAAAGCCCCCCAACCCCCCCATACATCCCCCAACCCCCCTGCCACCCCACCAACCCCCATCACCCCTCCAGACCCCCCTGCCACCCCACCAACCCCCATCACTCCCCCAACCCCCCCTGCCACCCCATCAACCCTCCATCATCCCCCCAAATTCCTCAACCCCCCATCACCCCTCCAAACCCCTCTGCCACCCCACCAACCCCCCCAAAGCCCCTCAACCCCCCTGTCACTCCACCAAACTCCCATCACCTCCCCAAATCCCCCAACCTCCCACCAACCCCCATCATCCCCCAACCCCCCCCGCCACCCCTCGAACCCTCCCCCAACCCCCCATCACCTCCCCAAATCCCCCAACCCCCCCAACTCCCCCTGCCACCTCCAACCTCCCCCTCAACTCCCCATCACCCCCCCCAAACCCCCAACCTCCCACCAACTCCCCCATCACCCCCCCAAATCCACCTGCCACCCCCCCAACCTCCCCCCAACCCCCTCATCAACCCCCCACCAACCCCCACCCCATCCCCCCTCCAAACCCCCCCAACCCCCCCCACCCCCATTCCCCCCCACCCCCCATCCCAGACACCCCCCCCCCGGGCTGGGGAAGGGGGGGGAGGGGGATTTTGGAGGACCCAGCCCCCCCCTCTCCATTGCCCCTCTTTCCCAGGGCTGTCCGGGGGGAGCAGGATGTGACCCCCCCTGGCTCTGAGCACCCCCAGCTCCGCACACCCCCTGTGTGTCCCCCCCCCCGCGGGACCTGCTCCTCTCCCTCCACACGGCGCTTCGGACCCTCACTGCCAATAAACCCCCCCACAGCCCCCCCAGTTCGTCCTGCCACGTGTCTGCCTGTACCCCACAACCTGGGGGGGGGGGTGGGGGGGGAGCTCAGGGGTCCCACCCAGGGACCATCCTGCTGCTGGATCCAAGGGGGAACCCAGTCCCCCTGAGACCCCCCCCCCGACCCCCCCTCACTCCCCGTGGGGGCTTGCCTCATTAGTGGGGTTCATTAGCTCCCAGGGCCCTTCCTGCCCCCCCCCCATCCCAACCATGAGTGGGGGTCCCCATGGTGGTCCCCAGCTTGGTGGTCCCACCTCTGGGGACCAGGATGCTCTGGGAGGGGACATGAGGGGACTTTGGGTGGGGGTGTCCTCCATGGAGCCAAGAGCTTTTACTGAGGGGGGGGGGGCAGCATCCCCAGCCCTGGGGTGGGGGGGGTGTCCCAGCCCCCCCTTGTCCCCCCCATGAAGACCCAGTGGGGGGTTGGGGTGTGGGATTTACAGCTCTGACCCCTCCCCATCCCCCCCATCCCTGCCAAAAACCTGCCTGGGGTACATGGTGGGGGTGTTGGGGGGGGTGGGGGGTGGGGGGGGTGCCTGGTTGCCATGGTGATGAGGATGATGCTGGCAGCTCCGTGGGAAGAGGGTGAATCTTCCCAGGGCCGGGGGAGGGAGAAGCTCAGTGTCACCTTGGAGCTGTGGGATGCTCTGGAGAGACACAGCTCCATCCAGGATGAGCCCCAGAGAGGGGGGTGGGGAGGGGGGTTTCACCCCCCCCTAAACCTCACCCTGCTCAAACCAGTCCCTTCCCAGTTTGGCAGCCCAGTGAGAAGAGCCTCAGAGGATGGAGGGTGGAAGAACCCTGCTCCTCTGTGTCCTCACCTCCTCTCCTCTTCCCTGGGGGGGGTCACACCCCAAATAAACCACCCCCTCCCCAAATAAATCCCTTGAGGAACAAACCCAGAAACTCCTGGACTGGGGGGATGCCACATCCCAGTGTGAAGAGCTCCTCTTCCTCCTCCTCCTCCTCTTCCTCACTGCTGCTCCCATCTCACCACCCCCCTCCCCCCAGGCATTTCTGGGCTGGTTTTTTTGAGCCAAATCAAGTGGTTTTGGGGGGTGTGGCTGGGTTTTTCTTTCCCCCCTCCACTCCTTTCCCCAGGGATGAGGTGTCCCATGGAAGCTGGGAGGAGATGGCAGCGTCCAGCTCCCAGCTGGCCAAGGGACACGCTGGGGGTGGGTAGATTTATGCAGTGAGAACCACAGTGCCCACCCCCCCTCCCCCTGCTCCCTTTCCTCCCCCAGCCTCCCAACAGCAGGTGACACCTCATCTCTTCTAGGAGATGAGAAAAAAGCAGCTTTGTGGGGAGTTTCTTTCCCAGTTCCTTCCTCTTTCCCATCCCTGGTGGGGATGCTGAGAGTGGGATGTCCCCAGGGGGATGGCACAAGTCCTTCCCCACAGCTCCTGGCCCTGTGGCTGTTCCCTGGGGAGGGGTTTAGGGTGTTATGGAGGGGGAAAGGGAGCTTAAATTAGAGCCCAGGTGATGGAGCCCTCCCCAAATGGGGTGGGAGAGGTGGTGTCGGCCCTAAAGCTGGAGAATTGGCCCTAAAAATGGGACCTGGGGATGGGTGAGTGGGAAACCTCCCAGCAAGGATGCTCTGGGACATGGGATCCCACCTGGGTGTCCCCACCTGAGCCCCAAGGGCTGTGGGGAGCCCCAAGAACTGGTTTGGGGTGGGATGGTGAGGTGGGGGGAAGAGGCACTTCATCCATCTGGGGGTCTTTTTCCCCACCCTGGAGCATCCCAAGGAGGGGTGGGGGGGTGGGTGGAGTGGGGTGAGGTCCCAGCTCCCAGAATTCTCCATCCTTTCCAGGAGTGGGAGCGTCCCAGGGTGCCACCTCTGGCTCCCCCCACCCCAGAGCACCCACAGTGTCCAGGTCCAGTTCAAACTGGGAGCTGGGAGCCGTTCCCAGAGCCTCGGGGAGATGTCACCATGATTATTTCCCTGCCAGTGGACCTAATGACCCAGCACGGAGCAGCAGCCCCAAGAGGACCCACTTCTAATTAATTTTACCTCATTAATTAATAGATTCCCTTGTAAATTCTCAGAAAATCCCCCTTCCCTGCAAAGAGCCACCCTTTCCCCCCCTTCCCTCCCCAGGGAGAGCCAGACATCCTCAGGGATGCTCTGCTTTGACCCTGGAAAAGACCCAACCCTCCCCTTCTCCAGCTCCATCACCCCTCATCTGGATCCTGGTACCCACAGAGGTGCCCAGGCTCCTTTTCCCTAGGGATTCTTCATCCCTGGGCTGGCAGGGATCCCTGCAGCCCTCCCAGGGATGCAGGCAAAGCTCCAGCTCTGGGATGGGGCCAAGCTGGACCAGGTGCCTCTGGAGCTCCTGGTTCCCAAGGGGAAGGGTCCAAGGATGCTCCGAGGGGGTGAGGGCAGCCCCGGCGCCTCAGGGGATGGATGGAGGGAGGGATGGAGGGAGGGAGGGAGGGATGGGGCAGCAGCTGGGTGAGGAAGGTGCCAAGCAGGGAGAGATGAAGGCTCCAGGCAAGAGCCGTGCCCGCAGCTCAACATCTGGGGCTCGTGGGCGCCGGCCAGGCAGCAGCGTCACCGCCTGTGCCAAGGCATCTTCCTCCTCCTCCTCCTCCTCATCCTCATCACGAGCCTGGCTGAGGAAGGGAGACCTGAGACAAACCTCCTCCAGGCTCTGGGAATTTCGGGGAGACCCTGCTAGGGGCTTTACTGGGAGGGATCTGACCCCCCACCCCCCAAGGTTGGGACCACCCAGGTGGGGGGCGAGTGGCCATGGGCAGCAGCAGGGGAGGGGGGTCCTGGGGCTGCTGCCGGGTGACACCCCGGGGTGGGGGGCTGTGTGGGGCTCAGGGTGATGCTGGGTGGTACCCCTGTGTCCTGGCACCCCAAACCTGTGACCCCAGGGATGGGCAGTGGCTGGGTCCTGGTACCCCAGTTCCAATCTGTGCCCCCAGGGATGGGGGGGTACCCCCTGTCCTGGCACCCCAAATCTGTGCCCCCAGGGATGGGAGGTACCCCATGTCCTGGCACCCCAAATCCATCCTGTCACCCCCTGCTTGGTCTATATCCCATGTCCCAGCCCCCCAAACCCACCTTGTCCCCCCCTGCTTGGGCTGTACCCCATGTCCCAGCCCCCCAAACCCACCTTGTCCCCCCTGCTTGGGCTGTACCCCATGTCCCAGCCCCCCAAACCCACCTTGTCCCCCCCTGTTTGGGCTGTACCCCATGTCCCTGTCCCCAAGACCCCTCCAGCATCCCCCCCCCCCCAGGGATGGGGCTCACACCGCTTCACACGCGGGGGCCAAGGTCTTGCTCCCCAGACCCGTGGGGACCCCTGGGGGGTGCGGGGGGGTCCCCGAGCTGCATCGGGGCCGCGGAGGGTTCCCGCCAGCAGGTGTCAGCTCCCGCCCGGGGATGCGCAGCCGCGGCTCGTGCGCCCGAGCTGCGGCACCCCCGGAGCTGGGATGGGTGGGGGGGGACACAGGGTGACCCCCCCGGGGTGGCAGCTGAGGGGACCCGGCACAGCTCGTGCAGCTCCCATGGGGTGCTGGGGGGATGCTGGGGGGGTGCTGGGGGGGGCGCTGGCTGAGCATCCTGGGGACAAGGGGCACACGGGGGTCCTGCTGCTGAAGGGGGGGTCGGGGGGGTGTGAAGGGCTCCCCGGGGGCGGGGGGGTGTCACTCGCTGGCCCCTGCGCGTGATGGTTGTCACCCCCAAACAGGGGGGTCCGCAGCACCCCCAGTTCCGGGGTGTTCCTGGCCCTGCTCTGGGGAGGGGTCCGCATGGAAACCACCCCCCCCCCGGCAGCCCACAGCCCCAGACCCCCTCCCACAGCCCCCCCTGCCCACCCCGGCACCCCCAGCCCCAGACACACACCCCCCAGCCCCCCCCGGCCCCCCTGGCACCCCCCAGCCCCAGGCGCCCCCCCCCAGCCCCCCCCCAGCCCCACCAGCACCCCCCATCCCCAGACCCCCCCCCCAGTGTCATGCAAATCCCCGACCCGGGCGCAGCTGCGGGGAGTCAATTAGAGCCCATTAGTGCCCGGTAATTACGGCTCCGCTCGGCCCGGAATGCGGGGGGGGGGCGGTGGGTGCTGGGTGGGTGCTGGATGGTGGGCAATGGGTGGTGGGCAATGGGCAAGGGGTGGTGGGTGGTGGGTGCTGGGTGGGTGCTGGATGGTGGGCAATGGGTGGTGGGCAATGGGCAAGGGGTGGTGGGTGATGGGTGGGTGGGTGGGTGGTGGGTGATGGGCAAGGGGTGATGGGTGCTGGGCGGTGGGTGCTGGATGGTGGGCAATGGGCAAGGGGTGGTGGGCGATGGGTGCTGGGTGGGTGGGTGGTGGGCGATGGGCAGTGGGTGATGGGTGGGTGGGTGCTGGGAGATGAGTGGTGAGCAGTGGGAGGTGGGCAATGGGCAAGGGGTGGTGGGTGCTGGGTGCTGGGTGGGTGGGTGGTGGGCAATGGGTGATGGATGGTGGGAAAGGGAAGGTGGGTGGTGGGCGATGAGTGATGGGCAGAGGGTGATGGGCGGTTGGAGGTGGGTGGTGGGCAGTGGGCGGTGGGTGCTGGGTGCTGGGCGGTGGGCGATGGGTGGTGGGCGGTGGGCGATGGGAGGTGGGTGCTGGGTGGGTGGGTGGTGAATGATGGGTGATGGATGGTGGGCAATGGGCAGTGGGTGGTGGGCAGTGGGTGGTGGGTGCTGGGCGGTGGGCGATGGGTGGTGGGTGCTGGGCAGTGGGTGCTGGGAGGTGGATGGGGAACACGGGGGGGTGACCCCCAGGAGTTGGGAGGGTTAAAGGGGGGCTGGATGGAGACCCACATGGGGTGAGAGGGCTGTGCAGGGGGGCACGGGGTGGGGGGTGTGGGGGGGCAAGGAAAGGCCGGGGGGGGGCGGGGGGGCTCCTGGGGTGGGTTTGGGGGGGTCACCAGCTCAGCCTTGGCTCGCTGGGGGCTGGATGTGGGGCTGAGCCTTGGAGACCCCAGGACGGGGTGTGGGGGTGTGTGTGGGGTGTAGGGGGGGGGGGGTGTCCTCCACCCCAGCCACACCCCCCCCCCCCTCACTGCCCACCCCCCTCCCGAGCTCCGCGGTCCCCAGGGATACAGGAGCGGGAGGATGGAGCATCCTGAGCCAGCGCGGTGTGGGAAGGGGGGCTGGGGAGGGGGTTTGGGGGCGAGTGGGGGGGGTCCAACCCCCCCATAACCCCAACAGATGCACCCCCCACCCCCCAATGCGATTAACGACCAGCACGTGGCCATGGACCATCACCCCGCTGGCTCTCGGGGGGGGGGGATGGGGATGGGATGGGGTGGGGTGGGGGGCGTCAATCCCGCTCCCAGCATCCCCCCCCCATCTCCAAACCCAACTCCAACCCCACCCCCCCCCGTTTAGTACCCCGGGTGCCCCCCCAGCCCCTTTGTGCGGGTGCCGGACCTGTTGGAACCATCTGCCAGGGAGGGGCCGCGGTGGCAACAGGCAGATTGATGGGGCACAATCTGTTCCCGCCCGGCGCCGGGAATTAACCCCCGGCTCGGCTAATGAATTAATTAGTATTCCCCCTAATCCCGGGCAGCCCAGGGCGGGACTCACACCGCTCGCAATGAATGGGAAGGGTCCTGCGGGCTGGCGCCGGCTCCCGCGGGGGGATGCTGGGGCGCTGGGACTGGGAAGGGAGGGGTTTGGTGTCTGTCTGGGGGTCGGGGTGGGACTGGGAGGGGAGTTGTGGGTGGCATTTTTGGAGGTGCCATCGCCACCCCCCGTGCTTCCAGCCCTGCTGCTCAAGAGGGTCCCAGGCTGGTCCCTTCCCCAGGCTGGGAGCATCCCCTTCCTCCTGCATCCCTTCCTCCTCCATCCCTTCCTCCTTCATCCCTTCCTCCTGCATCCCCTTCCTCCTGCATCCCCTTCCTCCTTCATCCCTTCCTCCTTCATCCCCTCCTCCTTCATCCCTTCCTCCTGCATCCCTTCCTCCTTCATCCCTTCCTCCTGCATCCCTTCCTCCCGCATCCCCTTCCTCCTTCATCCCCTTCCTCCTTCATCCCCTTCCTCCTGCATCCCTTCCTCCTGCATCCCCTTCCTCCTTCATCCCTTCCTCCTTCATCCCCTTCCTCCTTCATCCCTTCCTCCTTCATCCCCTTCCTCCTGCATCCCTTCCTCCTGCATCCCTTCCTCCTTCATCCCCTTCCTCCTTCATCCCCTTCCTCCTTCATCCCTTCCTCCTGCATCCCCTTCCTCCTTCATCCCCTTCCTCCTTCATCCCCTCCTCCTTCATCCCCTCCTCCTTCATCCCTTCCTCCTGCATCCCTCCCTCCTCCATCCCTTCCTCCTGCATCCCTTCCTCCTTCATCCCCTTCCTCCTTCATCCCCTTCCTCCTGCATCCCTTCCTCCTGCATCCCCTTCCTCCTTCATCCCTTCCTCCTTCATCCCCTTCCTCCTTCATCCCTTCCTCCTTCATCCCCTTCCTCCTGCATCCCTTCCTCCTGCATCCCTTCCTCCTTCATCCCCTTCCTCCTTCATCCCCTTCCTCCTTCATCCCTTCCTCCTGCATCCCCTTCCTCCTTCATCCCCTTCCTCCTTCATCCCCTCCTCCTTCATCCCCTCCTCCTTCATCCCTTCCTCCTGCATCCCTCCCTCCTCCATCCCTTCCTCCTGCATCCCTTCCTCCTTCATCCCCTTCCTCCTTCATCCCCTTCCTCCTTCATCCCCTTCCTCCTTCATCCCCTCCTCCTTCATCCCTTCCTCCTTCATCCCCTTCCTCCTGCATCCCTTCCTCCTGCATCCCTTCCTCCTTCATCCCCTCCTCCTTCATCCCTTCCTCCTTCATCCCCTTCCTCCTTCATCCCTTCCTCCTTCATCCCTTCCTCCTTCATCCCTTCCTCCTGCATCCTTTCCTCCTTCATCCCCTTCCTCCTTCATCCCCTCCTCCTTCATCCCCTCCTCCTTCATCCCTTCCTCCTTCATCCCCTCCTCCTTCATCCCCTCCTCCTTCATCCCTTCCTCCTTCATCCCTTCCTCCTGCATCCCTTCCTCCTGCATCCCTTGGATGAGCTCTGGGTCGGAGAGGCAGAGCAAGGCAACCCATGACGCCCATCCCTTAATTAATTGGGGGGGGTGGGGGTTGGGGGGGTGGTGTCTTTATCCATCACCCCCTCCCGCCGGCCGGGGGCTGCAGAGCCCGGGGCCCCTTCCCTTGTCTGAGCTCAGCCGGGCCCCTTCTGGCTCCACCAGCCACTAATTACTCCCCCTTTGCTCCTTCATTACTACTGGGAGGGAGTTGTGGGCCCCGAGCCCACCCCCAGCACCTGGGTCGGGGCCAGCGTCGCCCAGGGCTCGGTGCCCCCCCTGAGCCCACCCCAAGGGGTGGTGGGTGATGCCACCCACAGCCCCGTGTCACTGTCACATCACACTTGGACGTGTCCTGTTGGATGGGACCCCCCCGGGGGGGAACACTCATCCCCCCCCCCCCTTCCCCATGGAGGGGTCTGTCCTGGTGCTGGGTTAATTGGGGTGCCCATTTAGGGGTGCCTGACCAGGAGGTGCCCACCCAGGGGTGCTCATTAAGGGGTGCCCATCTAGGGATCCCTGTTAAGGGGTGCCCATCTAGGGGTGCCCATTAAGGGATGCCAATTAAGGGGTGCCCATCTAGGGATCCCCATCTAGGGGTGCTCATGAAGGGGTGCCCATCTAGGGGTGCCCATCTAGGGGTGCCCATCTAAGGATGCTCGTTAAGGGGTGCCCATCTAGGGGTGCCCATCTAGGGATGCCCATCTAGGGGTGCCCATTAAGGGGTGCTCATTAAGGGGTGCCCATCTAGGGATGCCCATCTAGGGGTGCTCATTAAGGGGTGCCCATCTAGGGGTGCCCATTAAGGGGTGCTCATTAAGGGGTACCCATATAGGGGTGCTCATTAAGGGGTGCTCATTAAGGGATGCCAGTTAAGGAGTGTCCATCTAGGGGTGTCCATCTAGGGGTGCTCATTAAGGGGTGCCCATCTAGGGATGCCTGTTAAGGGGTGCTCATGAAGGGGTGCCCATCTAGGGATGCCCATCTAGGGGTGCTCATTAAGGGGTGCCCATCTAGGGATGCCTGTTAAGGGGTGCTCATGAAGGGGTGCCCATCTAGGGATGCCTGTTAAGGGGTGCTCATTAAGGGGTGCCCATCTAGGGATGCCCATCTAGGGGTGCTCATTAAGGGGTGCCCATCTAGGGATGCCTGTTAAGGGGTGCTCATGAAGGGGTGCCCATCTAGGGGTGCCCATCTAGGGCACCTTAAGGTGTTGATCTCCGGGTGCTCACCCCTGGCTGCTGCTCCAGGGGTGCTCACCCAAAGGTCCCCACGCAGGTGGCTCTGCCCTCTGCACCCACCTGAGGATGCTCACCCAGGGATGCCCAGGGACCAGAGCTGCCCACCCAGGGACACCCCTCCAGGGATGCCCGGGGGTGCCATCGATGGGGTGTGGAGGGAAATTGGGTGGGGGGCGGAGGGGAACAGCGGGAGGAGCCGGGCTGGGCCACCTCCCCCCCTCCGTGGGAGGAGCCACCGGGGATCCGCGACCGGGCAGGAGCCGCGGGCAGCGCGGAGCTCTCAAAACCGCCCGAGCGCCGAGCTGGCAGCTGCCGGTGCCGCTCCCGGTGCCGCTCCCGGTGCCGCCCCCGGCGCTGGGGTCACCATGAGCCCGGGCAAGTGACCGCGGGGACTCGCTCCGCTGCCCAGGTAAGGGTGGGCCGGGGGTGCGAGGGGCACGAAGGGATGCGCTGACCCCTCCGAGGGGGCTCTGCGGGGGCTGGGGTGCCCCCTGTTCCCCCCGAGACCCTCAGGGAGGGCGCAGAGGGCTCTGCCCCGACGGCGGAGAAGCGGGACCCCATCCCAGGGAGTGGGGGGCGGCTCGGAGCCCTCCGAGGGGAGCAGCCGGGTGGGATGGAGCAGGCAGCACCGACCCCCAGCACCCCCCGCCCCTCCAGCCCCAGCATCCCGCAGCCGTCGGGGATGGAGTCAGAGCCCCGGAGCCCAGACGGGACCCCCGTGCTGGTGGGGGGACCCCAGCAACCCCCCCTCACGTCAGGGCTGGACTTTTGGTGGCGACAGCAGTGAGGAAGGTGAAGGAAGTGATGAAGGACCTGCCAGAGCCCCCCCCGCCCCCGGAAGGGACAGCCCAGGGAGGGGACCCTGGTTGGGGTCCCCAGTGCTCTGCGAGCGCAGCCCCTTCCCCAGCGGGTCCTGCCCAGAGCCAGGACCCCAGAAGAGAGGAACCAGACCCCCCAGCCCCATCTTTTCCAGCTCTATGTGGATGTTACAGGGCAGATTCCCCCTCCCACCAAACACCAGTGCATCCCCCTTGCCCCAGTTAGCTGAGGGTGGGAGTGAGACTGGGACCAGGAGTGGGACTGGGAGCGCTGGGCAGCCCTGTGCTGGGGACTGGGCTGGCATTGGTGGCCCCGTGGCTGCCTCACTGGCCGTGCTGGAGCTGATGGAGCAGCTGTTGGGTCCTTAATCCGCCCTCCAGCCAGAGCCCACCAGGTCCAGGTCCAGCTGGGCTGCATCCCGCTGCCTTCCCAGGCAGGATGCGGTGTAGGACTCTCAAGCCAACCCCAATTTTCACCATGGGGGGGGGGTCTTGTCCCTCCTGCCTCTCTCCACGATGAGCTCCCAGCCCCAGCTGCCCATTTTGCTGCTGGGTTTTGTGCCAGCATCTCTCCCCCATCCTCCTCCCCATCCCTCTGTGGTTCTTCTGCTCTGGGTGCCTCTGTCCGGGGTTGGGGGTCTTCACATTGAGGTGGGGGGGGATGTGCAGGGCTGGAGTGGGTCCATCTTTGTCCTGAACCTCTGGAGAATCCAGGGAATTGGAAGGAAACTCATGGGATGGGTTGAAACCAAGTTCCTGGTCCTGCTGGGAAGGAGAAGGACTCGACCCCCCTTGTTTTGGGCTGGGAGAGGGGTGCCTGGTGCCACAAAGGGGGAGCACCCCCCCACACCCCCCTTCCCACCAGGAGCTGAGCTGTTCCTGCTGGAAAGTCATTACAGTTCCAGCACTTCTGCTGGGATGGGCTCCTCGTGGTCCTTTCAGGCAGCGTGGGATGGGGATGGGTGGAAGGTGCCCAAAACCAGGGGGTACCCAACCTTCCCACTGCACATGGGGGTCCTGCTGTCTCCTTACTTGGGAAACTGGGAAGCTTTCAGAGGTGATTCCCTCTTTGTCCCCTTTCCCTCCCTCCTTAAGGAACCAACATGCTGGAGGAAGAGCCCCAGATCCCTGAGAATCCAACCTGGATTTCCGAGGCGATCCCGTGCTGTGGGGCGCAGGGGAGGGGTGGGGGGAAGCTGGGCTCACTGGGCTTGGACAGAGCCCCAAACCCAGGGATTCTTCCTCTGGGATGGGTTCTGGAGCACGGGGCCAGCGAGGGATGGGAGCTGCAGGTGGGGATGTTGGGTTTGGGACAGGTCCCCATAGGCTGGGTGAGCCTGGAGGGGTCTTGGAGCAGACCTGCAGGTGGTTTTGGGCTGCTCTCACCACACAAAGCTGGGGCAGCCCCAGGGTCCCACCAGAACGCTGCCAGAAGGTCTTTGGACCTGCTCCATCCTCCCTCATCCAAGACCCACCCATTCATCCCAAAGATGGTCCTTCACCACCTTCACCCACCGGGTTTCCCAGCATCAGACACCCCCCAACCCCCCTCCCATCCCTCCCACTGAAGAGGTAATTGGGGCCACATGGTCCCCTGGGAATTCAATGGCCACACAGAGCAATTAACACCCTAATCCACCCCCACGAGCCCCATCATGCATATTAAGAGGGGGATTTTCCAGGTGGGATGGGCAGGGCAGCGTGGCCAGAGCTCCCAGCAAAGCTCCTTAGATGCTAAAGCTTTATTAAACGAGTCAGGCACCATGACAGGAGCTGGGGGAGCTGATTAACATGAAACCCAGGGTGGGTTTGTGCTCGTTAGGGAAAGGAAGGCTCAAGGAAATTGGGTTGGAAGAGCTCAGGCAGGTCCATCTCCAGAAGCAGCTCAGTGGAGGACTTTGGGTTTGGGGCTTCCTCTTGCAGCCCACAGTGGGACCATGAGGGGAGTGGCTCATGAGTGGGAATAACTCGGAAATGGGATTGTTGGGAGCACTGGGAGAGGTCTTGGTGGCTCCCAAAGACATTCTCCAGAAGCTATGTTAGATAGATCCACCTCCAGGTGATGGATGAGTAACTTCTGTAGGCGCTGTACCGATTTGGACCTCAGTTTCCCAGTGCCCTCAGCACCCTGAGCAGCTCTCCTCCTGGATTTCACTGACATCTCCTTGTCCCTTTGTTGCAGAGACCAGAAGATGACCAAGACGTATGCCAAGCCCAAAGAGATGGCAGAGCTTGTGAGCACCCAACCCTGGATGGGCGAAACGCTGAGCTCCAAAGGTGACCCGAAGGAAGAGGGTGGCAGGCAAGGGCCGTTCGGGTTGATGCCTGGCCTGAGCGAAGAGCATGACAGCATTGAGGAAGAAGAGGAGGAAGAGGAGGATGGGGAAAAGCCCAAGAGAAGAGGACCAAAGAAGAAGAAGATGACCAAGGCGAGGTTGGAGAGGTTCAGGGCGCGGCGGGTGAAGGCCAATGCCCGGGAGCGCACGAGGATGCACGGCCTGAACGATGCTCTGGACAACCTGAGGAGGGTGATGCCCTGCTACTCCAAGACTCAGAAACTGTCCAAGATCGAGACGCTGAGGCTGGCCAGGAACTACATCTGGGCTCTGTCTGAGGTGCTGGAGACCGGGCAGACTCCGGAAGGGAAGAGCTTCGTGGAGATGCTCTGCAAGGGCTTGTCCCAGCCCACCAGCAACCTGGTGGCTGGCTGCCTGCAGCTGGGACCTCAGACCTTGTTCCTGGAGAAGCATGAAGACAAGTCCCCAGTGTGTGAATCGGCCATATCCAGCCACTCCTTCAGCTACCAGTCCCCCGGGCTCCCAAGCCCACCCTATGGCACCATGGAGACCCATCTGCTCCATCTAAAGCCCCCCACCTTCAAGAGCTTGGTGGACGCTTCCTATGGAAACCACCCCTCCGACTGCACCACCCCCCCTTACGAGGGTCCCCTGACCCCCCCACTGAGCATCAGTGGGAACTTCTCCCTGAAGCAAGACGGGTCTCCAGAGCTGGAGAAGCCCTACGCCTTCCTGCCCCACTACCCCTCGGTCAGCCTGGCCGGGGCACACGGGCACGGGGCTCACTTCCCCAGCGCGGTGCCGCACTACGAGATCCCCATCGACGTGAGCTACGAGTCCTACCAGCACCACGTGGCTGGGCCCCAGCTCAACACCATCTTCAACGAGTAGCAGAGCCAGACCCCTGGATTTTAGGATAGGGGGGCAGTAGGGGGAGAAGCTCGGTGGCACCACGGGGCTGGTTCTGGAAGGGACACGACGGGGAGGGAGGGTTTCACCGCTGTAGGGTGAGGGATGCCTGAGCATCTCGCAGCATCTCTGCAGGATGTCGCTGTGGAAGGCTCAGCTGGCCCTCCTGTCCTCTCCCAACTGGTGTCACCTCGCCCTGAGCTGTCCCCATGAACCCTGGACAGATGAACTCTGAGCTGCCACCACCGACAGCCAAGCCATCACCTCCTGCTCCCTCTCCCCCCAAGAGATGCTCCTGGCTTCACCCCGCAGGACCTTCTGCCTGAATGCACTGCTGCACTTGGGATGGTCCATGGCCAAGGCTTTGAGGCTCCTCTTCCTCCTCCTTGGGGTGGTGGGGCCTGGGGAACACATCTGTCTTGCATGGGGTGGAGATGGATCCCTCCCACCCCTTGGGATGACCCGTTCCCCTTCCACACCCTTCGATGGGGTCGTGGTTTTCCCCACTTCAGCTGTGGCCAGGCGGGCTGGCACGGGTGGGACTGATCTCCACCACCTGCACAAGACCAAGATGGTTGCTTCTCCTTGACCCTTCCCACCCAACAGAGACCCTTCCCACCCAATGGAGACCCTTATCTTTGCTGCCAAGGTGTCACCCAAGGACAGCACGGTCCAGCCAGGTTCAGAGCTTCTCCACGATGGTCCCCTGGCGCTGAACCCCGCTGCCCATCCTCTTCCAAGCCTCAGACCTCACCTCCAACCAGCATGAGATGACCAGCACATGGATCTTGAAACCTCACCAAGGGACTGTTGGTCTTTCAGAGCACAAACACCCTGGGCTGGGAAGGGCACCTCAGCTGGACTCTCCCTCCTCAACCAGGGCCAAGTCTTCCTACGGTTCGTAGTGTTATTTGTCACTCTCCTGAAGACATCCTGCCAAAAGAAGTCTGTCTTAATTTCCTTCTTTATTTATTATTTACTATGTGAGGGTGGGGAATTTTTTTGGGGGGGGGATGTGTATCTAATTTATTTCCTTTTCCATGGGACATGCTGAGTAACCTCCTGGTTTTCCAGTTGACCTCCAAGCGCTTAGTTGGAGTTAACTTGGTGGAGACACATTGGGGAGGGTGGGGGGTGGGGATGTTTTTTTTGGGGGTGCTGTTGCTCCAGGATTATTTATTAGCCATTATTTATTTAATTTATTCTCTTCCTGCCCTCGATGGTCCCAGTTTTCCTGGTCTTTAACTGAGGGGTCAGGTGTTTGATGTCGAACGACGTGTTGAGCGCGGCTGTTTCTTGGGTCTTGGAGGCTCCAGGACCTGGCAGCTCCTGGCTCATCCTGGGTATTTCTGTCTGAGCAATAACTTCCAGAGGCTATGCAACTATTTTTGTTCCCAAAAAGATCCAGGTGACTATTTTTGTGACGTCCCCACTGGCCCTGTGAGCCCAGCTGGCCAAACCTCAGAGGTGTTTTGTATTAAAGAGTTGGGAATTCAGAGATGACTTGAGCTCCTGAGGTCCCTGCCCAGCGCCTGGGGGGTGGTCCTGGGGCTTCTTCCCTTTTGTACTGAGAGTTTATCCTTTTGTAAAGAAAGCAGAATTGGGTTTTTAGCTCAAATAAAGTCGTGGTCTTGTTTCAAGCAGCGGTGGCCCAGGGATGTTGCTTCTGTTTCTTCATCGTGGTGGTGGTGAGGGGCTGCTTGAGGGGGAGCAGAGGCTCTGAAACCCCTTTTGCTGAGGTGTAACTCAGAGCTGTGACCTTGGAGCTGGGCATCACAGGCTGTGGGGCCCAGGATTGGCCATGGGACCAGCACTGGCCATGGGATTCCCTGGGAAGGTCACCTCCATGGGCATGGGGAGGGGATGGGTGTCATGGGCCATGGGGCCAGCACTGGCCATGGGGCTCTTTGGGGATGTCACCTCCATGGGCATGGGGAGGGGGTGGGCATCATGGGCTGGGGACAAGAACTGGCCATGGGGCTCCTTGGGGAGGTCACCTCCATGGGCATAGGGAGGGGGTGGGTGTCATGGGCCATGGGGCCAGCACTGGCCATGGGGCTCCTTGGGGATGTCACCTCCATGGGGAGGGGGTGGGCGTCATGTGCCATGGGGAGGGGGTGGGCGTCATGGGCCATGGGGCCAGCACTGGCCATGGGGTTCTTTGGGGAGGTCACCTCCATGGGCACGGGGAGGGTGTGGGCATCATGTGCCATGGGGCCAGCACTGGCCATGGGGCTCCTTGGGGGGGGGGGTGGTGGGGGGGGGGGGCTCCTCCCTGGGCACGTTGAAGATGGGGCTCTGCCTGCCCGTCCCCGGTGCTCACGGGGTGTCACACGTGGGGACGTCCCGACGCCCACACGAGTCCTGGGTGACCCAAAACAACATCTGCCCGTCATGGGGACCTCGGGTCCCCGCAGCCCCCGCGGCCCCTCGTGTGGGGACCCCCCGCTCCACGTGTCCTCACACAGCTCAGTGCCCCCCCCCCTCCCCAGCCCCGCGCGCCGGCTGCTGCCGGGGGCCCGGTGGGAGCTGCTGAGCTCCATGTCCCCCCCCCCCCTCACCCCCCCACCCCTGCAAGCTGTGCCCGGGCACGTGGGCGTGGGGTGGGGAGGGGGCTGGGGGGGGGCTCTCTGGGGGGACCCCGCAGCTGCACCCGCGCTGCGAAGGGCTGGGGGGGTTGAGCTGGGATGGGGAAGGGGGTGGTGGGGGGGACCTCGTGTGCCCCCCCATGCCCCCCTGAGAGGGTGGGGAGCAGCATCATGGGCACGCACATGGCTGGGCACGCCTGCCCTGCACAGACCCCCCCTCACACGTGTGTGTGCACCCACAGACCCCCCCCCCCACCCAGCAGTGGTGCTCTGGGAGCTGTGGGATGAGGACAGTGGCCGCCTGCCCACTGGTGCCCAGGGTCCAGCTGTGCCCCCTGCTCCCCCCTCCCCTCCTCCCCAGCCCCTGACTCGCTGGCCAGTGGCCAAGCCCTGCTCGGTGCCAGGTCCCCGGGGCGCGTGTGTGCCCGACAGCAGGGGAATCGGCCCTTCCAGCAGCCCCAGCCTGTGCCAGGAGGGCAGGGATGGGTGCCAGGCTGGGGCTGCCCTGCTCCTGTGCCACTCCCCCCACCCCCACAGGGGTCACACGCGTGTGCACGGGCGTGCGAGAGCACAGCTGGACCCCCCCCGTATGTGTGTGGGGGCTGAGACCTGGCACGCTCATCACACCGTGTGCTCCCCAGCGCTGGGCAGCCTCAGGGTTGATTGCACAGGTCCCCTTTGCTCCCTCCCTGAGTGACATGGGTGGGGGTCCCAGCCCATCCTGGGTGCCTCCCATCCCGTGCCTTGCTCCCCACAGCCCCCACCCTGCATCCTCCCAGTGTTGGGGTGGTGGGTGGGTGCTGGGGAGGGGACACACAGGGCAGACAGGGTCTGGGAAGGGACACTTGGGATGGGACCCTGTGAGGACCCACAGAGGGGTGGGGGGCAAGTGGGTGCCCAGGAGCTGATCCCTGTGGGTCAGGTCCATCAGCTCCTCTAATGCAGCCTTAATGACTAATTAGCACCCAGGACAAAGGAGCCCATGACAAAACCTCCCCCCTTCCCACACCAGTTGGTGAAGTTGGGGGGCTGTGGGGACCCTCTGGGGGTCAATCATCTCCTTGTGCTGCAGCATCTGAGCACTGGTGATGGGGAGCAGCAGCAGCACCCATCCTCCCCACACACCCACCCCTCTGGGTCCTTGTGGAGGTCAGCATGGGTGGCAGAGCCAGAGCACCTCAACTGCTGACCCCATCCTTGGGAGAGCTGGCTGGAAACCAGGAATTTTTGGATAGATTTTAAGGATCCTGGAAGGAAGAAGCCAAGTGGGGAACCCACGAGGTGACACGTGTCCCATTGGAGCTGAGAAGACCAACTGGGAACAGCCTCCTCCACCCTCCTTCCCTGGGTAGGTGGGGAAGACCCCCAAGGGAGGGATCCTTCACCCCCCCCAACCCACAGGAAGCATCCCCATGGCAGCCCCTTGGGTCATCCAGGACCTGTTGGGACACTTGGCTTGGTGAAGGGTGGTGATGCCCCAGGGACACCAGAGCTGGGAGCAGCTCTTGGAGGGTCCTGGCTCTGGGTCACCTTCCCTGGGTGGGTGGGGAAGACCCCCAAGGGAGGGATCCTTCACCCCCCAACCCACATGAAGCATCCCCATGGCAGCCCCTTGGGTCATCCAGGACCTGTTGGGACACTTGGCTTGGTGAAGGGTGGTGATGCCCCAGGGACACCAGAGTTGGGAGCAGCTCTTGGAGGGTCCTGGCTCTGGGTCACCTTCCCTGGGTAGGTGGGGAAGACCCCCAAGGGAGGGATCCTTCACCCCCCAACCCACATGAAGCATCCCCATGGCAGCCCCTTGGGACATCCAGGACCTGTTGGGACACTTGGCTTGGTGAAGGGTGGTGATGCCCCAGGGACACCAGAGCTGGGAGCAGCTCTTGGAGGGTCCTGGCTCCGCATCACCCTGGTTTCCACAGCAGGGTGGGAGCACCCTGGATAATTTCTAAGTCCTTTTAAAGCCCAGGTTTAAGGGCTGTAATTCTGATATCGTTTGTAATCTGATAACACCCTGTGAGCCACTGAGCTCCTGATGTGTCCAGCTCGGGAAACCACCAGGATTTTCCCACTAAGCCGGAATATCAGGCTCTTGATTCCTCAGTTAATCGTCTTTTCCCCCTTCCTTGGGAACATCAGATGTATTTTGGGGCACCTCACTTCCTTGCTGAGGAGGGTGGGATGGTGGGAGAGGAGCCACGGGTGGTCCCAAGAGCATCATCAGGGTGGTGGCACCATGGGGACAAGGGGGATGTGGCAGGAGGCAGCTTGTCTGCACCAAGCAGGCTGGTTAAACTGGGCTTGTCCAAGGCTGGGACCCTCAAGCTGGGACACCCACCCGTTGTTTGCATGTTTGTGATCCTCAGGACCAGTCTTCTCCTCCTGTGCTGCCCCTG
Source organism: Gallinula chloropus (assembly GCF_964237585.1). Taxonomy (NCBI): domain Eukaryota; kingdom Metazoa; phylum Chordata; class Aves; order Gruiformes; family Rallidae; genus Gallinula; species Gallinula chloropus. Next base: position 1,859,050 of record NC_140116.1, read on the forward strand.
GTCATGGCTGTGACCCCTGTGTAGGGGATGTCCCCATCCTCACACCATCCAGCATCCTCTCGTCCATCCACCCAGCATCCCACCAAGCCCTGGGGGCACCACTGGCCACCCTGGTCCTTGGAGCAGGGGACCAGGGAATGCTGTGGCACAGGAGATCAACTCTGGGATGGATCCCTCAGAGAAGAGCCTGAGCCTGCTCCAGCCAGGGATGTCCCAGCCTGGGATGTCCTGGGAGCTCCCAAAGGCTGCACCTCACCCACCCAACTGGGGTTGTGGGGCTGCCTGGACCAGGGGATCAAGGGAAGGGACAGGTCCCCTTCCCATTTTCCTTTCAGACTGGTGGAGATGGGACAGGGGTCCCTTCCCAGGCGGCTCCTCAGAGCCCCCCCTGGCACTGGGGTGGTTAATGTGCTCAGATCCGGGTGTGGGACCCCCCCCCCCCCCTCCCTGAGCCCCTGAGCATTGGATGAGCCACAGGACAATCTGCTTGCAGAGCTGGACGGAGTGTGTGCAGCAGGGACCTGCCAGGGATTAGGGGAATGCTGCCCCAGCATCTGCTCAGCCCAGCTGTGGCCAGTGCTGGAGCAGCCCGTGGCTGGGGGGACCCTCCCAGCACTCCCAGCTTCTCCTGTCCCACCCAAGGGATCCAGGGAGCATGATGGATCCAGAGATGCCCTGTGTCCCCCTGGTTCCAAAGGTCCTGACCATCCTCCTGGCATCCAAAGGTGCTGAGCATCCTCCTGGCTCCAGAGGTGCTGTGTCCCTCTGGTACCCAAAGGTGCTGAGCATCCTCCTGGTACCCAAAAGTGCTGTGTCCCTCTGGTACCTAAAGGTCCTGAGCATCCTCCTGGCTCCAGAGGTGCCCTGTGTCCCTCTGGTACCCAAAGGTGCTGAGCATCCCCCTGGCTCCAGAGGTGCCCTGTGTCTCTCTGGTACCCAAAGGTGCTGAGCATCCTCCTGGCTCCAGAGGTGCTGTGTCCCTCTGGTACCCAAAGGTGCTGAGCATCCTCCTGGTACCCAAAAGTGCTGTGTCCCTCTGGTACCTAAAGGTCCTGAGCATCCTCCTGGCTCCAGAGGTGCCCTGTGTCCCTCTGGTACCCAAAGGGATTTTGCTGCTGGCAAAAGGTCCTGCTCAGAGTGGAGGACCCTGTGGTCCTGGGTGGGTTCTGGGGTGCTGGGCTGACCCCAAAATCAGCTTGGGGTGACCAGGGTGGCCTGTTGTGCAGCTGAGAGAGGCACATCAGCCGTTCCCCCCCCTTCTCCTACTGTCTTCCCCAGTCTGGCAGCATCAGGGATCGTGTTTGAGGGACGTTCCTGGTGTATCACTGGAGAACAGCAAGGAGCTTGTGGGGACGTGGTGGCTCATCCCCACACTGTGACAAGCCACAGCCACCCCACAGCCACCCCACAGCCTGCCCTGTGGAGAGCTCTGGCCTCCAGCCAGGATGCTTTGGGATGGGAAGTCATGTCCCTAGAGAGCAGAGTGCATCGTGGGCCTGGACACCCAGATCTGGGCTTGGGGTGTGTGTCCCAACCCCAGGAGCTGAGGAGATCTGTTGGGATGGGGATGGAATGGGATGGGGATGGGGATGGGATGGGATGGGGATGGGGATGGGATGGGGATGGGGATGGAATGGGTTGGGGATGGGATGGGATGGGATGGGATGGGATGGGATGGGATGGGATGCGATGGGATGGGGATGGGGATGGGATGGGGATGGGATGGGATGGGATGGGATGGGGATGGGGATGGGTTGGGGATGGAATGGGTTGTGGATGGGATGGGATGGGATGGGATGGGATGGGATGGGATGGGATGGGATGGGATGGGATTGGGGATGGGGATGGGATGGGGTTGGGGATGGGATGGGGATGGGATGGGGATGGGATGGGGATGGGACAGAATGGGATGCGATGGGATGGGACACAGTGGGACAGGATGGGATGGGATGGGGATGGGATGGGGATGGGATGGGGATGGGACAGGATGGTATGAGACAGGATGGGACATGATGGGATGGGATGGGATAGGATGGGATGCGATGGGATGGGGATGGGGATAGTATGGGGATGGGATGGGATGGGATGGGATGGGATGGGATGGGATGGGATGGGATGGGATGGGATGGGGATGGGGATGGGATGGGGATGGGATGGGATGGGATGGGATGGGATGGGGATGGGGATGGGATGGGGATGGGGACAGGCAGCATCCCAGGCAGGGATGAGCAGCCCTGGTCAATCCCCAGACCCATCCCTGGCACCCGGGTGGCACCGTGCGCTTCGCTCAGCCCCGTCGCTGGCTGAGGCGTGGGAGATGGCAGCTGCAGAGCTCTGCCAGCACCCCCAACCCCCCTCCCCACACAGGGGGGGGATGTTATAACACAAGTTGAGGACCCTCCCGGGTTAATCCCCAGCAGATAAACTAACAGCAGAGAGCTGGGGAGCTGTTGACGGAGTCTCGCTGCTGGGGCGAGATTAGAGCTGGGCTTAATCGTGTCACAGGAGGGGCTGGGGGGGGTTTAATCAGAATTTGTACAGGAATAATCCCGTCTTTAAACTCGTCCCTGGCTCAATCCCCCCCAAACTGTAATCAGGCAGCAGCCTCGTGGATGAAGAGGCCTCAGGGAGGGGGGTGGGGGGGGGGTATTTCCAGATCCAAGTGATGGAGAAGGAGATGTGGGGAGGGGGGTGGGTCCTGGAGATGTAAACCAAGGGCAGCCAGACACTGTGTGTACCCACTGCCATCTCCTCCAGCTGTACCCAGAGGGGGGAAACTGAGGCACGGACCCCCAGCAAGCCCTGAAGCTCCAATTCGTGCTCTGCCCCTGCACAGTGGCTCAGTCCCTGTGAGGGATTAAGCTCCATGGATTTGGCCACGTGCCCCCAAGATGCCCAAACCAGCATCCCCCGAGATGCCCAAACCCACATCCCCCAAGATGCCCAAACCAGTATGCCCCAAGATGCCCAAACCAGCATCCCCTGAGATGCCCAAACCAGCATCCCCCAAGATGCTCAAACCAGCATCCCCCGAGATGCCTAAACCAGCATCCCCCAAGATGCCCAAACCCACATCTCCCAAGATGCCCAAACCAGCATCCCCCAAGATGCCCAAACCAGCATCCCCCAAGATGCCCAAACCAGCATCCCCTGAGATGCCCAAACCAGCATCCCCCAAGATGCTCAAACCAGCATCCCCCGAGATGCCTAAACCAGCATCCCCCAAGATGCCCAAACCCACATCTCCCAAGATGCCCAAACCAGCATCCCCCAGGATGCCCAAACCAACATCCCCCAAGATGCCCAAACCAGCATCCCCCAAGATGCCCAAACCAACATCCCCCAAGATGCCCAAACCAGCATCCCCCAGGATGCCCAAACCAGCATCCTGTGGTACCTGGAGCTTGGGGCAATGAGGGACAGGCAGGTCCCACCAGGACTAACCCAAAGCTTGGGGGGCTCATCCAGCCACCCCCATCTCTCCCCCCCACCCCATGCTCTGGGTGGGGCTGGGATATGGCAGGAGATATCCCATACAAGCAGCACAAACCCCACCTAACCCACAAGTAACCACTAAACCACCAGCTGGGCTCACACTTCTACCCCTCCAAACCCTTCCCTGGGTACCCTATGCCGCTCCCTTAGCCACGCCGTGCCTCAGTTTCCCCCCCGACCCCCCCCTTTTCCCCCTCCACGAGGGCTGTCGGGATGCTGGGGACCCTTGTGCGTTGCCAGAGCCCGGCGGGGACCCCGGCTGCTTTTGTGCTCGGCCGAGGCTTTCAGGGAGCACAAAGAAGGGGACGGGGCGGCACAGATGGACCCTTTCAGAGGGGAGCCGGCTCCTTTCTCCGTCTGCCGCCGGGCTCTGCCTTCCCTCGCAATCCCCCCTTAATTGAATCCGCACTTTCATAGCTCATTACCCCCCTGATGGATTGGATTAGCCGGGGATGCAGCCCACCCCCCCCCCTCCTCCTCTCTTCCCCCCCTCTCCAGCCTCGCCGGGGAACAGTTGGCTGCTCGGCGTCCCCACGGGGAGAGGGAGGAAGGTGGGGAGGGGGCTCAGCGGGGTCCTGGCCGTTGGTTGAAGCTGGGAGTTGCTGGCGGGGGTGGTGGGGGGCTGGGGAGGGGGGGAAAAGGGCAACGGATGCGACCTCAGCTTGCAGCTCCAACGGCCGGACCCAGCTGGGCAGGGCTGGGGGGTGCGTGGTCCAAGCTGGGTGCTGTGGGGTGTTGGGCATCCCCCCCCCTCCCAGACCCACCCTAACCCCACCCCACCTTGGGTGTCACGTTATCCCGACGGGGTTTATTTGAGGATGGGGGGGGGGATGCTGAGGCGGGGGGTGGGTACCAGTTTGGGGCATCAATGACCTAACGCTGCATCCCATGGGGGGGGGCGGGGGGGGGATGCTTGTGGGCAGAGCGGGAGGAGTAGTGGGGAGGGGGGGTCTGCCCCCCCGGAGGAGTAGTGGGGAGGGGGGGTCTGCCCCCCCTTCCCAACCCCACCCTAACCCCACCCCACCCTGGGTGTCACGTTATCCCGACGGGGTTTATTTGAGGATGGGGGGAGGGGGGAAATGCTGGGGGGGGGGGGGGGGGTACCAGTTTGGGGCATCAATGACCTAACGCTGCATCCCATGGCGGGGGTGGGGATGCTTGTGGGGAGGAGTGGAGAGGGGGGGGGGCGGGTCTGGCACCCTAAATAGGGGGTGGGACGCTGGCACGCGCCGATACCCCTCTCCCCACCCCCGCACCCCCCCGCTGCTGCCCGTGGCTGGGTGTCCATATGGGTTAACGGCCGCTGCGGCGGCGGGTCCCGGCCCCGCTCCCTCATTAACCTCTGCTCCGGTGTGGGGGGGTGGGGGGACACCCCCAGCCCAGCTGCCAGCCATGCCCCGCGCCCCGGGGCCGGGGGGGGGAACCCTTTCGTCCTCGGGATGGATGAACGGCTGGGAAAGGAGGATCTACCCCCACCCGAACGCTCCTGTCCCCACCGCGCCAGGACCCGCCCCGTGTCCCTGCATCCCCGGCTGGGCTGGGATGCTGCTCAGGGGGGGTCTCTCCAGCTGGTTGCTCCCAGAGCCACGTGAGGATTGGGCTCTTTTGGGTTATTTCCCTCAGTTAACGTCTCTCCAGGGCCAGGACAGAGGATTTCTGAGCCACCTCCCAAGTTTCCCTTACAGCATCTCCCCCACCGTACAGCTGAGCATCCTGCCCAGGGCTGGGGCAGAGAGTGGGGTTGATGGGTGGGGAGGCATTTCTACCACCCACCCCCCCTTTTTATAAAGCCCTGAGCCCTGGAAAAAGGCAGTGTCCACCTCCACACAGGGCTCTGTGCAGGAGCCACCCAGCGATGCCTCTCCAGAGAGAGGAGATGCTGCTCTGGGGAGGGGGTGTGGGTTTGGGGGGGGGGTGGGGTGGGTGTGGGATGCAGGGGCCATCCACCCAGATGGGAGATCCCATCCCAGACATCTGATGGGAGGATAAAGAGGGAAGGAAAAAGCGCCCAGGGCGTAAATGGTTTAGCATCTTCCTCCCCCTGCATCCTCATCCTCTTAGCGCAGGGGAGAGCCGGGCGCTCCCGGACCAGATGTGGCCAGAGTCCCATCGGGGTAGTTAGTGCCCGATCGCTTACGGGAGGGGATTAGAGAGCCTCCGCTCAGAGCCACGCTCCCCAAGGCTGCTTGGATTAGGGTCTAATGCGCCAGGCTCTACCTAAAGGGGGCTCAGATGGAGCTGGAACCCTCCTCATCCTCACTTGGTGAAAGCTCTAATGGCCCAGAGTGGTACCCAGGGGCTGTGGCTGGATGGAGCCCTCGGCTGTAACACTGACAGGGGAGGGATCCTGGGGTGGGGGGGGGTGTCTTTTTGGAAAGCTCTGCTTATTCCAAGGGGAGACCCAATGGCTGAGACATGGGGGGTCCCTGCCCAGCACCCCGAATTCTCAGCATCCCTCCTTTAAAATGGGGAGGGGGGTGCCTCTCCTGCAGTTCACTTTGCCCAGGGACAGGGGAGAGATGTGGGTGTCCTGGGAGATGCTCGGGGTGGCTTGAGGAGGTCTCCAAGCTCCCCTGGGAATGGCACAGGGAACACCCCACCAGGGACAGGGGAGAGATGTGGGTGTCCTGGGAGATGCTCGAGGTGGCTTGAGGGGGTCTCCAAGCTCCCCTGGGAATGGCACAGGGAACACCCCACCCCTTGTCTCAGGAGGGTGTAGGGAGCCCAAACCAGGCTCTGGGGATGGACAGACTGCTGTCCCTGGGCTGGCAGGGGATGGACACTGCAGTGCCCAGCCTCTCACCTCTCCTCCCCCTGGTTCCCTGTGCTCAGAACAGGGAAAACCAGGGAAAACATGGGGATCCCACCCCTCTGCTTGTGCCAGTGGCTCAAAATCACCCTCCTGGAGCTGTGCCCAGAGTCTGTCTGTCCTGGCATCGGGGTCTCCACAGCAGGGCCAAGGTGATGCTGCCTGAGGGATTTTGGCCCTGGAGCCCCAGAGCCCTGGCCCTGCTTTGTGGAGGGGACACCCCAATATTCCCTCTGCACAGGGAGCTGTCGGGGGGGGGGGCAGCAGTTGCCCCATCCTCCCTGTGAGCTCAGCTGTGACACCCAGGCAGCTCACAGCCCCATGGAGAGGGGGTGGGGGGCCCAGCAGCCCCCTCTGAAACTCCCCAACGTGGCTGCGCTCAGGTGGGGGATGTGACTGTGGGGGGGGGGGGTGTGTGTCCCCTCCCCAAGAGCCAGCGCTGTCCCCGTCAGGCACAGAGCTGGGGGGGGCCCTGGAGTCCCTGAGCTGGCAACAGATGGCTGGAGGCAGCTTGCTGACACCTGCCCCTCCTCTCCACCCCTCTCCTGCCCTTCCCTTTCTTCTCCTCTCGTTTGGTTTGATTTGGGGGGAGCTGGAGGGTCTCCCTGTGTCGCTCCCCTCAGAGGGAGCAGAGGGATGCTCTGTCCCCTGGGGGTTTGGGGGGCGGGGGGGATGGGGCAGGAGGTCCTTTGAGTGAGGGTGATGCTGTATAGGATGCTCTGGTGTCTCTGCCAGGGGCAGGCAGGGGGTTGGGGTAGGGTTGGGGTAGGGGGTGGGGTGCCTTTCCTCTGCCTGCCTGCCCAGGGTACATCCAGGAGCCTCCTGGCCTTGGCTGTGCCTGGAGCTGATGCAGGCAGAGCATCCATCCCACCACCACCTACCCCAAAACGTGTGTCCCCCCCGCCCCTTGGCCCTGCTCCCCCCTCAAACACCCCCCTCCAGTGCAGAGCAGCTCCCCAGCATCACCTGAGCATCTCCAGTGCTGCCCAGTGCTCCTCCAACCCCACCACCCACCACTACAGCAGCGATGTGGGTGAGGGTGGGTAAGGGAGAGGGGGGGCTGGAAAAGCAGCTTCCCACTGACTGGGGGGCACAGGGGACACGTGGGCAGGGCACTGGCACTGCCAGCCAAGCCTGGGGACATCGGGGTCCCTCTCCACAAAGGGGTTCAGCATCCAGGAGGTGGGAGTGGGCTGGGGGATGCTGAAGCAGGAGGAGGGTTGGGGTCCTGTGCCTGTGCAACCCTGTGCTGGCAAAGCCCCCCTCCAGGTCCCCCTGGTCACCCCTCCAGTGAGGATTGAGGTGCCAAGAGCATCCTGGTCCCTCACCCAGGCTGTGTCCTGTCCTGTGCCACCTGCCCCTGGCATACACCCCAACAGCCATCAATGACCCCCTGCCACGAGACCCCTGACTGCCCCACAGCATTTCAACCTGCAGCTTAACCCCCCCCACCACACACACACCCCCCACCTCCCCCCCAGCATCTGCAACCAGCTCCTGCTGCACCCCACCTCCTGCACCCACCCCGTGTCCCCCCCAAAAACCGCCTCTTCCCCCCTTTTCCCAGCACATTTCTATAAATCAAGCTCTGGCATGCCCCCTCCCCCCCTGAGGCAGGGTGGGTTTTTTTGGGGGGGGGATGTCACCTGTGACCCCTGGCAGATGGTGCTGGGAGTCCCAGCCCTTCCCCAGGAACTGTTGCAGCCAGCCATCTGTCAGGCAGCTCGAACCTCCCCGCTCCCAGCGCGCAGCATCCCCACCTTGGGACCCGGGATGCTGCCCGCCCTCCCAAGGCAGGGGGTGTGAGGAGGGGGGGGCAGGAGAGCAGGGCTGGGGGCTGTCTTGCCTGCTGCCCACCCAAAGCCAGCAGGGGGGAAGAAGGAGCTGGTGGGAGGAGGGGGGATTTGGGGTCCCTCTTGGATAGGGGTGGTGTTGGCTGGCGGTGATGGGGCTGCTGGGGGTCCGGTCCCCGGAGCAGGCTGGGGGGCAGTGAGTGGGGATCATCCTGGGGGTCCCACTGCCAAGCTCATCCCACTGCCCAAGGGGCTCTGGGTTTGTCCCCCAGGGTGTAGGGCTGAGAACAGCACCTGGGTGCAGGGTTGGGGGTCTCTGGAGACCCCCTGGCCACCCCCCCTGGAGAGAGCACAGCTGGGTGAGGACAGAGGATGCACCTATTGCTGCCCCAGTTCCTCTGGGATGGTCCCCAGGAACCGGCTGCCTCTGGGACATGGACCCAGGGGTCCCACAGCTCAGCTCCTCGGGCCCTGGGTGGGGGGTAATTCCTCAGGGCAGGATGTGGGAGCAGCTCCCTGGGGGCTCCAAGGGGGGGCAGCGAGTGGGGCTGAGCCTGCTGCATCCACAGCTGGGTGCAAAGGGAGGATGGGGACAGGGTTTGGGTGCCAAAGCCCAAAACAGCACCCAGGGGTCATGGCACCCACTCAGGGGTCCCCACATCCACCCTGGGGTCCCAACATCCACCCAGGGGTCCCCACACCCACCCTGGGGTCCCACCAGATATCCAGGGGCTCAAACACCCACCCAGGGGTTCCAACACCCACCCAGGGGTCCCGACACCCACCCTAGAGTCCCAACACTCACCCAGGGGTTCCAACACCTGCCCAGGGGTCCTGACACCCACCCTGGGGTCCCACCAGCCATCCAGCGGCTCAAAACACCCACTCAGGGGTCCCAACACCTGCCCAGGGGTCCCGACACCCACCCTGGGGTCCCACCAGCCATCCAGTGGCTCAAACACCCACCCAGGGGTCCCGACACCCACCCAGGGGTCCCGACACCCACCCTGGGGTCCCACCAGCCATCCAGTGGCTCAAAACACCCACCCAGGGGTCCCAACACCCACCCAGGGGTCCCAACACCTGCCCAGGGGTTCTGATGCACACTCAGGGGTTCCAACACCCACCCAGGGGTCCTGACACCCACCCTGGGGTCCCACCAGCCGTCCAGTGGCTCAAACACCCACCCAGGGGTCCTGACCCCCACCCAGGGGTTCCAACACCCACCCAGGGGTCCCAACACCTGCCCAGAGGTCCTGACCCCCACCCAGGGGTTCCAACACCCACCCAGGGGTCCCAACACCTGCCCAGAGGTCCTGACCCCCACCCAGGGGTTCCAACACCCACCCAGGGGTCCTGACACCCACCCTATGGTCCCAACACCCACCCAGGGGTCCCAACACTCGCCCTGTCCCTGGCAGAGAAGTGATGGGGAGGGGGCTGCTGGGGATCCAGGCTCTGTGAGGAACAGCACCCTCCTCCACAGGCTCAGCCTTTATTGCCCTCAGGGGTGCCGCTGCCCACCGCCCATCCCTCCCACCCCCCCTCTGCTGCTGCAGCTGGGGAACACAACACTGGGTGGGCCCAGGGGTGCCGAGCCCGCTGCCTCCATCCCCTCTCTCTCCCTCCATGGCCAGCACCAGTCTGCCCAGCTCCCTCCAGCATCCTGCACTGGTCCTGCGGTGCGGCCGGCTGCATCCCACAGCGGGACCCATCCTGCCCGGAGCCACGGGCGCTGGAGAGGGGCTGCAGTCCCCCCACACCCCTCTCCCCATCCCTCCCAGCCTCAGGGTGAGACCACGTAGGCGGTGGCGATGTACTTCTTGCCGTGGCCGTAGGTGGACTTGGTCCAGGGGTAGGTCTGGATGCTCAGGCTGTGGCCACCCAGGCTGAGGTGACACCTGTGGGGACACCACCCGTGGTCACAGCCCTGACCCACCCCCCCAACCCACCCTGACCCACCCTCAGGGTGCTCCCAGCATCCCCCCCCCCCCTCCATCCCCAGCCACAACATCCCCCAGCTGTGCTGGGCTCAGGATGGTACCGGCGGCTCCGTGGCTGGAGGGAGGGCAGACAGACGGACAGACAGACAGACAGAGGTGGTACTTACACCCTGCCGGGGCGGGCGATGAAGCAGAGGGTGTACAAGCCCAGCTCGAACTCGGGGCTGCAGCCGATGAAGGCAGAACCCACCTCCTTGTAGAACCCATCCCAGCTGAACTGCAGCCCCAGCACGTCGGGGTAGGAGTCCCACTAGGGAAAGGGAAAGGGGGTGCAGGGCTCAGACCCCCACCCCCCAACCCCCCCATGGTTCCCCTTGGCGTGGGGGGCAGCAGGGAAGGGAATTTGGGCAAAGCCCATCTGTGTGTGGAGCTGGGCACCCTCACACCCTCCCTGGGGAACGGGCCCAGGGCAGCTTCAGCTGGTCTGAGGGGCTCCCAGACAGACCCCCCCAACTTCAAATCCCTTTGTTCTGGTTTGGGATCCCCCCCCCCCCCTTTGCCCATTGAATTGTCTTCTCCAGACCTTCCCACCCGTCCCTCATCCCAGTGGCCACAGGTGAAGGTGGGGGAGGATGTGGCAGGGGGAACATCTCCAGTGTTACTGATCCACATGTTTGGGATGCAGCTGGTTTGGGATGTGTCTGACATGGGATGTGGCTGGTTTGGGATGCAGCTGTTTTGGGATGCAGTGGATTTGGGATGCAGTCAGTTTGGGATGCAGCTGGTTTGGGACGTGTCTGACATGGGATGTGGCTGGTTTGGGATGCAGTGGATTTGGGATGCAGTTGGTTTGGGATGCGGATGGTTTGGGATGCAGTCAATTTGGGATGCAGATGGTTTGGGATGCAGATGATTTGGGATGCAGTGGGTTTGGGATGCAGCTGGTTTGGGATGCAGCTGGTTTGGGATGCAGATGGTTTGGGATGCAGTCAGTTTGGGATGCAGCTGGTTTGGGATGCAGTGGATTTGGGATATGTCTGATTTGAGATGCAGCTGGTTTGGGATGCAGTGGATTTGGGATGCAACTGGTTTGGGATGCAGCTGATTTGGGATGCAGATCCCAACAGGATCACTTACCGGCCCATTGAAGTTGTGGCTGAAGTAGTTGACCAGACCCCTCTTCTCAAGCAGGTAGAAGCGAATCCAGTTGTGGAATCCAGACACTTTCCCCTTCTTCACCTCCCCTGGACACAAGCGAGACCCTGGGCTGAGCCCCCCCAGCCTGGCACCTGCCTGGCACCCCCCGTGCCCCCTCACAGGCTCTACCTGAGAAGACGTGCTCGAAGCCGCTGGAGTCCTGCTCGCCCTCAGCTCTGGAGTAGAGGCCGAACCACATCTCCTTCAGGTCAGCAAGGAACTCCTGCTGGGAGCTGTAGCGGTCTGCAGGTGGTGTGGAGGGCTGGGAGCAGAGCCCCAGGGTGGGAGCTGCCCCCAGCCCCACCCCACTCCCCTCCCTTGGGAGCATCTCAGCTTCACCCAACTCCACTTTCCTCTTCCCCTCTATCCTGCGTCCTCCTCGGTCATCTCCCACCCAGCCTGGGCTTTCCCAACACCCAGAGACCCCCAATCCTCCCCTAGGCAGCCCTGCCCTACCCCACACTCACTTTTCTTGTGGAGGAAGGTGAAGAGTTTCCTCATGAGCTCCGTTTTCATCACCTCCATGAGGAAGTTGTCCTGCTCCCTCAGCTCCTCTGCTGTCACCTCCTCCTCCCTGCCAGTCGAGCGCTGGTAGTTGTCCAGCAGCTTAATGAAGCTGGCGTAGGTGGGCTTGGAGAAGAGCCCCTCATTGACATATCTGTAGAGCCTAGGAGAGAGCAGATCCTCCTCTCAGTGGGGACCCAGATGTCCCCTCCAAATCCAGACCTGGCTGGCTGGTCTCTGCTGTGGTTCCCCCCCAGCCCCCCAGTTTCTGGCCATCCCCCCCCCCCCACTGAGGATGCTGGGTGCAGGCTCACGGCTGTGGGGAGCGATCCTCCTGGTCATCTGTTTCCTCAGGGGATGCCTGGTACTGGGGGTTGATGGTGATGTCGCTGGGATGGGCTTTGTTGTGATCCGCGGCGTAAAGCTGCTCCGAGACCTGCAGCAGGTCCTCATCCGTGATGGCATCCTGGGACCTGGAGAATCCCTCTGCAAGGAGAGGTGAGGGGTTGGTGGGGCCAGGCAGCAGCTCCTGGGGATGTGAGGGTGATGGGCTACCCCGTGGGTGCTGCACTGGTTTCACTGGACACGTGGAGAGCTGGGACACGGAGGGGTTGGTTGGGGGGTGCGGGGAGGTCCCAGCTCTCACCAACCCCACACCCTGCAGGTAAGAGCTATGGGGGCACTGGATGAGCTGGGATCACCGGTCCCCATCCCATGATGCTGGGATCAGCCCCTTCCTGGTGTCCCACGTTTCAGGTGTGTGGTGACCAGTGAGCACAAGCACCAGTTGATCCCAGCAACCACCCGTGGAGCAGCTGGTGATGGGACAGCGCGGGCACCGATACCCAGAAACCCTTGTGACACCCCAATACTATTGACCCCCCCCTGGAGCTGTGGGGGGCAGGGGAGTGTGGGGTGGAGCTGGGGTGATGGTTTATCACCCAAATTACTCACCACGGGTGTGAGCTGCCTCCTCAGCCCATTCTCCTCCTGCGTGGAGAGCAGAGGAAAAGCCGGTCAAGGGGGATGGAGATGTGGGCTGGGGGTTGCCCATCACCACCAGTGGACACACAGACCCCTCTGTGCCCCACAGCTGGGCTCTGGCAGCTTTGGGAGGAGGGGGAGACCAGCACCCCCAGCAGCCCTGGGATGCTCACCGGGGCGGCAGTGGGTGTGGTAATCCTGGCAGCAGTTGTGGTGGCTCTCGCACTCGGCGTCGCAGTGGCACTCGTCCTCCCTGCTGTAGGGCTCCTCACAGCGTCCCTCGCAGGAGTCAGGGGCCGTGTACAGGTCTTTGGGAGGGACAAACAGCAGGATGGACCAAGCACCTCTCCCCTCAGCCAGCCTGACCCCCTCCAGCACCCTTCCTTCTGCCCACAGTCCCATCCTGGGGGACCCCGAAGGACCCAGCTCCTCCCCAGAGCTGCCTGTCCCCCTGGTCCGTGGGTAGGGGTGGCACGGTGACTCCTCAGGATGTGCATCTCCAGGGGTCACTCCCCTCTGGCCCTGGACATCAGCACGTCTGGGTCACCTCCCGTCAGGAGGCGTGTTGGTGGCTCCCCACCATTAACCCTGATTCACCCCTCTAATGCCAGGCTGAGCGAGCAGGGTGCCCCAGGTTCAGCTCCCTGGGGCTGCAGGAGGGCTGCCACATTCCAGACACCCTGACGTGCACCTCAGGGGGAGGATGGGTGGGAAGAGGGGCCACAGGGGACCGAGGTGTTGGGTTTTGTGGGAAGAGAGGACCTGGACACCCCCCTGCTTGGGAAGGGGGGATAGGGGAGCAGGCAGCCCAGCCCACCTTTCCCATCAGCAGAGGGGGGGAGTGGGGACAGGGAGGGGATTGTCCCTCTCTGCTCTGCCCCAGCTGGAGTCCAACTGGGGTCCCCAGTGCAAGGAAGATGTGGGGCTGTTGGAGAGGGGTCAGAGGAGCCATGAGGATGATCAGAGGGCTGGAGCAGCTCCCCTATGGAGAGAGGCTGAGGGAGCTGGGCTGGGTCAGCCTGGAGAAGAGAAGACTGTGGGGGGACCTCACTGCAGCCCCCCAGTCCCTGAAGGGAGCAGAGGAACAGGAGGGGAATGGGCTTGTTCAAGGGCAGAGACTGGCAGGACAAGGGGATGGGGTGAAGCTGGAGGAGGGAAGGGGGAGAGGAGAGATTGGGGGGAAGTTCTTTGCAGAGAGAGTGGTGAGGGGCTGGAAGGGGCTGCCCAGAGAGGGGGTGGGTGCCCCATCCATCCCTGGGGGTGTCCAAGGCCAGGTTGGCTGGGGCCCTGGGCAACTTTGTGTAGCTCCAGGCCTGGAGGTTGGTGTCCCTGCCTGTGGCAGGGGGTTGGAGCTCTGTGCTCCTTGGGGTCCCTTCCAACCCAGTCCATTCCATGACTCATCCTCTGACTCCCAGCATCCCTCTGCTCCTGCCAGGACAGTTCCCCATCTCCAAGGACGTGTGGAGGATCCACGTCCCAAGCCAGCACCTTGCAAAGCAGTTGCCAGAGGACAGGGTGTACCTGTACCTCTCCCTGCCAGCCTGCAATCACACAACATCCCGAGCAGAGCCTCCAACTCCCAGCAGGTGAAACGTGCCCTCGGGCCCAATCCTGGCACAGGCAGCCATGACAGTGACCTCACAACCTTCCCCTCCCACCGGCCGCGCCAGCTCTCCTGGCTCCTGCTACACCCGAGTTCTTTGTGCTTCCTCGGCATCGTGCGTGGCCAGCAGGTGACAGGAGGGGATCCTCCCCCTCTGCTCTGCCCTGCTCAGGCCCCACTGGAGTGTTGTGTCCAGGTCTGGGCTCCCTGGGATCAAAGGGACAGGGATCTGCTGGAGAGAGTCCAGAGGAGGGACAGGGAGATGCTGAAGGGCCTGGAGCATCCCCCCTGTGAGGAAAGGCTGAGTGAGCTGGGGCTGTTCAGCCTGGGGAGGAGAGACTGAGAGGGGATCTGATCACTGGGGATCAATAGCTGAAGGGTGGGACCCAGGGGCCATGGGCAGCCTCTGCTCAGTGTCTGTGGGGACAGGACAAGGGGTGATGGGCTCAAGTTGGAGCACAGGGAGTTCCCCCCCAATCTGGGGAAGAACTTTTCCCCAGTGAGGGTGAGGGAGCCCTGGGACAGGCTGCCCAGGGCGTGTGGAGTCTCCTTCTCTGGAGAGATTCCAGCCCCATCTGGACACCAACCTGTCCTGGGGAGCTGCTTTGGCAGGGGGGTTGGACTCTCGAGGTCCCTTCCAACCCCTATGACTCTGTGATCCCACAGGATGGCTGACCTGGCACCAGCAGCACGCTGCTGGCCCCCTTTGCCCCCTCCCCAACAGCTCCTTGTCTGCTAACCCCCCTCAATAGCAAGCCTGGCTCTAGCAGGGAGGGATGCCTTGCTTGGGATGTTCCTCCAGGTGACAGTGCTGTGACCCTTGGTGCTGTTTCACTCCCAGTTTTCCTTGCACCGAGGTGCTGGGAGAACTGGGAAGGGCTTGCAGAGGGATGGGGCACCCATGGTTTGGGTGGTGAGTGATGCTGGGGGTGTCCAGACACCCCGTTCTCAGCGGAGCAGCCAGGGCTGGAGCTGTGAGGGTGGCAGATCCCGTCTCCAGGACGGCGTCCCTCCTGCTCCCCGGAGCTGCTGTTTGGGATCAGTCAGCCTGAATCATACATCCAGGCTCCTTTTCCAGCACCAACACCAGAGGGATTGTGCAAGGAGGGAGCTGCCCACATATAAGTCACCTCTGAGAGGTTCCCGGTGCCGGGACGGGTGCCGCTGGAGCGTGTCTCAGCAGAGCACCGATACCGGGCTGCGCCGTGACTCAGCCGGTGCCGGGAGCCTTGGGGAGTCCTGAGCATCACCCCATTTCCCACGGGGTGCCCAGGCTTCTCCCAGCACGGGGAGCAGGGCATGGTGACACAGACCTCACCCAAGGCATGGGCATGAGGAGCCTCCGCCGGGGATGCTGGAGAGAAGGACACGGCCAGCTGAGAGACCCAAGGGGATCCTGGGGGCATCAGGAGGAGTGTGGGCAGCAGGTGACAGGAGGGGATCCTCCCCCTCTGCTCTGCCCTGCTCAGGCCCCACTGGAGTGTTGTGTCCAGGGCTGGGCTCCCTGGGATCAAAGGGACAGGGATCTCCTGGAGAGAGTCCAGAGGAGGGACAGGGAGATGCTGAAGGGGCTGGAGCATCTCCCCTGTGAGGAAAGGCTGAGGGAGCTGGGGCTGTTCAGCCTGGGGAGGAGAAAACTAAGGGGGGACCTTATTCATGTTTATCAATATCTGAAGTATGGGATGCAGGGGGAATGGGCAGCCCCTTTGCAGTGTCTGTGGGGACAGGACAAGGGGCAATGGCTGCAAGTTGGAGCACAGGAAGAGCTTTTCCCCAGTGAGGGTGAGGGAGCCCTGGGACAGGCTGCCCAGGGGGTGTGGAGTCTCCTTCTCTGGAGAGATTCCAGCCCCATCTGGACACCAACCTGTGCAATATGAGCTGGGGAGCTGCTTTGACAGGGGGGTTGGACCCAATGAGCTCTTGAGGTCCCTTCCCACCCCTGTGACTCTGTGATTCTGTGATCCCAACAGCTCCATCAGCACTTGGCTGGTCCAGCCAGGAGATATTTTGTGGCTGCAGAGATCTTCTGGCTGTGTGAAGCCAGGCAAGTATTTACATCCCATTTTCAGCCCTTCATCCAGATGGATCCTCCGTGTCCATCCTTCCCTGGGAGCAGCTTTTTTGGATGAGAAAAGGCTCCTTTTCCTTTCTGCCCAGAAGAGTCTGGGGTTATTTCCTGAACAGCCCCGTTCACCACAGCATGGAGGAATGTCTGAGCCATGGCAGAGCCATCCCAGTTGGCTTCATGAGTTATGTCTCAGGTCAGAGCAGCACCCACAAGTTCCTGGCCTGACTCAGGACCTCGCTGCGCCGTGCAGACACAGACCCAAGATCTGCCTCACAAAGGGGACAGCCAAAGGACAAGCTAATTTTGCAGCAAATGGGGTCTGAGCTCCCCTTGAGCTCCCCAAATATTTAGTTACAAGCTCCCAGCTCCCAAAACTGGGGTGGAAAGTGAGGTAACCAGGCAAAGATCTCTGTGCTGCCCATCCGCGGGCGCGCGAGGTGATGGGGTTATGGCATGAGGGAGGTGGGACAGCTCTGATGGGTCCATCAGGGTGATGGTGCTGTTCTTCTGGTCCATAGCCTGTGCCAAGGATGGACCATGCCACGAGCTGGTGATGCCACCCAGCTTCCCAGCACAGTGAGCCCCAGGCATCCTTGGGAGAGGAGAGCGTGGCAGATCCCCACGCTGGGTTTGGGGGGCAGCCCAGCACCTGGCTGGCAGCAGCTCCAGGCCTTGCACAACTCCTTCCCATCAATGCCTGGGGGTGTCCTCTGCTCCAGAAACCTCAGATAGAGCTGGCTGGCTGGCAGCTTCAGAGGTGATGACGCTCCCCTTCTTGAGAATGGGGTTTGTGCAAGGAGGTGGCAGCGAGGGCAGCCAGTCAGAGGCAGATGCTGGGCATTCAGGAGCCAAACCCGGTGCTGGGGAGCCAAAACCTGGTGCTGGGGAGCCAAAACCCTGTGCTGGGGAGCCAAAACCTGGTGCTGGGGAACCAAAACCTGGTGCTCAGGAGCCAAAACCTGGTGCTGGGGAGCCAAAACCCGGTTCTCAGGAGCCAAAACCCGGTGCTGGGGAGCCAAAACCTGGTGCTGGGGAGCCAAAACCTGGTGCTGGAGAGCCAAAACCCAGTTCTCGGGAGCCAAAACCTGGTGCTGGTGAGTCAAAACCTGGCACTGGGGAGCCAAAACCTGGTGCTCAGGTGTCAAAACCCAGTGCTCAGGAGCTAAAACCCAGTTCTCAAGAGCCAAAACCTGGTGCTCAGGAGCCAAAACCCAGTACTGGGGAGCCAAAACCCAGTGCTGGGGAGCCAAAACCCGGTGCTGGGGAGCCAAAACCCGGTGCTAGGAGCTAAAACCCAGTGCTCAGGAGCCAAAACCTGGTGCTGGGGAGCCAAGACCTGGTGCTGGGGAGCCAAAACCTGGTGCTCAGGAGCCAAAACCTGGTGCTCAGGTGTCAAAACCCAGTGCTGGGGAGCCAAAACCCAGTGCTGGGGAGCCAAAACCTGGTGCTGGGGAGGTAAAACCCAGTTCTCAAGAGCCAAGACCTGGTGCTCAGGAGCCAAAACCCGGTGCTGGGGAGCCAAAACCCAGTGCTGGGGAGCCAAAACCCAATGCTAGGAGCTAAAACCCAGTGCTCAGGAGCCAAAACCTGGTGCTCAGGAGCCAAAACCTGGTGCTGGGGAGCCAAAACCTGGTGCTGGGGAGCTAAAACCCAGTGCTAGAAGCTAAAACCCAGTGCTGGGGAGCCACTCCTCACTGCAGCATCCACCTTAAAGCCAGAGCGACTCTTCATCTCCCTTCCAAGCCCATCTCCTCCTGTAACCACCATGGAGTTGTGAGGGGTGAAACACCCGAATCCAGGTGGCATTTCCCATCTCTGGTCCCTCCTCTCACCTCCAGCCACCCCTTGCCCCCCATCCCAGCGTGGGGGGGTGAAGGAGCTGGAGGAAGGTGGGCTTGCACAGTGGAAGCACGGCAAGACGCACTGGGAAGAAACTGGTGGACAAAGGGGAACCCCTCAAAGAGAAGGATAAACCACCCTCCTCACCCACTGAGACCCCAAAGCTTGAGGAAGCCCCCTCCCCAATACCCTGTCCCCTGCAAGGAACCAGCTGCCCCAGCACTTCATCTGCTTTCATCCCACCCTTGTCCCCTTCCCATCTGAGGCCTCAGCGGGTTGATCCCCTCTGCCAAAGCAAAGCTCCATTACTCACTGCTGGACACGCAGCCCAGGGCTATTCCTGCCCCGATGAGGAGGATCCAGACCTTCATCCTCCCTTAAACGACGAGCTGGGGGGGTCCTTAAGAGTGTCCTAGAGAGCAAGGTGGGAATGCTGGTGCTCCTCAGCGCTCCCTGCTATATGTGTGTCCCCTGGGAGCGTGGTGGGGAGGGAGGGAGGGAGGGAGGAGCGTGATGCCACCGAGGGCTTCACGGGCAGGCTGCACCCAAACTTTGCCAAAACTCATTATGTGCACAGCTTAATTATAGGCTGCCCAGAGTGGGAGGAGGGCTGGTAAATCCAGTATCCCAGTATTGCTCCACTCGCAGCGTGCATGACCCCGCAAGGGGGGTGGAAGGAGCACAGGGGGGGAAGCTTCTCAGGGGGGTCTTGCCCCCACCTCCCCCAGCCCAGCAGGTCTATGAGACAACTTGCCCCCACCTCAGTGTGCTGGGTCCTCCCACGCAGCTGGGGTTGACTGGGGGGGAGCTTTCTGCTCCCTGGTTGATTTGGGGTGCTGATCTGTCCT
This sequence comes from Gallinula chloropus, assembly GCF_964237585.1. Lineage (NCBI taxonomy): Eukaryota > Metazoa > Chordata > Aves > Gruiformes > Rallidae > Gallinula > Gallinula chloropus. The sequence continues at coordinate 1,878,133 of NC_140116.1, forward strand.
TCCTCAGCCCCTGTGCCCACTCGATGACACACGTGAAGCCTCCAGGTCCTCCAGCAGCACCAAGAAGCCCTGAGGTGTCACCACAAGCCAAGGTCCAGGCTGAAGGCTGCTCGGGGAGTAGGTGTGGTGGGCTGTCCCAGGGTGGTCTCCAAGCCCATCCCCATGCTCCATAGGGCTGCCTTCTCCAGGGGAGGCTGGGTAACGCTGCAGAGGAGCTCAGCCCACGCCTGGTGTGGTCACCAACCCCTTCCCTGCCCAGGGCAGCGCCAGACCAGGCTCAGCTCAGTGCATCCCACCAGAAGATGTGTCACCCAAAGGTCTTTGGGTGTATCAGGCAGGAGAGGTGGCTTCCCATGTTACCACAGCCTGGGGGGGGGGGGGAGCTCAGCACCCACTGGATCCCAGTCCTGAAGCGTGTCATAACGTGCCCACCAGTACACCCAAAGGTGTGGGAGTCAACAGACCCGAATGGGTTGGAGCCCATCCTGCCTCCAAGGGCATCTTCATGTTGTTTTCAGGGTCCATCCACCCCCCTCTGCTGCCCACTCACTGGGCTGCCCTCAAAACCACCCCAGGAAGATCCTCCAGACCTCACTCAGCATCCTCAGAGTCCTTCTGGAGGTTGGTTGAAAAACTGGGGTGTGGGGGGGTGGGGGTCTTCCCCATTCTGGGAATTTTTTGGTCACTGGGGGAGGCTCAACGCGCCCCACAGGTCCCCCTGTCCCAACCACTGTCACTTGAGGCATGGGCTGACCTCAGCATGTCCATCCATGGACCATGTCTGCATGGAGCAGCATCCTTCCTCCCTCCATCTGTCCTGGAAAATACCAGAGAGGGACCCCACCCGAAGCTCCAGCCCTGCCTGAAGCCCAAACCCTGCTCCTGTGGCAGACCCAGGGGCACATCCCGACATGGGATGGCCCCACATGTCCCATGTCCCTCTGGTTTGGCCAGGCCCTGCTTCCCTGATGGGATACAGGGAACACTCCCCAGCCAGAGGCTCCGGGAGCTTCTGTAAACACCCCCGGGGCTCCTCCCAGGCTCAACCTCCAGGATGCTGGGGGGGGGTGGGGGGGTCTCCCCACCAAGGAGGGGGGGGAATCACTCCCTTGGGAAGAGGAGAGCTGACCACCCCTCCCCAAACACCTCCTGAGCCAGGGGAGGGCATTCCTCCCCTCCTGCCCACACAGCAGCCTTGCCCCAGCCGCAGCCTCCCCGGGGCGCGTCAGCTGGCACCGGCGAGCGGCGTTTGGTGTCATAAGGACCAGGTTTGGCTTCCCCGTCACCTCCCCGTCACGTCCCACCCTTTGCTCGGGGCTGATGACCCCGCTGACCCATCCTTTGTGTCACCCTGCGCAGAGGCTGCTCCTCGAGTCCCTCAGCCCAGCTCTGCCCAGTTCCTCCAGTGCCTCGAGCTCTTCCAGGGGGGTTGAGGAGCTCGTGCTGGGGTGGGTGCGACCGCTGAGCGTCCGTCCTGGGATGCTCAGGAAGAGCAGGAGCCACGGCACCTGGAGATGGAGCAGCCTCTGACCTGCTGGGTGAAGGAGCTGGATGCCCACCACGGAGGAGGATGGAGCTGGAGCCCATCTCTTCGTGCCCAAGTTTCCTTTCCCAGGAGGAGGATGATGATGATGATGATGATGATGGTGCCTTTGGGCTTAACTGGGAGTGTTTTCTCCATCAGTCCTGGGAACGGTCTGTCTGTCTGTCCCTGTATCTCAGCCACACCTCCCAAAAACTCGTGTCTGGGCGCCAGCACTCCCCCTCCCTCCTCCCACCCCTCTGTGCTCCAGCACAACTCGTTCCCACATTCCAGCAGCGCTGGACCTGCTCACACCAAAGCCCTCTGAGCTCCTGGGGACAACCTGCCTCTCCTTGTCCGGGCTCATGGGACACACACGTGTGCCACACCACGATCCAGAGCCGCTGGTGACAGACGAGCAGCGTCACCAGCTGCCACCGAACCCGGTGAGCACCAGGGATGATGCAGGAGGATGCTGAGCCAAGCACCCTGGGGTGCTCCATCCTGGGGTGGGGTGAGAGCTGAGATGATGGGGATCACCCACGCAGCTGGACGTGGTGTCAGGGAGCCACACTGGCTCCTCTGCCCAAAACCACCCTCACCCCTCACCTCAGACCCTCACCCACACCTCAGACCCTCACCCACACCTCAGCTTTGCCCACAGTCTCAACCCCCAGACCCTCCCTCATTTCCTAGGAGCAGGCCTGCCCCACGCCCAGCTTCATCCCCATCCCCTCCTGCCACCCTCCTGGGCTCCTGCCCCCTTTCCAGAACGTTCCCCCCTCACCCTCTGGCCACCACGGACCCTCCTCAGCTCCCTGGGAGTTACTGGAGGGGCTGGACCTGGGTGCTCCCCCTCCTGGGGCCAGCAGCTGGTGGAGGGGAAGGGCTTGTGGGGCTGGAGGGGTACAGAGGGTGGTGGGTACCCCAAGGGGGTGGGATGCTCCTCACAGGCTGCAATGGGAGAACCAGATGAGGGGCAACTTCCCCATCCCAGCCGACCACACTGAGGAAGGGAAAGCAGCCCTGGGACCCATCCATTGATCCAGCCAGCCATCCCGTGGGCTGAAGGTGATCTGCAGGCCTAGAAACTTCTGGAACAAGCCCAGTTTGGTTTAACCCTGCCTTCCCCAGGCAGCAGCTCCTTCCAGTCCGGGTTCCTTCAGCCCTTCAGGGGAACCATCCCGGGACAGGAGGATGCTGGAGCTCTGGGCTGCCTGGTTTGGATCCAGATGCCAAGGAAACACCATCACCCCTCTGCTTTGCCCTGATTCACGCTGGGATCACGTGTGGGGATGGAGTTGGGAACTGGGAAGATGCCAGGTCCTAAACTGGGTCCCCACTGGGCGCTGGGAAGGGACACACAACCCCTGGGGGGAGGGGAACCTGCATCACTGGAAACATTATTTGGGTGTGATGGGGCTTTTATTTGAAACAACCCCTGCTGAGACCCTCCGTGGGGAGGGATGGGGGTGACTCCCCCCACCCCAGTGTCCTTCAGCTCTGCTGCCAGCCCCCCAGCCCCTGCAGAAACTGGCCATGGGCTGGGCCAGCAGATCACCATCTCCATCACGGGGCCACCACGGCTGCTGCCACCACGGCTGCTGCCCTGCCCCTGGGGCACGGCTGGACATGGCTATTCCTGCTCCCACCCCCGTGGGGAAACTGAGGCAGGGAGAAGGCTGGGCTTAGCCTGAGGTCTGGCAGCACGGGCTGGTTCCTGGAGGGGATCATGACGCTTTCCCCAGGGCAGCTCCTGGAGCCTGGGGTGGGGGGATGCAGCCAGCACGTCCCACTGGGACAGAGGGAAGGACAGGGCAGCACAAGCCAGACCCTGAGCTCAGCCTGGGCCTCTGCACCCCGATGGACACAGACATGGGGGTTCCCTGCTCGAGTCCTGCCAGGAGGAAGGGGCATCTTCCAGCCCAGCACCTCCAGCGTGGGCAGCATCAGGGGGGAACCAGGGTCCTTCCTCCCCCACCCTAGCGGGCTCAGGGAGTGAATCCAGGCCGGGGGCAGAAAGGGGAGCACAGCCTGACGTACAAAAATACCTCTATTGCTCCCCCAGGCCCGTGTCTGCCCCCAGCCCCACCGGCCTTCGCCGTGCCGGGCCCGCGGCGCGGCCAAGCACAGGCCACGGGCTGCTCCCATCCTGCTCCAGCACAGCCCCAGTGCTCTCAGGAGCCCCCAGCACGGCTGCACAGTCCTGCCCCCAGCCCCCCATGGCCCTTGGGTCCCCCCTCCTCAGGACTCCAGGTCGTGGGAGAGCCGCAGCAGCTCCTTCTGGCTGTCGATGGCTCGGAGGTGCTGCAGGTAGGCCCAGGTGGAGACGGGGCTCCGCACGCTCAGCGACTGCTCCGAGCCTGTGGGGCAGGGAGGAGGTTGGGGAGGGGCTCCTGCCTCACTGATCCCCCATCCCCTGAGGCTCAGCACATCCAAACCTCTCCAGCACCTCGGGCTGGGCTCTCCCATCCCCAGCACTTCTTGCTCGTCCCCTCCATCCGCTCTCCCTTGGCTCACACGTCCCCCATCTCCCCTCCCTCAGCTCACACATCTCTCCACCACCTCCTCCAGCTCAGGGATCCCTCCATCACCTCTTCCAGCTCACTGACCCCTCCATCACCTCTTCCAGCCCATGGATCCCTCCATCCTCTCTCCCTCCATCCCCTCTCCCTCCATCCGCTCTCCCTCCATCCCTTCTCCCTCAGCTCACACATCCCTCCATCACCTCTTCCAGCTCATGGATCCCTCCATCCCCTCTCCCTCCATCCCCTCTCCCTCCATCCCTCCTCCCTCAGCTCACACATCCCTCCATCACTTCTTCCAGCTCACTGACCCCTCCATCACCTCTTCCAGCCCATGGATCCCTCCATCCCCTCCCAGAGTCCACTGGAGCTGAAGGAGCAGGAACAAGTGGGGACAGACTTGCTCCATGGGTTGAAGCGATGCCCCAGCCTGCTGCCTATCAGCCAGAGTCCTCCAGACACACTGGGAGCACCCCAAGACACCCTTCAGCACCCAGAACTGCTGCCCGGTGCCTCCAGCCATCAGTGTGCAAGCCAGGGGCTCGCCCAGAGGCACCAGCAGCACCCTGACCAGCTTCCACCCACTGTATCCAGGCTGATCTCCTTGGGACGTCCCCATGGGACCTTCCCCCCACTGAGGACGGTGGGTGCAGGCTCCCCCCTGGCTGGCCCTGCGGGGTGGGGGTCAGATGGGGGAGCCCCAGACGTACACGTGGAGATCCGGACGGCTTTGGGGTCCTCCGGCCGGTGAGGGGAGCGGTTTCGCAGCGGGGAGAGAGGAGCTGGGCATGGAGAGAGGAGAGCAGGAGCTGAGCCCCATCCCCAAAGGAGCCCACATCCCCATCCCCATCCTATCCTCATCCCCTTCTCTTCCCCCCATCCCCATCCCCATCCCCATCCCATCCCCATCCCACCCCATCCCCATCCCCATCCCATCCTCATCCCCTTCCCTTCCCCCCCACCCCATCCCATCCCATCCCATCCCATCCCATCCCATCCCATCCCATCCCATCCCATCCCATCCCATCCCATCCCCATCCCCATCCCATCCCCATCCCCATCCCCATCCCCATCCCCATCCCTATCCCCATCCCCATCCCATCCCATCCCCATCCCCATCCCCATCCCACCCCCATCCCATCCCCATCCCCTCCCATCCCATCCCATCCCATCCCATCCCATCCCCATCCCATCCCATCCCATCCCACCCCCATCCCATCCCCATCCCACCCCCATCCCATCCCATCCCCATCCCCTCCCATCCCATCCCCATCCCATCCCCTTCCCCATCCCATCCCATCCCCATCCCATCCCCATCCCCATCCCCATCCCCATCCCATCCCATCCCATCCCATCCCATCCCATCCCATCCCATCCCCATCCCTATCCCACCCCATCCCACCCCATCCCTGCCCCCAGCCCGGAGCGCTCACCGTGTGCGTGGCCCCGGCAGCGCTGCAGGACACGCACGGTCTTCGCCATCATGTGCTGTGGACGATGCACAAAGGTCACTTGCTGTCACCTGGCCCCACTTTGCTCCCAGGCTGGTGAAATAGGGTCCCCCCCAGCCTCAAACCCCTTGGTGGGGGGACAGGATGGGGGTCCCGGGGGCTGTGCTAACGCTGCGGGGATGATCTGGGTCTGCATCCCAGGGGATTGGGGGTGGGGACACACACACACACAGAGCAGGTTCCTTGACAGAGCAGGTTCCTTGAGGTGGGGAGGGGTCCAGGGGGGGGTCAACCTGCCCCACTCACCATCTTCTCAAAGTTGATGAGGTTCTCAGCCAGCGTGCGGTTGCCCTCGTGGATGAAGGTCATGTCTGGGTGGGTGGGGGGAGATGTGGGATGAGATGCAGCTTCTTGGTGCCTGGGGAGGATCCCTGGATGGATCCAAAACGGTCCCCACAGCCCCAGCCCACTCCCCCCTTGCAGTGCCTGAGCTGGGGTACCCACCTTTGAGGAGGAGGGGCACGAAGGGGATGATGGGGGGGCTCAGCTTGGCGACGGCCAGGCGATAGACCCTGTGGTTCCACGAGGGGTCCTGGGCAGGGATGGAGCAGGAGCTCAGCACGGGGCCAGGGGATGCAGGAGCTGGGGGGGTTGGCATCACCCCCATGACCTCACACCTTTCAGGAAGGGGGCCAAACCCTGCTGGGAAGGGGGACACACTGTGGGGAGGGGGCTTCACTCACCAGCATCCGCTCCAGCGCCGCGTGAAGCTTCCGGATCTTGTGGGGCAGCCTCTGCGTGGAGAGATGGGGAGGGGGGGGGTCACCCCAGAGTGTCCCCCCTCCCCAAACCCCAACTCACCTCCTGCCCCATCACAGGCTCAACCCCAACACCCAAACCACCCAACACAGGGGGACCCTGCTGCATCCCTGCAGGGATCTCAGGGGTCTCAGGGGGTGGGGGAATGAGGGGGGGGGTCCCCACTGGGGGGGGGTCCCCACCCACACCCCCAGGGCAGTGGGGGGGTTACCTCCCAGGTCTTGGCCAGGCGGCTGACAGCCGTGTTGCTCACACCAAACATCACAGCAAAGAAGGAGTTGAGGTTCTTCTGCTCCTTGAGGCTGGGTGGGGAGGGAAGGACAGGGGGTCAGGGAGGACAGGGGTGGACAGACGGACAGCCAGACGTGGCCAGGACTCACTGTGCAGCCAGCTTGATGAACTTGCGGAGGAGCTGGGCCCGGCGCCCCACGTCTGGGCAGAGACAGAGCTCGGTGGCCACCCAGAACTGCAGCTCGTTGAAGCGCCGCATCACCCGCTCCAGGTTGGCCGTGGTCACCTCCTGCAGCTTCTGCGGCCCCACGATGTAGTGGATCATTTCTACCTGCAACAGCCCAGCTGCTGGGTGAGGGGGGAGGTGCCAAAAGCCACCCCCCCTGAAGGGTCATCCCCACCCTCACCCCATCCCATCCCCATCCCATCCCATCCCATCCCATCCCCATCCCACCCCATCCCACCCCATCCCCATCCCATCCCATCCCCATCCCACCCCATCCCATCCCCATCCCCATCCCATCCCATCCCATCCCCATCCCATCCCATCCCCATCCCCATCCCCATCCCCATCCCATCCCCATCCCATCCCATTCCACCCCATCCCATCCCATCCCACCCCATCCCATCCCATCCCATCCCACCCCACCCCACCCCACCCCACCCCATCCCATCCCCATCCCACCCCACCCCATCCCATCCCATCCCATCCCATCCCATCTCATCCCGTCCCACTCTGGGTCCAACCTGGTGGATGCTCTTGAAGAGGTTCCAGTCATAGTCAGTGAGGTGGCTGGCCAGGTCCTTGGAGCTGATGAGGTCCAGGGTCTCTGAGGAGCCGACTTGGGGGCCCAGCTGCTCAGGGTGGGGGGTCTGGGTGCAGGAGGGGACTCCTGACCCCTCCTGCTGTTTACTGCCCAGGTGACCCCAGCCCCTTCCCCGTGGCAGAGGAGCAGGGATGGGGAGGGGACGGACACCCCAACCCCCAGCTGGTATTGAGGCCCCACAGCCCCAAACCCTGCTGGGGGGGGTGCTGAGCCAGGGCTGCCCACCCCAAGCACCCCCACCCCGTGCTCACCAGGCTGCCCAGCTCCTCCACGCTGACGGCGAAGAGCCGCTCGTTGAGCCCCAGGGCCGTGAACACCCCCACAGCGTCCAGCTGCAGCCCCACCTTATCTGCGGGACAGGGGGCGGTCGGTGCCAGAGCCTGGCTGGGGGTGGGGAGGGGGACACTGTGGCACCCCCAGGAGAGACCCCCCAGGCTGAGGAATCCCCAGGAGAGACCCCCAGCTTGTGGGATCCCATGGGAGAGACCCCCAGGATATGGCACCCCCAGGAGAGATCCCAGGGATGTGGCACCCCCAGGAGAGACCCCCAGGATGTGGCATCCCATGGGAGAGACCCCCAGGCTGAGGGATCCCCAGGAGAGACCCCCAGGATGTGGCATCCCATGGGAGAGACCCCCAGGCTGAGGGATCCCCAGGAGAGACCCCCAGGATGTGGCATCCCATGGGAGAGACCCCCAGGCTGAGGGATCCCCAGGAGAGACCCCCAAGATGTGGCACCCCCAGGAGAGACCCCAGGGATGTATCACCCCCAGGAGAGACCCCAGGGATGTGGGATCTCCAGGAGAGACCCCCAGGCTGAGGGATCCCCAGGAGAGACGCCCAATACGTGGCACCCCCAGAAGAGCCTCCCAAGATGTGGCACCCTCAGGAGAGACCCCGGGGATGTGGGATCCCCAGGAGAGACCCCAGGGATGTGGCATCCCATGGGAGAGACCCCCAAGCTGTGGCACCCCCAGGAGAGACCCCAGGGATGTGGCATCCCATGGGAGATCCCCCCAGGCTGAGGGATCCCCAGGAGAGGCCCCCAAGATGCAGCACCCCAGGGGAGAGCCCCCCCCAAGATTTGGCACCCCCAGGAGAGCCCCCCAAGCTGAGACACCCCCAGGGAGCCCCCTCTCACCTCCAGCCGAATTGACCCTGACCAGGATGTGGTCCCGGTCCCGCCCCAGCCGGGGCCGCAGGGCGCGCAGCACATCCCGCACCGAGGCGTTGACGGGCAGCACGGTCACCAGGCACGAGTGGTCGGCTCTGTAGATCTCATAGGGCACTGGGGAGGGGTGGGAGGGGAGGAGGAGGAGGGGGCTGTGGCGTCCCAGTCACCAGGGAGGGGACAGTCCCCGTCCCCCCCCCGCCCCAGCGTGGCCGTACCTTTGTCCTGCGCTCTCAGGGCGCAGCTGCCGTTCCCAGTCGCCTCTTCCTGGCTGGGGAACCAGTTCCCTGAGCTCCGAGCCTGTGGGCAAGGTGGGACAGAGCGAGTAGGATGCCACCCCACTGCCCTTCCCATCCCCCACCCCCCCACCACCATCCTGCCAGGGGTCCCTACAGGGCAGGGGTGACCCCAACTCTCCACACCACCTGCCCTGACACCCCCCCCCAGAGCCACCCCCACCTTGGGCTGTGGGGAAACGCTGCCATCTCCGTTCTCCAGCCTGCAGAGAGAGGGGAAGGGAGGTGTTAGAGACACCCCCCCAACAAGCCTGCATCTGGGGGGGGGCACACAGACCGGTCCTGCAGCCCCCAGGATCCAGATCACCACCCCTGATCCCCCACCCCCTAAGCATCCCTGCCCCAGGGGGCAGTGCTTTGACACCCCCTCTGTGCCAGGGAACCCCCCCAGCATCTGGGGGGGGGCACACAGACAGGTCCTGCAGCCCCCAGGATCCAGGCCAGCCCCAATCTCCCACCCCCTAAGCATCCCTGCCCCAGGGGGGCAGTGCTTTGACACCCCCTCTGTGCCAGGGAACCCCCCCAGCATCTGGGGGGAGGGCACACAGACAGGTCCTGCAGCCCCCAGGATCCAGGCCACCCCCAAGCCCCCACCCCCTAAGCATCCCTGCCCCAGGGGGGCAGTGCTTTGACACACCCCCTGTGCCAGGGAACCCCCCAGCTGGGGACAAGGTGGCCCAGAGCCCCCAGGTCTTGGTGACAATCCCCACCCCACACCCCCCCATGTCTAAGGGGTGCAGGACCCATGGACACAGGCACAGGGGAGGGGGACACAGAGCTGGGCACCCAGGGGACTCACGTGCGGGGCCGCCGGCGCTCCTGCCCTTGCTCCTGGACCACCCCCCCGAGCCGAGGGTCCCTGCTGGCCAGGTCAGCGAGGTTCTGCAGGAGGTCAGCACAAGGAGGGGGGGGTGGGTGGGATGATCCCCCAGCCCATCCTCATCCTCAGCCCCTCAGCCCAGCCCCGGTACCTGCAGCAGCGCCGTGGTGCTGCGGTCGCCCTGCAGCAGCCGCCCGTAGAGCAGCACCCACTGGCTCACCAGCCGCAGGATCTTGCGGCGCTTGTGCAGGGTGTAGGAGGCCTTTTCCTGCTCTGAACCCTCCAGCGGCTCTGCACGGAAACTGGGACCAGTTAAAGACACCAGCACGGACAATGTGGGGGTCAGGGAGCAGCCAGGAACCACCACCCACCCCCTCCCAGTATGTAGGTTCCCCAGGATCACAAGGCTGGAAGAGACCTTTGAAGATCATCAAGTCCAACCAACCCCATCCTGAGCTGAACCAGATCCCTGAGCACCTCATCTGCCCTTTTCTTGAACACATCCAGGGAAGGGGACTCAGCCCCTCCCTGGGCAGCCTGATCCAGCCCTGACAACTCCTTCAGGGAAGAACTTTCCCCTCCCATCTGCTCTGCCCCTGCCCTGGGGCAGCTTGAGCCCATTGCCCCTTGTCCCATCTCCTGTCCCCTGGCTGCAGAGACCATCGCCCACCTCTCTGCACCCTCCTGGCAGGGCAGGGGAGGTGGGGAGAAGGGCTCCCCTCAGCCTCCTCTTCTCCAGGCTCAACACCCCCAGCTCCCTCAGCTGCTCCTCAGAGGATTCACCCTCCAGCCCCTTCCCCAGCCTGGTTGCCCTTCTCTGCACTCGCCCCAGGACCCCAATGTCCTTCTGATGCTGAGGAGCCCAGAACTGGACCCAGCACTGGAGGTGCAGCCTCCCCAGTGCCCAGCCCAGGGGCAAAATCCCCTCCCCAGCCCTCCTGGCCACGCTGGGTCTGACACAAGCCAGGATGCCCTTGGCCTTGCTGGGCATCTGGCCCCACTGCTGGCTCATGGTCAGTCACCCAACACCCCCAGGTCCTTCTCTGCCTGACAGCTCTTCAGCCAACCTCCCCCAGCCTGTAGCTGCTGGGGGTTGTTGTGTCCCATGTGCATCACTCTGCCCTTGGCCTCATCCCACTGGCCTCATCCCATGGATCCAGTCTGTCCAGACCCCTCTGAAGTCCCTCCCCCCCCTCAGGCAGATCCACACTTGACCAGGATGGGAGATGGGGATGCACCCAAGCACCTGGGGAATTTGGGGATCCCCCTTGGATAACCCCCTGAGGTCCCCCCAGTGGGGTGACTGGGACCGAACTGGGCGTGCTGGTCCTTAGTTGGGGAGATGCACAAGGTAGGATGGAGACTGGGGTGTGTCCCCCCACCCCAAACTGGGAAGGATACTGGTGCAGCAGAGCTCGGCAGAGCTGTGAGGTCGGCATGAACACGGTGTAGGTGAGCAGGAAGTCCCCCAGCAAGGTATCTGGAAGAGACACAGCACCAGCCTTCACCCCACCGTGCTCTGGGGACCCAGTGGTCACAGCTGCTTGGGAGAGGGTGACCTGAGCACCCTGTGTGGGGCTGGTCAGTGGTGCCCCCCCCCCCCCCCAACCCCCCAGCACTGACAGTGCTGACCCTTTCAGGAAAGGGCTGGGGAGATTTGGGGGCTCAAAGGGAAGGGAGGAGTTGCCCTAAAAGCCTCATCACACCCCCCCCCACACACATCGAGGGATGCCCAAGGCAGGAGCTGAGGGCTCCAGCTCCCAGCTCTGATCCTTTACTCGCTGGGGACACCTCCTGGCTCCCACCTCGCCTGGGTTTGCTCCTCTCCCAAGGCAGAGGGAGATGGAGGGATGCAGGAGATGATGCTCCCAGCCCTGAAGGGAGGAGCTGACTCCCTCTCCTGGCCCCGGTGGAGGTTTTAGGGTGAGAGGAGCAGTTTTTGGGGTTAAACACTGGGAATAAAGTGGACTGGGAATGGTGCTGGTCCCCCCATCCCCACCTTGCCAGCATCCTGGCCCCAGCCCATCACAGGGTGGCTCTGGGATGTGGTCCCCAGAGCAAGAAGACTGTCCCACCTACCCATGGGGTCGTAGAGGGTGGCATCAAGTCTCATGAACTCCAGCAGATGCTCCAGGATCTTCTCAGGTGTCCCAGCCATCACGAAGTACCTGGGGGGGGGGGGCAGAGCACCAGCTCCCATCAGGGGAGGATTCAGCACCCCAACTTGTACCCAGGGCCACCAGGCTGGGCCACTCAACGGAGCTGCTCAGGGTGGTCTGGGACCCCTACCCTCCTGGCAGACCCCTCTGAGGGAAGCCATGGGGGCAGAGGAGGAATCACAGGATCACAGGGGTTGGAAGGGACCTCAAGAGTCCAACCCCCCTGCCAAAGCAGCTCCCCAGCTCATATTGCACAGGTTGGTGTCCAGATGGGGCTGGAATCTCTCCAGAGAAGGAGACTCCACACCCCCTGGGCAGCCTGTCCCAGGGCTCCCTCACCCTCACTGGGAAGAAGTTCTTCCCCAGATTGGGGGGGAACTCCCTGTGCTCCAACTTGCAGCCATTGCCCCTTGTCCTGTCCCCACAGACACTGCAAAGGGGCTGCCCATTCCCCCTGCATCCCATACTTCAGATATTTATAAACATTAATTAGATGCCCCCTTAGTCTTCTCCTCCCCAGGCTGAACAGCCCCAGCTCCCTCAGCCTTTCCTCACAGGGGGGATGCTCCAGCCCCTTCAGCATCTCCCTGTCCCTCCTCTGGACTCTCTCCAGCAGATCCCTGTCCCTTTGATCCCAGGGAGCCCAGCACTGGCCACAACACTCCAGTGGGGCCTGAGCAGGGCAGAGCAGAGGGGGAGGATCCCCTCCTGTCACCTGCTGCCCACACTCCTCCTGATGCCCCCAGGATCCCCTTGTCTCTCTCAGCCCCCAGGGCACACTGCTGGCTCGTGGCCACCCTGTCACCCCCCAGCACCCCCAGGTCCTTCTCCTCTGAGCTCCTCCCCAGCAGCTCCCCCCAGTTACTCCTTCCCAAGGAGGGACACTGCTGTCACCTGCTGCTCCGTGCCGCAGCCGACTGGCTGCTCCCTCCCTGTGAGTTCTTCTGCAGGACCAGCACCACCTTCCCGTGCTCCTTCAGCCTCATGGTGTTGGCTTCCACGTCCTGGGGAGAGGAACCAGCCCTCAGCCCAGCTCAGACCCATCAGGAACCATCCACCTGCCCGGCTGCACCCCAAAACCTCACATGGGGAAGGTTCCTCCCCCCTGCCAACGCCATGGGGTGGGTCCCAGTTGGTCCCCAGTGCCCTGGCAGCCCCCCCACCCCCTGCCCACCTTGAGGATGTGGTTGAAGTCCTGCTTGTCCACACGGAGGAAGTGGCAGTTGTCCTCCCTCAGGATGATGGTGGCTGCCCTTGGAGCATCGTTCACCAGGGCCAGCTGCCCAAAGTCATCCCCCTCGTGCAGGGTGGCCACCAAGCCCTGGGGTGCAGCACCCAGACAGGGGCAGGGATGGGGTGGGAGCCCCTGACCCCTGGGTGGCACCGAGCTGGGGGAGGGATGGGGTGGGAGCCCCTGATCCCTGGGTGGCACCGAGCAGAGGGGAGGGATGGGGTGGGACCCTCTGATCCCTGGGTGGCACCGAGCAGAGGGGAGGGATGGGGTGGGACCCTCTGATCCCTGGGTGGCACCGAGCTGGGGTGAGGGATGGGGGGGGAGCCCCTGATCCCTGGGTGGCACCGAGCTGGGGGGAGGGATAGGGGGGAGCCCCTGATCCCTGGGTGGCACCGAGCTGGGGGGAGGGTTGGGGGGGAGCCCCTGATCCCTGGGTGGCACCGAGCAGAGGGAGGGATGGGGGGGGAGCCCCTGATCCCTGGGTGGCACCGAGCTGAGGGGAGGGATGGGGTGGGAGACCCTGATCCCTGGGTGGCACCGAGCTGGGGGGAAGGATTTGGGGGGACCTCCTGATCCCTGGGTGGCACTGAGCTGGGGGGAGGGATGGGGGGGGAGCCCCTGATCCCTGGGTGGCACTGAGCTGGGGGGAGGGATGGGGGGGGAGCCCCTGATCCCTGGGTGGCACCGAGCTGGGGGGAGGGATGGGGGGGGAGCCCCTGATCCCTGGGTGGCACTGAGCTGGGGGGAGGGATGGGGGGGGAGCCCCTGATCCCTGGGTGGCACCGAGCTGGGGGGAGGGATGGGGTGGGAGCCCCTGATCCCTGGGTGGCACCGAGCTGGGGGAGGGATGGGGTGGGAGCCCCTGATCCCTGGGTGGCACCGAGCTGGGGGAGGGATTTGGGGGGAACCCCTGATCCCTGGGTGGCACCGAGCTGGGGGGAGGGATGGGGGGGGGGAGCCCCTGATCCCTGGGTGGCACCGAGCAGAGGGGAGGGATGGGGTGGGAGCCCCTGATCCCTGGGTGGCACCGAGCTGGGGGGAGGGATGGGGTGGGACCCTCTGATCCCTGGGTGGCACCGAGCTGGGGGGAGGGATGGGGGGGGGGAGCCCCTGATCCCTGGGTGGCACCGAGCTGGGGGAGGGATGGGGTGGGAGCCCCTGATCCCTGGGTGGCACCGAGCTGGGGGGAGGGATGGGGTGGGAGCCCCTGATCCCTGGGTGGCACCGAGCTGGGGGGAAGGATTTGGGGGGACCTCCTGATCCCTGGGTGGCACTGAGCTGGGGGGAGGGATGGGGGGGGAGCCCCTGATCCCTGGGTGGCACCGAGCTGGGGGGAGGGATGGGGTGGGAGCCCCTGATCCCTGGGTGGCACCGAGCTGGGGGGAGGGATGGGGGGGGAGCCCCTGATCCCTGGGTGGCACCGAGCAGAGGGAGGGATGGGGTGGGAGCCCCTGATCCCTGGGTGGCACTGAGCTGGGGGAGGGATGGGGGGGAGCCCTGGCCCCCAGGGAGGTTGGGGGGTGACATGGGGATGCTCCCACCTTGCCGTGGGTGACCACGTTCACCGAGCCCTTCCAGATGATGTACCACGACGTGCCCTTGTCCCCCTGGCTGAACACTGCTGGGGGATCAGAGGCAGTTAAAAAGGGGGAGCCCCCCAGCATCCCCCCTTCAGCTCCCCTCTCCCCCCACCGATCCAGAGCCCCCAGCCTGGGTGAACACCCAGTGCCCTGGTCCTCTCCATCCCTGGTCCACCACGAGCCAGATGAGCATCCCCCCTGGAGATGAAGGCTCTGGTCAGCCAGCCCACCCTGGGGAGCCTTTCTGGGGGGAGCAGCCCTGCAGCCTTCGGGGGGCACCCGACACTCACGCACGGTGCCAGCTCTGGGGTGCGACTCGAACATCAGCACGGAGGCCAGTTCCCGCTTCACCTGCAGAGGGACAGGGAGCTGAGAGGGGGGAGGGGGCACCGGGGGGCGCGGGGGGGCGGGCAGGGGGCTCGGGGATGCTCAGACAGGGCCAGGAGAAGATGCCCGGGGGGAAAGAGAGAGGATGCAGGGGGATTGGGGACCAGGAGCAGAAGGATGCAGGAGGATTGGGGGACCAGGAGAAGAAGGATGCAGGGGGATTGGGGACCAGGAGCAGAAGGATGCAGGAAGATTGCGGGACCAGGTACTATAGGATGCAGGAGGGATTGGGGACCAGGAGCAGAAGGATGCAGGGGCATTGGGGGACCAGGAGCAGAAGGATGCAGGAGGATTGGGGACCAGGAGCAGAAGGATGCAGGGGCATTGGGGGACCAGGAGCAGAAGGATGCAGGAGGATTGGGGGACCAGGAGCAGAAGGATGCAGGAAGATTGGGGGACCAGGTACTATAGGATGCAGGGGGCTTGGGGGACCAGGAGCAGAAGGATGCAGGAGGGTTTGGGGGACCAGGAGCTGAAGGATGCAGGAGGATTGGGGACCAGGAGCAGAAGGATGCAGGAGGATTGGGGGACCAGGTACTATAGGATGCAGGAGGATTGGGGGACCAGGAGCAGAAGGATGCAGGAGGGTTTGGGGACCAGGAGAAGAAGGATGCAGGAGGATTGGGGGACCAGGTACTATAGGATGCAGGAGGATTGGGGGACCAGGAGCAGAAGGATGCAGGAGGGTTTGGGGACCAGGAGAAGAAGGATGCAGGAGGATTGGGGGGACCAGGAGCAGAAGGATGCAGGGGAATTGGGGACCAGGAGCAGAAGGATGCAGGAGGGTTTGGGGGACCAGGTACTGTAGGATGCAGGAGGATTGGGGGACCAGGAGTGGTTTGGGGAGGGGATGGGACACACAGAGATGCTGCAGGAGGGGCTCAGGCACAGCCACACTCACGGAGTTGGAGAGATGAGCCACGGCTTTGATGTGCAGGAGCTCCTCAAATATGAGCTCCAGCTCGTCCTCTGTGCGCTGGGCAGGCCTGGGAGGGCAGCATGGGGTGGGGGGTGGGGGGTGGGGGATGAGCAGCCACCCAACCTGTGCCCCCTCTCCCCACCACATCCCAGGGCACAGACACCCCTTCCCCACCCCAGGCAGCCGCTTCCTCCCCCAGCCATGAGAGAGACAGTCAGGTGAGCAGCCTGTTTGGTACTCCAGGGTCAGAATGAGCCCCACATCTCCCCCCACACCCCCTCCCCAGCCCTGGGGAGCACCCTGGCACTCACGGCTTGCGCAGGGCCATGGTGAGCAGCGCGTCGGGGCCGAGCTGTGCCAGGAAGGCCAGTGCCTCCAGCAGCTCCTCCGCATCCCTCAGCCCAGCGCTGGGCTCAGGGCTCAGCTCCAGCTCAGCAAAGCGATAAAACTGCGTCTCCTTGTCCTGGAAATGCCACTCCTGCTTCACTGGGGAGGGGGGAAAAGCACCCATGAGCTCACCTGGGCACCCATGGGAGACTCCAGTGTGTCATCTTGCCTTGGGAGACCCCCCCCCACCCCCATCACCAGCCCCTCACCGTGTGTCAGGACCCCTCCATCCACCAGCACCTGGCAGATGCCAACAGCCTGGCTGCGGGTCTGGGCAGCGAGCCCAGCGCTCAGCAGCCAGTCCACCAGCTCCTTCCCAGAGCAGCACCGCCTGCAAGGGGAGAGGGGGCAAGGAATGGGGGCTGTGGCACCCCAGCTGATCCCCAGCCTGGGATGGAGGGAAGCCCCACCATCCCTGGGGAGCTGCTGGGGTCCTCAGCACCCTCCAGTTCTCCCCACTTCTCTCTCTCTCTCTGGCACAACCGTCCCACCTGTGGTGCCTCAGGTGATGCTTGTGGTCCCGGATGAGAGCGGGGTGGGTGCTGGTGAGGTGGATGAAAAGGACTTTCCCAGCTCGCCAGATCTTCTCTGAGGATGCCTGAGGGTGGCAGGGGATTTTGGGGAGGGGGAGGGAAGAGGTGGTGAGGCACCCATCCTGACTGTGCTGACACCTCACCCAGCACCCTGCCAACCCCAGCACCCTGGGGTCTCCATCACCCACTCCCAGGAATAGCCCAGCCCAAGGGAGTGAGGAGCCCAGAGCTGAGCCCAGGACCCCGCAGCGTGGGGGTGCTCTGCCCCCCCCCCCCCCCTCCCCTGCACCCCTCATTGCAAGGCACATCCCTGGGCACCTCCCCTGCCCACCCACCTGGGTCAGGCTGTGTCCATAGTCCAGGCTGGATTCGGTGTCCAAAAGTGGGGTCTGGAAAACCAAAACCACAGGGGTTGGTGGCTGTAGGGGGTCTGCTGTGCCCCCCTTCACCCTGCACATAGAACCCCAGCCTGGGCTGGGTTGGGAGGGACCCCAAGGGTCACAGAGCTCCAACCCCCTGCCACAGGCAGGGACACCAACCTCCAGGCCTGCAGCTACACAAGGTTGCCCAGGGCCCCAGCCAACCTGGCCTTGGACACCCCCAGGGATGGATGGGGCACCCACCCCCTCTCTGGGCAGCCCCTTCCAGCCCCTCACCACTCTCTCTGCAAAGAACTTCCCCCCAGTATCAGTTCCTGCCCCCTCACCCCCTCCCAAGGCACAGCTCAGCCCCATCCCCTCTGCACCAGTGAGGAGGCACCTGGGTGCCCACCAAGGCAAAGCCTCCACCCTGCCCCATCCTGCTGCATAGTGGGGGGTGGGTGGACCCCAAAACCCACCCCCCCACCCCCAGCTGGGCTTCACATTCAAAGCAGGGTGATAAAAGAAGGAAGTTAAAGTAAAGTCTTTAGAATGGGGACAAAAGGCACCAATTTGGGCTGGAGAAGGACTTCAGAAAGATGGGGTGATGCTGGCCCAGCCTGGGGATTGGAGAGGGGGGTGGTACCCAACACCTGGGTGGTCCCTTCCAGCTTTGAAGTGGATTGAAAGAGAAGAGGATGGAAAAGAGCCCAAAACTCCAGCAGGTTTTGGGAATGACACCTTGGAAAGCTGGAGCATCACCAGGAGCATCACCAGGAGCATCACCTCACCAAGGATGCCAGAGACCTGACCCATGGCAAACCTGTCCCACAGCAGGTGATGGGGAGCAAAGAGCTCCCCAAAAATGGGGGGGGGGGGGGGATTAGAGGGGAACAAGCCCAAATTTCTTGGGGTCAGAGGCTCTGAGCTCCTGGAGGTGGGTGGCTGAAGATGGGATCTCGAGCCTGGAAAGCAAATTGGGATGGGTGGGATTGAGAGCAAACTAGGAGACCTGGCCCATGGTGCTGCCTTAGCCTGAAGGAGATGAACACAGCTTGGGGGGGGCAGCAAACCTGTGCCCCCCACCCCCACTGAAGGTTTTGCTCCATTGAACCAAAATCCTCAGGTCTGAGCTGATCCAACGCTGTTCTCCTGAACTCTCCCCTCTCTGATGTCTTCATGTTTACCAGTCCTAAACCAGCATCCCTCTTCCTGGCTCAGGGAGTGTGTGTGTGTCCCCTCCCCAGAGCCACCAGGCTGTTGGGAACAGCTGGGATCATCTCCATCTCCATCCATCCTCCACGGCACAACCTGGGAGCAGCACCCATCCTTTGCCAAGGCCTCAGTTTCCCCATGACTGCCCATCCCTCTGGATATTCCTCCCCCTCAGCAGGTGGTTGTGGATCCTGGTGTTTGTTTTTCTCTCTGGGGGGAGGTTTCTTTCCCCCCCCCAGGAAGAGGATGCTCCAGGGAAAAGCAGAGCAAGGAAGGGACGAGGTGTGTCCCAGCCCTAATTCCAGGGTGAAGGCGGCCCCAGCTCCCATCCAGGTGCTGCCCTGAGGGATGAAGGCTCCTGCATGGCCCCAAATAAACAGCTTCCTGGGCTGGGGGAAGCTGAAAGCACCCAGCACCCGTCAGACCTGTTCTCCACGTGCTGCCCTGGCCCAGGCGGTTGATGCACTTTGAGCATTCACCCTGAGCCGGGGTGAGGGACACCCTTCCTTGGGGTGCCTTCCCCTTGAGGGGAGGGCTTTGTGTTCCCCCCACACTGTTAGTTTTGGGCTGCCAGGGCTCCACAGCACCCCGGGGGTTGGTGATGGAGGTGGTGGGTGCTCGAAACACGGCGTCTTCTGGGCCAGATCCTGCTCAGGGATCTCCTGGCTCTGGGCTGGTCAGGAAGGTCCAAACAATCCCAGGAGGAGGGATGGCCAGCAGAACATCCAGATTCAGGGAGCCAATTAGCCACAGAAGCCTATTAATGCCAATTAATTCAAGGACAAAACCACCTACCAGGAGCTTGAGAGGAAACCAAACAGCCCTGGCACCTCCTGGCGCAGGCAGGGGGGTGATGGAGGTGGACCCCCCACCCCATGGGTGCTCATCTGGGTGCTCTGCCCAGCGACTCCTGCTTTCCCATCCCAAACTCCCTCACACCCTGGGCTTCTCCATCCTCCTCCTCCAGGCAGCTGGGATGGCTGGAGCCACCAACCCATCCCCAGCAGTTCACAAGTGGCTTTGAGAGAGATTTGGGGAGGGGAGACGGGAAAACAAGCGGCTCCAGGAAGACGGGCAGGTCCCTGGGGATGCTCCTGGCCTGGCTGTGCTGCTGGGGACACGGTGACTTACTCACTCTGCAAACTTCCCTCTCCTCCCCTCCAGCCTCGTGACTGCCCCGTGGAACAGGAAACACGCTGGCAAACACAGAGCAAATGTTTGCAAATAGGAGCTGGGCTGAGGCTGGAGCGTGGGGAGAGCGACCTCCCTCCCTCCTGGGGGACCCCAAGGTTGGTGGCACCCCCATTGGGGTGTAAGCACCAGCTGCTCTGGTCCCCAAACAGCTGTCACCTGGACATGAGGTCTGTCCTTGAGGTGTGAGGTCTGTCATAGAATTATAGAAGGTTCTGGGTTGGGAGGGACCCCAAGGGTCCCAGAGCTCCAACCCCCTGCCACAGGCAGGGACACCAACCTCCAGCCCTGGAGCTACACAAGGTTGCCCAGGGCCCCATCCAACCTTGAACACCCCCAGGGATGGATGGGGCACCCACCCCCTCTCTGGGCAGCCCCTTCCAGCCCCTCAAAACTCTCTCTGGAAAGAATTTCCCCTGCTATCTCATCTCGTCCTTGGGGCAGGGAGCCAGGACCTGCCACGGTTCCGCTCCACTCACAAGGACACCCAAGGAGCCTTGTGAAACCCCTGCCCTGGGGTGATGGGCACCCAGAGCGATTCCTCCTGCTCTGAGTTTCCCCTTTGCCAAACCAGCTCAGAAACACCCAGAAAAACCTCACACCTGTGTCCCCCCCCAAAAAAAATACCCCCCCCCCCCCTTTTCCCAAGGCACCCTTGGTCCCAGGTCCAGCCCCACAGGATGCCCCCCCCAACCCCTCACTCCCTGCCCCATTGTCACAGCATCGTGGTGGCTGCAGCTTCCAAACAGCTTCCTAAGGAGTCGCCTCTTGCCACCTTCCTGCTGCTGGGATCCTGCCTGTCTCCAGAAATCCGGCAGCAGTGGGAGGCCAGCCAAGGCCGGCAGGGGCCGTTCCGTGCTGGAGAGCTGCTTTTGTTTGGGATCCCAAGGAAAACAACAGGAGTTATTTCAGGCTTTACGGCTCCAGAGAAAGTCCTCGCCCATCCGCCGCTTCAAAGGGCACGGCAGCCAGCCAGGGGTTTGCTCTGTGTGTGTGTCTCCCCTTCCCCAGCTCTGAGGAGCCTCCTTAGGGAAGGGGAGTTTGGGGGGACTTGCTCTGTCCCCCCCTGTCCTCTCCAGGGATGTGGTGAGAGCTGGCATGATGGCACTTGTGTTCTTCCAAGGGTGAGCGGCTTGAGGACGCCGGTGTCCCGCTGGTGCCAAGGGAATGAGGAGCCTGGGTTGGAGGAGCAGAGCTGGAGGGGATTTGATGGCACCCAGGACCTGGCAAAACGGGTCCCCAGGAGGGATGAGACGGTGTCACCACGCCAGGACTGGCTTCTGAGAGCTGGAGGCACGTAGTGATGGGGCCAAGGGACAACACCGCTGCTCCAAGGCACAGCCGGATGGTTCCCTGCCATCTCCAGACCTGCGTGCTGGGAACACCCTCCTAACCTGCAAAAAGCAGGGAAACCCCCCCAAATTCTCCCCACAAAGATCAGCTCAGTTCTCCCCAAACAACCAGCCACCGTCCCCATGCATGGCAGAGCCACTTGGGGAGGGGACACTGCTGCCACCCCCACACGTGCTGCTGCTGGATGCTGGCAGTTGGGCACAGGGATGCTCCTCCAGCCCAAGGCTTTCCCTGGCTTTTTGCCACCCTAAAACCAACCCCCTTCCAAACTGAAGTTCCTAAAAAGTTCTGGGGAGGCAAAATAAGATCAGGGAGAAAGGGGAAATAGAGGGAAAAAAGAGAGGAAAGTTTTCTGATTTGCCAAGGAGCTCGCACGTGGTGGGGAAATGCTGGGGGTGTGTGTGTGTTTCCAGGCAGGGATTGCATCTTTTTTCCTTAAAAACCTTTGTTTTGGGACAAGCAGCACGGGAAAAGGAAGGGAAAGGTCACAGAGCTCAGCCAGGGGAGGTCAACAGGCTCTGGGGTCACCTCCCAGCCCAAAGAGGCTGAGAGAGGGGACCAGATGCCTTTTACACCCCCGGGACATCCCGATGGCACCGTTTAACCCCCCTCTCCCTCCCCCCCAGGACATCCTGCTGGGAGCTTTTACACCCCAGGGACCCCCAGGACATCCTCATAGAGCAAACCCTGAGGGACCTCCTGGACACCCTGCTGGGACCTTTTACATCCCAGGGACCCCCAAGACATGCTGCTGGGACCTTTTACACCCCAGGGACCCCCAGGACATCCTGATAGAGCAAACCCTGAGGGACCGCCAGGACATCCCGATGGGACCTTTTATACCCCAGGGACCCCAGGAGACCCTGATGGGACCTTTTACACCCCAGGGACCCCCAGAACATGCTGCTGGGACCTTTTACACCCTGGAGACCCCCAGGACATCCTGATAGAGCAAACCCTGAGGGACCCCTAGGACAAACTGCTGGGACCTTTTACACCCCAGGGGCCCCCAGGACATGCTGCTGGGACCTTTTACACCCCACAGGGACCCCCAAGACATCCCGATGGAGCAAACCCTGGCAGCAGGGCCACGATGGAGCATCGTCCCTCTGCCAAGTGCCAGGTTTCTCCTGGAGAACCGTGCCCAGCCGGCGGGGAGGGAACGTTTGGAACCCCGTGTGCCGCGGGGAAGGTCCGTTCCCGCTGGCAGGCTCGGGGCTGGGGTGCAGCGCCCGGCCGCCGTGCGCCGGAGCACAATGGCACCGGGCTCAGGTCATGCCTGGCTGCCGGCTCTGCCCGCCGGAGGGGTTGGGGAGGGGGAAGGGGGGGCACACCTCGCCTCCAGAGCCAGCAAGCACCAAGGGGGCAGCAGGGTGCGGGTCACGGATCACAGCCCGCTCGCCAGGCCAGCTGGGAAGGCTGGGAAGGGCCAGACCTCCCTTTGGAAAGCCACGCGTGGGAGGCAGGGGTGAAGGTGGCGATGAGCCCAGTGGGAGAGGGACAGGGTCCCCCCCTGCTTGGCTCTGGTGCTGTTTTCACCGAACCCCCCGTCCCTCCTGAAACTCTGTGGCTGCCCCAGCACAGACCCCCAGTGCAGGAAGGGATGATCCGAGGGGGGTGCCAGCTGTGAAGGGGGTTGCTTGGCTTGTGGGGTCTCCAGCACAGACCCCCAGACCAGGGAGGGATGCTCCAAGGGGGGTGCCAGCCGTGAAGGGGGGCTCCTTGGCTGGGGGGGGTCTCCAGCACAAACCCCCAGCACAGGGAGGGATGCTCCAAGGGGGGTGCCAGCCATGAAGGCGGTTCCTTGGCTGGGGGGGGCGTCTCCAGCACAGACCCCCAGTGCAGGAAGGGATGCTCCAAGGGGGATGCTGGCCGTGAAGGGGGTTCCTTGGCTGGAGGGGGGTCTCCAGCACAGACCCCCAGAACAGGGAGGGATGTTCTGAGGGGGGAGCCAGCCGTGAAGGGGGTTCCTTGGCTGGAGGGGGGTCTCCAGCACAGACCCCCAGTGCAGGAAGGGATGCTCTGACAGGGGTGCCAGCTGTGAAGGGGGTTCCTTGGCTGGGGGGAGGGGGTCTCCAGCACAGACCCCCAGCACAAGGAGTGATGCTCCAAGGGGGATGCTGGCCGTGAAGTGGGGTTCCTTGGCCGGGGGGGGGGGGGGGTCTCGATGGCAGCACTCACCCAGCGGATGCCCTGGATGCGGGGCAGGCTGCCCCCTTCTCCCTCCAGCCGGATCTCGTAGCTGGAGCTCCGGAACAAGTGCATCTTCTTGAGGAGAACCCACAGCCGGTTACCGTCAGCCCCGGGAAACGACGGCGGGGAGGCTGGAGCAGCACCGGATCCCGGTTCCTCTCCGGCTCTCCGCGTCCCTTGAAGCCTCAGCGGGAGTAGCGGGGTGAGCGGAGCTCCCGGGCCCCGCCGCGCCGCTTCCCCGGCCGCTCCCGCACCGCGCACCTTCATTCACACGGCGCGGCGGGGCCAAACCATGGTGGCCACAGCCCGCTGCGGCTCCGGCGGCGGCTCCGCGGGCTGCCCGGGGCGGGACGGGACGGGACGGGACGGGACGGGCTCGGCGCCGCCGCCGCCGCCGCCGCCGCGCCGGGCTGGGCGCGTCCCGCCCCTGAGCGGGCTGGGACCGGGAGCGGGGCCGGGACACGGCGCACCCCGCCCGCAGCCCCTCCCCGGGGCCCGCGCTCCGACACCCCCGCCCCGCCCCGCGTTACGGACCGCCTGAACTTTTTGGGGATACCCACCCTCCTCCCACCCCCATCTCCACCGTGCTGAGCGCTCTGGGGAGGAGGGGGGGGTCTTGTCCGGATCTCCGCCTGTGGGACCCCCCCTCCTCCCTCCAATCCCACCCAG
This sequence comes from Gallinula chloropus, assembly GCF_964237585.1. Taxonomy (NCBI): domain Eukaryota; kingdom Metazoa; phylum Chordata; class Aves; order Gruiformes; family Rallidae; genus Gallinula; species Gallinula chloropus. The sequence continues at coordinate 1,901,974 of NC_140116.1, forward strand.
CCTGAGCCCCTGTGCATCAGCCGGGACCCCCTGCCCTGGGAGTGGGGTGTCTGGGGGAGCCCCTGCCCCTTGCACACCCCCGAAGACCCCAGGGATTGGGGTGTCTGTGGGATCCCCTTCCCCTTGCACACCCCCAAAGACCCCAGGGATTGGGGTGTCTGGGGGAGCCCCTTCCCCTTGTGGACCCCTCAGTGCCCCAGGGATAGGGGTGTTTTGGGGGAGCCCCATCCCCTTGCACACCCCCAAAGACCCCACGGATTGGGGTGTCTGGGGGAGCCTCTTCCCCTTGTGCACCCCCAAAGACCCCAGGGATTGGGGTGTTTTGGGGGATCCCCTTCCCTTTGCACACCCCCAAAGACCCCAGGGATTGGGGTGTCTGGGGGAACCCCTGCCCCTTGTGCACCCCCAAAGACCCCAGGGATTGGGGTGTCTGGGGGAGGGGCTTCCCCTTGCACACCCCCAAAGACCCCAGGGATTGGGGTGTCTGGGGGAGCCCCTGCCCCTTGCACACCCCCAAAGACCCCAGGGATTGGGGTGTCTGGGGGAGCTCCTGTCCCTTGCACGCCCCCAAAGACCCCAGGGATTGGGGTGTCTGGGGGAACCCCTGCCCCTTGTGCACCCCCAAAGACCCCAGGGATTGGGGTGTCTGGGGGAGGGGCTTCCCCTTGCACACCCCCAAAGACCCCAGGGATTGGGGTGTCTGGGGGAGCCCCTGCCCCTTGCACACCCCCAAAGACCCCAGGGATTGGGGTGTCTGGGGGAGCTCCTGTCCCTTGCACGCCCCCAAAGACCCCAGGGATTGGGGTGTCTGGGGGAGGGGCTTCCCCTTGCGCACCCCCAAAGACCCCAGGGATTGGGGTGTCTGGGGGAGCCCCTGCCCCTTACACACCCCCAAAGACCCCAGGGATTGGGGTGTCTGGGGGAGGGGCTTCCCCTTGCACACCCCCAAAGACCCCAGGGATTGGGGTGTCTGGGGGAGCCCCTTCCCCTTGCACACCCCCAAAGACCCCAGGGATTGGGGTGTCTGGGGGAGCCCCTGCCCCTTGCACACCCCCAAAGACCCCAGGGATTGGGGTGTCTGGGGGAGGGGCTTCCCCTTGCACACCCTCAAAGACCCCAGGGATTGGGGTGTCTGGGGGAGGGGCTTCCCCTTGCACACCCCCAAAGACCCAATGGATCAGGGTGTCTGGGGGAGTCCCTGCACACCCCAGTGAGACCCTGGGGGTCAGCATGTTTTGGGGAGCCCCTGCCTTTCCCCTTGCGCACCCCACTGAGGCCCCAGGAATTGGGGTATCCAGGAAATCCCCATCCCCTTGCACACACACCCCCCCCCAAAGGCCCCAGTGATTGGGGTGTCTCTGGAATCCCTACTGAGACCCCAGGGAAGCACAGGGACCCCCTCTGCCCTGCCCAGGGCCCAGCCTCGCACAGGGGTACTGGGAAGCAGGAGGTGATGTGTACTGGGGAGGTGGCCCTGAGCCTCCCTCAGACTGGGGAGCAGACCTGGAGCGTGGCCCAGCAGTGATGGGAGCACTGGTGTGGGGGCTTTTGGCTAACAGCAAAGGGGTTGCTGCCAAAAGGAACTTTCACTGTTGAAATAACCCTGGCTGTGCTTAACTTAGAAATATATATATATATATATATAATTTTATATATATATATATTTAAATAACTCCCAACCAGCAAAGTGATGAGAAACATCAGCTGGGTACAAGCAGCTCAGACACGTGTCCTTGACACGCTCCCCCTTCCTCCTTTGAACAGGCGCCCCAAGGACTTTGGGGGCCACACCAGAACCCCCCTACCCTGCCTTCCAGGGCCACCCCTCCCTGCGTGGCCTTGGGCAAATCCTTGAGCAGCCGTGCAGGATGACAGGGACAGCGATCCATCCATCCTTCCTTCCTTCCTCCCACCGCCTGCTTCGCCCCTGGGTGCTCTGGAGGCAGAGGAGGAATGTTCCTGGAGGCTCCAGGGCTGGTGCAGCGGCTGCGAGAGGGATCAGCAACCTCCCACGCTCAATTCCAGCGCCCAAGAGTCTCTCTCTGCTCTCCTGAGCAGTGATTTGGTCCAGGATCTCTGAGCCAAAGCCCAAGGGGAAGCAGTGGGGGGAACCTGCTGCATAACTGTGTCCCCCCACCACATGCAAATCCCTCCCAGGACACCCAGAAAACCAGTATGTGTACTGGTCTGAGTGGGTCCCAGCTGGGCAGGGAGAGATAGAGCACTGCAGGGGCTGGATGAGGCTGGGTGCTGCCCAAAAAGCACTCTGATGAGGGGCATTCTCCACACGTGCTGGGGCTGTTCCCCATCCTGCAGCGCTGCTGGTCCAGTTTCCCAGCTGAGGCCTCATGGGCAGAGCGGACCTGGGTGGGCTGGGTGGGGGTGGTGGGACCCAGGGACTCAGGATGCTGTAGGAACGGGCACAAAACTTCCAATCTGATGATTCTGCCTCAAAAAGATGCATCTTCTGCACCACTGGCTTGACGCCTGGCACAGTGGGGTGCTTGTGCCACCCATGCTGGGGGGGTGCAGGCTCCCCTCGCTCTTCTCACTGGGTGTTTTCCATGTTTCCCACATTAAACGGGTCCCTCTGTCCCAGGAAACCACCCATGCCAAATGCTTTGCCCCTCTCATCCCCGTGCCAAGCCCCACGCTGCGGGCACGGGCTGGAGGGGGGGTGATGTAGGGATGGTGGCACAGGGGCTGCCCCAAAACGTGGCTGCCAGCACCTCAGCACTTCCAGTCCCAGCTCATCCCTTGGATGTGTGTGTGCAACAGCCCTGAGTGTGCAAGTGCCCTGAGCGTGCAATGGCCATGAGTGTGCAACTGCCTTGAGTGTGTAACTGCCCTGCCTGAGTGTGCAACAGCCATGAGTGTGCAACAGCTCTGAGTGTGCAACTGCCCTGCCTGAGTGTGCAACAGTCCTGAGTGTGCAACTGCCCTCAGTGTGCAACAGCCCTGAGTGTGCAACTGCCCTGAGCATGCAACAGTCCTGAGTGTGCAACTGCCCTGTGTGCAACAGTCCTGAGCGTGCAACTTCCCTGCCTGAGCGTGCAACAGCCCTGAGTGTGCAACTGCCCTGAGTGTGCAGCAGCCATGCATGTGCAACAGCCCTGAGCGTGCAACAGCCTTGAGTGTGCAACGGCCCTGAGTGTGCAACTGCCCTGCCTGAGTGTGCAATGGCCCTGAGTGTGCAATGGCCCTGAGTGTGCAACTTCCCTGAGCGTGCAACTGCCCTGCCTGAGCGTGCAACAGCTCTGAGTGTGCAGCTGCCCTGCCTGAGTGTGCAACAGCCCTGAGTGTGCAACTGCCCTGAGCGTGCAACTGCCCTGCCTGAGCGTGCAGCCCCCCCACACACGTGCCCCTGGCCGTGTGGCACACCCAGGACCCCAGGAGCACCCCAGCGCTGCCGTTCCCCACCCGCTCCGGGTAGCAGGGTGTGTGTGCAGCACACACCAGCTCCACACCCAACAGCGCTGAGCACCCAGCGTGGGCTTTTCCACCCCTTCCAGACCCCTCCCTGGGCACATCCCCACTCCCCCCACAGCCCAGAGCGGCGCTGTGACCCCACATCTCACGATTTGGGGGCTGAGCATCCATTCTCCTTGCTGGGCAAAGCCCAACTGGGAGCGACCCCAAGGAGCCGGTGCTGGGATGGAAACGCTTCCCCGGGGCAGCCGGCCAGGATGCGGCCTCTCTGCCGGGCTGGGGGAGGATGCTGGGGGAGGATGCTGGCTGGGCTGCTGCAGGGAGGAACCTTTGGAAAGTTCCCTGGCTTGATGGAAAGCGCTCGGGGCTGCCGCACGCTTTGCACATCAAGGATCAGCTCACCTCTGCCAGGCCCCCGAATCTCTGCTGACATGGGAGAGGGAGCCCTGCTTTGCACAGACATGCCAACCCCTCCTCACCCCCCCCCCCATGCAAATTAGAGTCAATTAAGAGGAGGAAAGAGGTCTTGAGGAAAGCAAGAGGCTCTTGGAGCTGCATTTCCCTGGGGAAGTCCAATCCCTGTGGATGCAGGACGTGACACCCACCTTGGCCCCACCAAGGATTGTGGGCACTTCACTCTCCCTCTCCCCGTGTTTTGGCTCATGTCACCCCACCCAGGTCTTGACTCGGCCCAGCCACCCTCACCAAAGCACCCTCCCTGCCCTTTTCCTTGCTTCCTCCCACCCTGCATTCCTGGGAACTGCTCCCAGCCCCGGCAGAGCGGAGGAAGCTCTCTGAGATGGTGGCTGGTGTGGCTGTGCTGGCAGGGAACAGCATGGAGCTCGCCTGGGAAGTGGGACAGCACGTGGGGAGCTGGGGGGCTGATCCTCCCCATGGACCCCACAGCCACTGTGGGTGTTGCCAGAGGTCTGAATCCCTTGGGAAATGGGGTGCCAGCTTCCCATCACAGGCTGATCCAGCAGCTCCAGGGATGGCAGTCTTGGAAACCCTGAACTGACTCCATCCAGCCCAGTGGCCTGTCTTTACTGGACCAGTATGGTGCTTTAGGGATGGGGTGTGAGAGCATCATGCAGCAGCACCATACGCTGCACCCCACCGGGCTAATCACCAATAACAGATCTCTCTGAACTGCTGTGGGATCCCCACGGAGGAGACCCCCAGCATCCAACAACCCCACGTGCTGCACCCATACCTTCCCCTGCAGCGTTCCCAGCAGCAAACTGGGGTGCAGGAATGCTGGAGGACTGCCGCCGTGCCGCAGCCAAGCGTGCCAAGCCGCCGTCTCCAACCATGGGGACACGTTTCCAACAGGCTGCACCAGCTGCCCGGGTCTGGTTGGCTCCCAGCAGAGCCATAAAAATGCCAACAGAGCAGCTCCACTTTATCTCAGCTCCTTATCGCTGTGTTTAACTTGCTTGGCTTTATCTCCACTTGAATAATAATTAATCTCCTGGAGCGGGCAGGCCTGGCCCCCTGGAAATGCGCCTTCCCTGCGGAGTGTGTGGGGCTCCTGGGACCTGCTGGAGCTGGGTGGCTTGGCAGAGGGAAGAGCAGTTGGGCTGCAGCTTCCCAGTTCTTTCCCAGTGAAACCAGTGGTGGTGGTACAAATGGCTGGGTGACCCCCCAGACCTCGTCACCCAAACTTTGGGTGCCGTGGGGTGGAGAGCGATGCTCATCCCTTCACTGAATCCTCAAGGATTTGGTCTCTGGGATTCAGGGCTCAGCTGATTGAGAAGAAATGGGTCTTATTGCCCGTGTTTTGGCCAAAAATGAAATAAGATTCCTATTCTTGATGGGTAGTTCAGCTCAGGGATGATGGATTGCTGCTTTGTCACTTCCCATCTCCCTCCCGGCAGTACCCCGGCCCCCACGGGCAGGCTGAGCCCCCTCCAGCGACGCTGGAGCCAAGGTCTGGCTGCTGCCGGTCGCCTCCCCGGGGTTCATTAGCACAAATCACTAATTTCAGGGCTCCTCTGACACGTACCCACCAGCCCCCATCACCAAGAGACGGCGGTGGCAGCTCCCCGGAGCCGAATCTCCAGCAAGACGTGCCTGTTCCCTGGGAGATGAGAAGCTCCCCAAGGGCTGGGAGCCGTGTCCAGAGTTCCCGCTTGGCATCTCCACAATAAATCCCATCAGTGGGATTGGAAAACCCTTCCCAGCCCCTTCCTGGGGGGCTGTAAATCAGAGCAGACTTGTAGGGTGACAGACAGGCCTGATGTTGGCTCCCTGGGGCTCGCCGCAGCCCTGGCTACCCAAATCCAGGCACGGTGGAGTCGGCAGTGGGGCTGGGGCGGGGGGGGGGGGGGGAAAGGAGCTGTATTTTGAGGATTATTTCCCTGGTCGAGGGTCTCAGCGTTCCCAGGGTGAGTGCCCAGACGTGTCCTTCAGCTTGAAGCTTTAAATAGTTGAGGGTAAATAAAGGTGGTGGTGGGAATAGCCCGATCCTGGGGCGACGCTGGGGATTGGGAGGATGGGGTGAAAGAGATGGGTGGGAGGTAAAATCAGGGGGTGCTGCTGTGGGGGTGGGGTACAGCTCTGCTGAGGGCAGGGGCCTCCCCACACTGGGGGGTTGCTACTTCAGTGGTGACTGCTGACAGCTCAACCCTCCCCATACCAACCCAAAACCTTCACTGGGAGTTTTCCAGAGTGTTTTCCCGGATCTACGAGTCCAGTTTAAAGCCCCCCCACCCCCTCCATCTCCACCCAGATCTACGAGTCCAATTTAAAGCCCACCACCCCCTACTCCCATCATCTCCAGGCTCCTCTTGGGCTCTTCAGTAAATCAAATTGGGGATCAAATAGCATTCCAGGAAGGCAGCGGGCCGGCCCCAGCTTTCTGTGGGAAAAGCAGCAGAGGCACAGCGTCGGCGCTGAATAAAGCTCTGGAGATGCCAGGGTAATTCTCTTTATAGCTCCAGGGCTGGCCTTTCCCACCAAGAACGGGGTGCTGGGGATGGTGGCTGTCAGGGTTTGGGTGCTGGCAAGGAGCTGGGCAGTGGGGGTCGCATGTGTGAGCAGAAAGCAGCACGTGGTGGGGGGGGGGGTTTGTCGCAGCTCCGTGGGTTTTGGCTTCACCACCTTGTTGGCTGCATGAGGATGGGGGTTTGTTTTGCCTGGATCATAGACTCATAGAATGTGTAAGGTTGAAAGGGACCTTTAAAGGTCATCTAGTCCACCCCCCCTGCTAAAGCAGGATCATCTACAGCAGGCTGCACAGGATCGTGTCCAGGCAGGTCTTTAATGAGACCCCACAGGCTCTCTGGGCAGCCTGTTCCAATGCTCTGTCACCCTCAGAGTGAAGAAGTTTTTCCTCATGTTCAGGTGGAACTTCCTGTGTTCTAGTTTGTGTCTCTTGTCCTGTCACTGGGCACACTGAAAAGTCTGTCCTCATCCTCTTGACATGCACCCTTTAGATACTTGTAAGTGTTGGTGAGATCCTCTTAGTCTTCTCCAGGCTAAAGAGACACAGCCCACAGCTTTTCCTCATACAAGAGATGATCCAGTCCCCTCATCACCAAAACCCAACCAACTAAACACCAAACAATAAATAAATGGATAAACCAGAAGCTGCCACCAAACCACAAAGGGGCTCCAGCTGATGGGGCAAAAAGTCGCGAGCTTCACGTTGTCCAAGTGCTTGAAGGAGCTTGGATCTGCTGAATAGCAGTGCTGGGGGTGACATGGAGCACAGGGGATGTTGGTGAGGGAGGAACCATGGGCGTACAGGCAGCAAAATGCTGGAACATCCTTCCCCCCGTGGCTGTTACCCAAAGGTAGAGGGGGTTCACAGAGTCACAGACTCATAGGGGTGGGAAGGGACCTCCAGAGATCATTGGGTCCAACCCCCTGCCCAAGCAGGGTCCCTAGGACAGGTCAGTGTCCAGATGGGTCTGGAATCTCTCCAGAGAAGGAGACTCCACACCCCCTGGGCTGCCTGTCCCAGGGCTCCCTCACCCTCACTGGGAAGAAGTTCTTCCCCAGATTGGTGGGGAACTCCCTGTGCTCCAACTTGAGCCCATCACCCCTTGTCCTGTCCCCACAGACACTGAGCAGAGGCTGCCCATGGCCCCCTGTGTCCCACCCTTCAGCTATTGATCCCCATTGATCAGATCCCCTCTCAGTCTCTCCTCTCCAGGCGGAACAGCCCCAGGTCCCTCAGCCTTTCCTCACAGGGGAGATGCTCCAGGCCTTTAATCATCTACATAGCCCTACACTGGACTCTCTCCAGGAGATCCCTGTCCCTTTTATACGCAGAACTAGGCTGGGGTTTTCCAACAGTCTGTTTTTCCCATAATCCCACTTATTTCACCATCGTTTCATGGAAATCAGCACTAGGCCGCAGCGCCTCGGCGCAGGACAACCTGGAGAAGAAATGGCCGAACTCTTTGTGCTGCCACTCTGGGTCTCTTTGCTGCCAGATGGTTACAGGAGAGAAACCTTCTTCTATTTATCATCCCTTTGGCTTTCCAGGACGAGATAACAAATCGGGGTTGAAAATATGATTCCAGGGAAAACGGCTCTAAATTACCGCGCTCGGAGCGTGTCGTTCCCTTCGTTAAGGCAGCTGCTTTATGCGTTTCTTTTCCTCCACCTCTATATATTTCCCTTTTTTTTATTGGCTGAGCCTTTCCTAATTTATATTTTCATTACTTTGATGAATGCCACTTCCCCAGTGACATTATTATTCCGACGCAGTTCCGCCAGCGCCTCGGCCTTAAACAATCCGCGGGCTTTGGGCCTCATGATTTGTAATTTAATAAGCGGTTCCACTCCCGCCTTTTATCTCCTGATTGGCACAGAATTAGTGGATATTCTTCAATTAACACGAGTCAGTGTACACACTTTTTTATTGGCCTTATTTTTTGGGGGAAAATAAAGCGGATATAGGTATTATTTTCACTGCCACAGTCGTTTAGTAGTGACTTTAGCCACATTAGCCACTTATAATGGCTAATTGGATCATAATTTGAGTAGTAATAAGTCCAAACTTAAGCCTAAAATGAAGTCTAACCCAGTCCATCACTCGTGGGTGTCAGCACCTCTGCACCAGTGCTGTGGATGGTCCCAGGCAGGTCTAATTCCATTGAATTACAGAACCCCAGACCATAATGATCAGCCTGGAGAAGAGAAGGCTGCTTCTGGGGAGAGCTCCGAGCCCCTCCGTGTCCCTTGTGGGGCTCTAGGAGAGCTGGAGAGGAGCTGGTGCCCAGGGCAGGGAGGACCAGGCCCAGGGGAACAGCCTTCAGCTGCAGGAGGGGGATGAAGAGGGGCTGGGGGGCAGGAATCCTTCCCGGGGAGGGGGGAGAAAGAATAAAAAGGTGATTCAAAAGACCTTCAAGAACGAATCTGTAAGAGGTGAGGAGGTAAAAATACCAGCCAGCTCTCCAAAAACATGATCTTCCTCCTTTTGTTCCTAGATCCAGCCATCATCCAGCTTTCCCACCTACGGCGGCGGCACAGGGCGGAGGGAGGAGGAGGAGGAGGAGGAGGAAGGCGATGCCTCATCCGGATTTACCGGCTGTTTCCCAGCTGTTGCTGTGACTTTGCAGCCAGGAGCGATAACCAGGAGAAAGGGCAAGAGGGTGCTGGTGGTAGTGGTAGGGGATAAGGGCCAAGGTCCAAATCTCTGCAAAATTAAGATCCCAGCTGGGGTTGCTGTTGTGGGAGGTGCTGAGGAGCCAGGAAGCCTGTTTTGGGTGGAGAAGTGGAAGAATGTCCTTAGGGGGAGGAACACAGCGGGACAAATCCGAGCTGCTGGGCAGGAGCCTCTGTGTTGGCATCTGCAGCTGTTCCTCCTCCTTCCCCCTGGCTGATTGTGTCCATCGAGTCTGCCCTGGGGGTCTTCCACCCCCTGGGAGATGGGTTGCTCAGGGTGGGGGTGTCCCAGGGTGGGGATGTCCTGGGGTGGGGGTGTCCCAGGATGCAGATGTCCCATGGTGCAGGTGTCCCAGGGTAGGGGTATCCCAGGGTGAGGATGTGCCATGGTGGAGGTGTCTCTGGGTGGGAGTGTCCATCCTGGGATGGGGGTAATCTGGGGTGGGGGTGTCCCATGGTGGAGGTGTCCAGGGGTGAAGGTATCCCAGGCTGGGGATGTCCCAGAGTGGAGTTGTCTTAGGGTGGGGGTGTCTCAGGGTGGGGTGTCCTGGGGTAGGGGTGTCCTGGGGTGAGGGTGTCCTGGGATGGGGGTTTCCCAGGGTGGTGGTGTCCTGAGGTGGAGGTGTCCCAGGGTTGGGATGTGTTAGGGTGGGGGTGTCCTGGGGTGCAGGTGTCCCAGGGTAGGGGTATCCCAGGGTGAGGATGTGCCATGGTGGAGGTGTCTCAGGGTGGGAGTGTCCATCCTGGGATGGGGGTAATCTGGGGTGGGGGTGTCCCAGGGTGGGGGTTGTCCCAGGGTGGGGGAGTCCTGGGGTATGGGTGTCCCAGGGTGGGGGTGTCCTGGGGTGGGGGTGTTCCAGAGTGGGGTTGTCCCAGGGTGGGGGTGTCCTGGGGTGGGGGTGTTCCAGGGTGGGGGTGTCCTAGGGTGGGGGTGTCCCAGGGAAAGTGCGTCCATCCCAGTGTGGGCAGCAGCTGCTGCTGTGGGCTCCTACTAATGCAGAGCAGCCCCAAACAGCTTGGAAAAGGTCCCTGGAAGCTGCAGAGCTGCTGGCAGCCATCCCTCCTTCCCCTGCCCGCGGCTCTGGCTCTGCGGTCAGCCAGGACACGACGCTGGGATTAACTCAGCCTCAGACAGCTCCCAAAGCCCAAGGAGCCACTCAGCTGAGAACAGGGTGTTAAACCCCACATCCCAGGGCCTGGAGGACACGGCTCCCACCCCATCCCACGGAGGGATGGGATTCCCCAGCAGTGTGATTGGCAATTCGATGGGAGACACGCAGCGAGCGGCGGGGCAGCAGCTCCCGCTCTGCTCATTGTGTCTGCTCAGTGAATCCTTAATTAGGCCATGCAAATTCCAGCAGCTTCTCAGCATCTTAATCCCAGGGCCAGCTGGAGGTTGTGATCGCTTCCAGTGTGTCCAGTGACCTCCTGCCCCAACGCTTGGCTGAGGATGCTCCAAACTCATCTCGTCCCAGAAAAGACACAGGTCCTGGGCAAGGGTGATGGGGATGGAGGGCTCAGGGGATTGTGGAAATCACATCTCCTCCAGTTTAGCACCCCCAAAAAGCTGGAGGTGGTGCAGGGCTCTTGTCCAGTGATGGCATTTATCTCCTGGATGAGGAAGGAGGATGTACAGACCGATCCCACCCCCCTCCCGGCACCTCCACGTGCGCTCAGCTTCTCGTTACCTCCTGCAGATTGGGGGGTTGTTGGGGGGATGCTGATGCAGGTGGCACTGTCCTTCCACCTGGGGATCAGCCTGGCTTTGTTTTGTGACACAGAACAGACCAAAAAAAGCCTCTGGCTGCCCCAAACCAGACTATCTGGGCATTGGGGTGCCCGCTCCCGGCTGCTGTCCCGGTGCTGGCAGGGATTTAGGGTGCAATCGCTTCTTGGGTGCGATTCTCCTGAGCTGGCTGAGCTCTTTCCCTCGGGATGAGGAGGTGACTCATGCCCTGAAGTGCCCGTTTCTCTCGCTGGGACATGCACTGCACCGGCAGCAGCCAACCCAGGGTGATGTCAGCCCTTCCTGGGTGCTTATCACAACCAGCATCACCACGCTCATCCTGCCTCTGACGCAGAGACACACACACGCTGCTCCTCTTCCTCAGGTTTCTGTTGGTGTCAGCTTGTAGCTTGACTTATATCTCTGCGTTGATTCCACTTCCGTGCCCCATCTGAGCTGGTACCAGCAGCCTTGAGACAAGGTCCTGGATGGACCCATCCTCCAAAACCTGCCCCGTATCTCAGCATCCCTCTGGGATCTCCTGCAGAGCTGGGATGCACCAACCCAGACCTGCTGTGCCTCAGGGGGACCCCAATCTCTCCCCCCAGCTCTCAAGTCTCATCTGGTATTAATGCAGCAGAGTCATTTCCATCCCATCAGTGAAGGAGCACAGCAGAATGGATTTCTTTAGAAATCAATGTGTCCACGAGGCCACTTTATTCCTCTTCCCAAAACAGCACTTACTCTTTCCTGGTATTTACCTGCCTCGTTGCTCTGTTGTTTTCTATGGGAACAAGCCCATCACCCAACAAACCCATCACAGGGAGACATCAAACCCATCACAGAGACACATCAACCCACTTGCGAGCTCCAGACCTCCCCCACCAGCCTTTTAAAAGGCACACTGACCACCTCCAAGCTTGGTCTAAGTGATAAATCCGCTCCCCAAAACCTGCTCCCCTTATTACATCTCCCAAAATAATTCTGGGTGACTTTCTGCTGTGGCCTGATCTTCCCTCAATGAACAGTTGGAACCTTGACCATCTACAAACCCCGCCCCCCCCAAGCCCCCAGACTCTCTCATTTCTCATCAGGTCGGAGAGGGGTTTTTTTTCCACCCATAAAGAATTATTCCACAAAATCTTGTTGTCTTTGGCACCAGCTAAATCTGGACTCAGCAGATTTGGGATGACACCCCGGAAAAAACAACCGTCTCCAAATTTCTCCTGGGTAATTGGCAGAAAATGAGGTGTGAGAAGAGTCTGGGCAGAGAGAACGGAGGATGGAGCTGATTATACCTGTTTTGACAGGGAAGAGCTGCCTGGTGTTTGCTGATGCTGCTGCTTATCTCGCCCTCAGGTACGTGCCCACAGCACCGTAACTCCTGCCATCGCTGCAGGAGGAGTCAGGGAAGGAGATGGGGGTTTTTTTGCAGGTCTCCAGGCTTTTTATGCCACAACCAAGCAGTGGCACTCAGGTTTTTGCAGTCATCCATCCCACTATTCCATCCATCCCTCCCTTCCTCCCATCCATCCATCCATCCATCCATGAATCCATCCCTGATGTTGTATTGATGTCACCAAGCCTTGGAGGGCTGTGCTCAGCCCCAGGAGGCATCAGGCTTGACGTTGCTGAACCCAAACGAGCTGCAAGATTATCTGTGTTCCCACCAGTGACCGTGACCGATGCCTGTTCAGCATCCTGGGCGTGTGGAATGATGCCCCACGGCTCAGCCCCCGAAGCGCCGTGTCTCCTCCGTGCCCCGTGAATTTTCCAGTTCCTCAGCCAAGAACGTGATAAGGCTTCATGGGTCGGTCAGGCTGCATAAACATTTTCTCCTCTCTCACCTCCCATGACCTGCTCTTGAACCGGTGGAGACAAATCCTCAGCCACATCCCCTCAGCCCTGATGATCATCAACCTCTGCAGAGGCGGTGTGTCCGTCCGCACCGCTGCGTCCGCCTGGATGCGATGAGAAATGGCTTCAAGTTGTCTCAGGGGAGGTTTAGCTTGGAGATTTGGACAAATGTCTTTGGTGAAAGAGTGGTCAGGCCTTGGACTGGGCTGCCCAGGGGGTTGGTGGAGTCACCATCCCTGGAAGGGGTTCAAAACACACCTAGACAGGGCACCCCAGGACGTGGTCTAGTTGACGTGGCGGTGTTGGACTTGATGATCTTGGAGGTTTCTTCCAGCCTGAATGATTCGATGATTCTATGGCCCTCCAAAAAAAATGAGGCTCCTCCACATCCTCCCCATGGTCTTTGATGGGTTTTCTCTTGTTCCCCTCCACTCAACACTCGTTGCACCACATCAGGATTCCGTGCCCAGTTTGGGGCCACCGGTGTGATCGAGACATCAGGTAACTCAAAGGAATTCAACAGGAGGCCACCAAGATGTGGGAGGTTGGGAGGCTGGCTGGAAGCTGGAGCTTCTCCAGGAGGGAGTGAGGCTTGTCCAGCCCAAAGAAACATCTTGGGGACACGTAACAGCAGCCTTGAGCACCTACCAGGTGGATATGGAGAGGATGGAGCCATGGTGGGTCATGGGGACATGGGGAGAAGGTCCTGAAGTGGTGGTTTTCAAGCCCTGGCTGGCTGAGGAGGGAGGGAGGGAAAGGGAAATGTTGTTTGGGGATGTTTCAGGCTGAAAGGGAAGGAGGCTGCTGCCATCTAGAGCAGCGACTCCTCTGCAGCCAAACTCCCTTTTCCCAGGCCTGGAAAGATCATCTTGGTGGAGACTAAAGCCGGAAAACGCAGGGAAAACACATTAGGAGCTGGAACGGGGCGAGGGATGGATTCCCAGGGTGTGGGCAGGGTCTGGAGCGGCAGACGATGCGCCGCTTACATAAGCACAATGAATAATTGATCCGGAATAGGTGGAAACAGCCCGTTCTTGTCTCCAGCAGCATCCCAGGTTCCTGGCCCCCTGGGTTTAAGGGCAGCCAAACCCAGCTGGCAGCTCTGAACGTGGGGGGAGAGGAAAAGCAGAAGGTTAAAAAGTTAAAGAAGGAAAGGAAAAGGGAAGAGAAAAGCCCCAAAAGTCTTGAAGGACTTCCTCTGAGGTGTCCCCAGACCACAGTCCCACAGCCCAGAGGGATGGTGCTGGCAGAAGGAGGAAAACTCCCTGAGAGGGGAAGCAAAAGTCCCCAGCCCTGGGTGCTGCCCCAGCCCCGTGTGTCCCCGTGTCCCCGGGCATCCTGTCTCACCCACCCAACCCTGCGCCTCTGTGCCCCCTCCACAACCCCCCTGCCTCTGTGTCAGCCCATCTCCCCCCACTCTCCTGTGTCCCCACACTCCCCGTGTCCCCCCTCATCCTCACCGCCCCACGTCTCCACACCCCACTGTTCCCTGTGTCCCCACCCCCATGTCTGCATCTCCCCTGCCCCCCCCATGTTCCCATCCCTCCCTGCCATGTCCTGTGACCCCTGTGTCCCCCCCCTGGCCTCCATGTCCCCGATGTCCCCTCCTGTCCCTGCTCCTGCACATCGACCTGTGTCCCTCATGCCCCCTGCGTCCCCATCCTCCCCCATGACCCCCACACCCCCTCGTGTCCCCATCCCCGTGTCCCCACTCCCCCATGCCCCCTGCATCCCCATCCCTGTGTCCACACCCCCACCCCCCCGTGTCCCCACAACCCCCCATATCCCCAGCCCGCATCCCCGTGTCCCCACAACCCCCCATATCCCCAGCCCCCATGTCCCCAGCCCCCATGTCCCCATCCCCATGTCCCCACAACCCCCCATATCCTCAGCCCCGATGTCCCCATCCCCGTGTCCCCACAACCCCCCGTGCCCCCAGCCCCCTTGTCCTCATCCCTGTATCCCCTCCCCTGTATCCCCCCCCCCACGTCCCCACCCCCGATGTCCCCACCCCTCTTGTCCCCATCCCCACGTCCCGACCACCCCCATGTCCCCATCCCCATCCCCGTATCCCCACACCCCATTCTCGTGTCCCCACCCCCCCCAAGTGTCCCCATAACCCCCCCATGCCCCCCCCGTTGCCTCCCCTCGGTCCCCCCGGCCGCCAGGGGGCGCGCTGTGGCTGGGCGGTCCCGGGGCGGGGCCTGGCGAAGGAGGGGCGGGCGGGCGGCGCAGCGGCGCTCCGATGGCGGTGGGCCGGCAGCTCGCCCTCCGCCTGGCCTACGCGGCGCTCGGCGCCCTCATGGGCTTCTCGGCCTTCTTCACCTGGAGCCTGGCGCCCGCCTTCCGGCAGCCCGCCACGGCCGCGGCGGGGGGGCTCTCGGGTACGAGGGGGCGGGGGGAGAAGGGATGGGGCGGGCGGGGGGGGGGGGCGACTCCTGCTGAGGGGGGGGCGAGCGCTGGGCGGGGGGGGTGCAGGCCCTGAGGGGGTGCGGGGGCTGAGAGGGGGGTGCAGGTGCTGGGGGGGGTGCGGGCCCTGAGGGGGGGTGCAGGTGCTGGGGGGTTGCGGCCCCTGAGGGGGGGTGCAGGTGCTGGAGGGGGGTGCGGGCCCTGAGGGGGGGCGGGGAGGCGCTGAGGGGGGGGCGAGCGCTGGGGGAGTGCGGGGGCTGGGGGGGGGTGTGCGGGCCCTGACGGGGGGTGCGGGGGCTGAGGGGGGGTGCAGGTGCTAAGGGGGTGGCGAGTGCTGGGGAAGTGCGGGCCCTGAGAGGGTGTGGGGGCTGAGGGGGGGTGTAGGTGCTGGGGGGGGGTGCGGGCCCTGAGGAGGTGCGGGGGCTGAGGAGGGGTGCGGGCCCTGAGGAGGTGCGGGGGCTGAGGAGGGGTGCGGGCCCTGAGGGGGGGGGCGAGCGCTGGGGGAGTGCGGGGGCTTAGGGAGGGGGCTGCGGGCCCTGAGGGGGGGGCGAGCGCTGGGGGGGGGGGTACAGGTGCTGGGGGGGGTGCAGGCCTTGAGGGGGGTGCAGGTGCTGGGAGGGGTGCGGGCCCTGAGGGGGGGTGCTGAGGCGGGGAGGCGCTGAGGTGGGGGCAAGCACTGGGGGGGTGCAGGCCCTGGGGGAGTGGTGCAGGTGCTGGGGGGGTGTGGGCCCTGGGGGGGTGCAGGCGCTGAGGGGGGGGTGCAGGTGCTGGGGCAGGTGCAGGTGCTGGGGGGGGTGCAGGTGCTGGGGTGGGTGCAGGTGCTGGGTGGGGTGTGGGGGCTTAGGGGTGGCTGCAAGTGCTGGGGGGGTGTGGGGGCTTAGGGGTGCCACTGAGGCAGGGAGGTGCTGAGTCGGGGGCGAGCACTGGGGGAGTTTGGAGGCTGAGGGGGGGTGCAGGTGCTGGGGGAGGGGGCTGGCGCTGAGGGGAGGTGCTGGTGGTGTTGGCACCGCTGATGGTTCCCTTGGAACATCACCTGGCCAGTGCCACATGGTGATACCCTGACCTCCACCCTGCCCACCTCTTCCACCGGGGCAGCCAAGTCAGCAGAAGCTTCTGGGGACAAAGCTCCTCACAGTGGGTAGGGTGGGTGACAGCAGGATGTGGTTTAGGGACCCAGGGTGGGCTGTGAACCCTTTTTGGGGATGCTTTTGTCATCCTCCTGACCTCAGGGAGGGACTCGCTGCTCCCTGGAGGGAGCAACTTTGAACAGAAACCTGTTTGGGAGGCTGGAGCTCCCAGCACCCGGCAGCACATGCAGCCTGGGACCCCCAAACCCAACACTGTGGGACATGCAGGGTGCTGATGCTCATCCCTTAGGAGGAGGGAGGGTTGTGTGTTTCACAGCCTTGGTGGTGAGGATGCAATCCTCCTCCTCTTCTCCTTGGTCCCAGGAAGGGTTTTGTGGTGGAGCAGCTTTAGTTAACGACGTTGTGCAACCCACAGAGCACAAACCTGGACAAGTTTTTCAGCTTGCAGAGGCACGTGGCTGTCACAGGAAGCCCCATACCCCAGCCAGCGTGGTTCCTGGGATGAGAATTTCATTTTGGGGTTAAAGTTGGAAACTTTGCTGACTTCCCTAGGAGATTTTTAGTCCGGGGGAGTCAATCATTGCTCTGTGTTTCCAGGGAAGCCAAGCAAAGCACCAGCCTCCTGACCTTTATACCTGCTGAAAGTGTCTGTGCTGGACGCTCTGGAGTGTGTGCTGTTTGTCACAGGCCAGAAGCTGTGAAGGTGCATCTTGGTGTTCAGTGAAAGCAGTGAGATTCAGATGCCTGCCCTCGTTATGGGGCTGAGTTAATGAGTAAGTGCCTGGAGGGAGAGCAGGAGGTGAAGTTAGTGAAGAGCCTGGCTTGTTTCTGGGGTGTGAGCAACACCAGCGCTGCCCAGTCCCTCAGGTTTCTCAGAGAAGCTGTGGTGTGCAGGGTTGTGGTCATCTCTCTGCTTCCCCTACCCCCAAAAAGCTTTCCTTCCAGCTGGAATGAGACAATCCCAACACCTTTATCTCCACTTACTAAGAGGCACGAGGAAAGTTGGGGTGGCAGAGCCCAGAAGTGCCCAAGCCAACAAGAACTGAGGCTTTACACCTTTGTGTTTGCAGAGGAATCTTCCCAGCTCTGTGTTTCACAAGGTTGGTGAGAAAGCAGAGGGGGAGGAATCACCCTGTCCAGGCTGTGCTGAAGTTATTCAGGCTGTTGGCTGCAGGGAGGAGCAGGTTTGTGTGCTGGTTAAGGTCACCCAAAGCTGGTTAAGATAATGAGGAGTGAGGGAAGGGAGGAACCAAACGTAACAAGAGGTTGTTAGTTCAGTTGGGCTCTTGTCAATTTAAGGGCTCAAATGTCTTGTCCTTGTCTGTAGGTAGAGTGGGAATGTCTGTAGGTAGAATCACAGGATCACAGGGGTTGGAAGGGACCTCGAGAGTCCAACCCCCCTGCCAAAGCAGCTCCCCAGCTCATATTGCACAGGTTGGTGTCCAGATGGGGCTGGAATCTCTCCAGAGATGGAGACTCCACACCCCCTGGGCAGCCTGTCCCAGGGCTCCCTCACCCTCACTGGGGAAAAGTTCTTCCCTGGATTGGGGGGGAACTCCCTGTGCTCCAACTTGAGCCCATCACCCCTTGTCCTGTCCCCACAGACACTGCAAAGGGGCTGCCCATTCCCCCTGCATCCCATACTTCAGATATTGATAAACATGAATAAGGTCCCCCCTTAGTCTTCTCCTCCCCAGGCTGAACAGCCCCAGCTCACTCAGCCTTTCCTCACAGGGAGATGCTCCAGCCCCTTCAGCATCTCCCTGTCCCTCCTCTGGACTCTCTCCAGGAGATCCCTGTCCCTTTGATCCCAGGGAGCCCAGACCTGGACACAACACTCCAGTGGGGCCTGAGCAGGGCAGAGCAGAGGGGGACGATCCCCTCCTGTCACCTGCTGCCCACACTCCTCCTGATGCCCCCAGGATCCCCTTGTCTCTCTCAGCCCCCAGGGCACACTGCTGGCTCGTGGCCACCCTGTCATCCCACCAGCACCCCCAGGTCCTCCTCCTCAGGGCTTCCCCCCCACAGCTCCCCCCAGCCTGTCCTGATTCCAGCAGTTCTTCCTTCCCAGGGGCAGGACTCTCCACTTGCTGTTGTTGAACCTCAGCTGCAGTAGGATCACAAAGCCTGAGAAACAGATGCAGAGATGCATGTTTAGGCGTTAGGCGAAGCCAATCTAAGGGGTTCCCATCGTCTTAGTCTCACAGCTGCCTTTCCCTGCCTGCCTGCTTGGCTTTTTTGCCCCCTCAATGTCTCAGGAGGTGAACATGCTCCAAGAATTTGGGCTTTATTTATGCTCCCACCCTTGAACTGGGTATTTATGTCTCTCCCCATGGTGGTGAGGCCAGGAAGGAGTGGGGAATACACCTGCTCATGTATGAGAGAGCCTTTAAAATCCAGCCTGTCAATGAGGGGACATTAATATTAATATTAAGGGCAAACTGTGCCTTCAGTTCATCTTTGAGCCTCCAGCTTTTAGGGGATAACCCAGCATGGAAAGACAACTCCCCCCACCCAAAACCTGCAACCCAGCTCAAGTCTGCGCTGTGGTGCCATCGTGACATCCAACCCCCACATGCTGGGGGCTGTGATTGTCTTTAGTGGGTTTTGGGGGAAGTTGGGGTGGGTTTTTTGGGCCCCTTCATGTTTGTTTTTTTTTTTTTCCCCATTGAGAAGCTTCAAAAAACCATCAGAACACCCGAGAGGGGGTTGTAGTTGGGGCTGTTGTAGCTGGGAGCTCTGACACCCTGCGTGGGAGGGGGGGTGGGACATTGTTTCAGCTGGTGTACCTGGCAGCTTTGCAGCAGCTCCTCGTTAACAGGCCTCTGATTAAGCCAAGGATTTGCCTGCCAGCCTTCTCTGCAGCCTGTTTGTAGCTGTGGATGGAGTTTTGAACTAGCCTCCCAGTTTTCCCACCCCCTCCTGTGTGCTGGTCCCTGCTTTCCCCTTGCCTGTTGCCCAGGTGGATCGCAGCCACGCTGCAGCTTCTCTCAACAGGCTTTTGGTTTGGGGGACACACACGCTGTGTTTTAGGGTGTTCACCCCTATAACTCCTGCCTCGTTAGGGATTGATGTCTTTGTAAATCAGTTTGTATATCTTCTTACCTCCTGGAAGAACCATTCCTGCTCTGTTTTACGTTGAAATCTCCCCCCTGCTGCTGCTCACACTGACTTTCTCTGGCTCTGAGGTGTTTCCCTGTGATTTGAAGGAAAGCCTTGGATCATCCATCCCAACACAGCCATGCTGAGCGTGGCAGCAGAGCCCTCAGTAACCTCCACCTACCAAACCAGAAGTGGGTCATTCCAGGTGCTGAGCAAACCACCTTTCCAGTCTTTCCAGTCAGAAGAATTAACACCCCCCTCACCACCACCACAATGCCTGGTAAAATCAACTCCCTAATCCTCACAATCTTAAATCAACCTCCAGGCTCAGGATCATCTTAAACCAGATCCTCTCCTTGTTTTAAGCAGGAACACCCAGCCCAGTGCTCCCGATAACCCCAGGGAGAGCAGCTTAATGACCTGATCAATTAAAGCCCCTGAAAGTCATTCCTGAGTCAATCCTGGCCAGCTTGGTGGTTTACTGTTTCATTTGGAGCTGCTCACAGCACCTCTTATAATTTACTGCTTGTTCCTATGTTTGACCTTCTCCCCTCACTGCCTTAAATGAATTTATTTTATTTAAGCAGCCCATGAATCTCTGAACAGCTTCACTGTTTCCATTCTGCCAGGGGCAGTTTGAAAGAGAAGCAAGTAATTAAACCTTTCCAGGATGATTCTAGCCCTTTCCTGAGTGGCTTTTAATGTTCTCATGTATGTATCTCTCTTCAAATTTAATAGAGAGGGATTTTTTTATTCATTATTATTATCTTCTGCCCCCTCCCCATCGCTCCAAAGAGACTTTATTGGCTGTTTCCAAGCTGCTGGGATATTTCTGGCAAAATCAGAGCTTGTGCTTTGTGAATCTAACAGGTATTAAAGGGGCTGCAAGGGGGGGGGGTGACACCCAAAAATGTACTTTTTAGGCATCCAAACTTGAGAAATATCTGCTAAGTGAAAGTCAGTGGAGGCAGTTGGTGCTGGACACGGTGTCTGTCGCGTGCAGAAGCAGTGATGCTCTGGTAATTAATCTAACTTGCCATCTATTAGATGCATTTATGCAAATTGGCTTGTTCCCCCCAGCCAGGGCTGGTATCTCCTGTTGTGGTTATGGAGTGAAAACGCTCTGTGCTGCTTGGATTTGTGTGTAAAATGGAGCTGCAGACTGTTCCAGTGAGGGTTTGGCTTGTGGCCTCTTTGGTCCATGGTCTGGAGAAAGGGAGAGTCCTGTGGTGGTGTTAATGAGCCTGGCATGATGCTGCTGGGAAATGAGGTGCTGAAACATGAGTGGTGGTAGGCCCAGAGCATCCAAAATCTCTGAGTCTTGGTTCTTCCTTCTGCAAACACCTGAGCAGAAGCTGAAGGATGAGCAAACACCACCTTTTCTCCTCCCAACTGGTGTCTGAACCTGCTTTCCTCTAAAGGAAAGCCCCCTGGAATGGTACCACACAGGATCTCACATATCCACAGGGAGATTCTGCCAAGTGGAAACCCCTTTTGTACTAGAACACTCCCAAAACTCCTCTCCTTCCAGAGCTGAAATAGCTCAGTGCTGATCCCCAGATATTTTGGCACAAGAGCTGCTCAAGAAAACCCCTTTTCAACCTCTTCCCAAACCCAACTAGCTTGGCTTGAGCTCCTGGAAGAAAACACCCCATCAGGGATCCAACCACACAGGGCAAAGTTCTCCAAGCTTAGAGGTGGCCACAGGACCTTTGGTGGGTCAGCAAAGCTCAGGCTCTGTTTAGAGGAGCTGTTCCTAATCCTTGGAGTAAGGGAGTGTGTAAAGGGAGAGATTGATTGGATGGGAAAGGCTCTGAAAATCATCTTGTATTTGCTCACCACAGGTTTCATATTTTCCAGGGCTACACAAGGAGGTTCTAACATTGTTTTCCATGTTGTCATGTTGTTTGTCATCAGCTTTGCCATCATCCACGTGTCTGCTGAGCATCAGAGGGCTGGGAAAAGGATCCTTAGTGTGGAGTAGCTGCTCTGTGTGTGTTAGCTGGAGGGTTTTTGGTGTTTCTTGGGGGTTTTGTGTGTGTTTTTCCCCTCCCTGGAATCTGTAACGCCCATTAATGTGTTACACAGTGTCCTACCACAGCGTGTAAACGTGGCCTGGCACGTTTGGCCTCTGGCTGCTCTGACCTCAGGGGAGGCAGCTGGGCTGTTATTCCTGGTCAACAATGCAGCTTGTTTTGCTGGGATCGGTCAGTGATGAGCAAAGGGGAGTTGGGGGAGGCTGAGAGAACCTTTTGTTTATCCCTGGGTTTGTTTTTCTGTTTGGAGAAAGGGAAAGTTTTGTTTCACTTGGGCTTGAAGGATGCCAAACGTTCAGAAGGGCTTATCAAAACACTGAGATGAGGATGTGCTGGAGGAGGTCACAGCCCTGCTTTTGAACTCGCCTTTCAGGACTGAGCTAAACTCACTCCAAGGCTGCTCCAGGTTTCTCATGTCTCCAGTATCATAGAATCCCAGACTGGGCTGGGTTGGAAGGGACCCCAAGGGTCACAAAGCTCCAACCCCCTGCCACAGGCAGGGACACCAACCTCCAGGCCTGGAGCTACACAAGGTTGCCCAGGGCCCCAGCCAACCTGGCCTTGGACACCCCCAGGGATGGATGGGGCACCCACCCCCTCTCTGGGCAGCCCCTTCCAGCCCCTCACCACTCTCTCTGAAAAGAGCTTCCCCCCAATCTCTCCTCTCCCCCTTCCCTCCTCCAGCTTCACCCCATCCCCTTGTCCTGCCAGTCTCTGCCCTTTAACAAGCCCATTCCCCTCCTGTTCCTGGGGTCCCTTCAGGGACTTGGGGGCTGCAGTGAGGTCCCCCCAC
This sequence comes from Gallinula chloropus, assembly GCF_964237585.1. Classification (NCBI taxonomy): domain Eukaryota; kingdom Metazoa; phylum Chordata; class Aves; order Gruiformes; family Rallidae; genus Gallinula; species Gallinula chloropus. Next base: position 1,924,033 of record NC_140116.1, read on the forward strand.
AGCCTTCTCTTCTCCAGGCTGACCCAGCCCAGCTCCCTCAGCCTCTCTCCATAGGGGAGCTGCTCCAGCCCCCCTAATCACCCTCATATCCCTTCTCTGACCCCTCTCCACCAGCCCCACATTGTACTGGGTTCCCCAGCTCTGGACACAGGACTCCACCTGGGGAAGAGCAGAGAGGAACAATCCCCTCCCTGTCCCTGCTCCCACCCCTCTGCTGATGGAGCCCAGGATCCCATCGCCCTTCCCAGCTGCAGGAGCCACTGCTGCTCATGGGGAGTTTCTCATCCCCCAGGACACCCAGGTCCTTCTCCTCAGGGCTGCTCCCCAGGAGCTCTTCTCCCAGCCCGTATCCAAGTCTGGGATCCCTCCAGCCCCAGTCCAACACCTCACATTTTGCAGTGTTGAACCTCATGAGGTTCACCCAGGCCCAAACTTCATCCCCCCTTCTATGCCCCTTCTATTCCCATGTGTCCCTAGACATCCAGAGGAGGGGGGTTTGCTGTCTTTTGGGACTCTTCCCTCTCTCTGCTGAGGTTCAGGTGCCCATCTGATCACCAGCTCAGTTTGAGGGGATGAAGCAATTAAAACAGCACGTCCTGCTCTCCCTTCTGCCTGTTCCTGAGCACGTGCTGCCCATGGGGGTATTTTAACACTCCTCAGACAGCACTGGGAGCTCCTTTAACCTCTTGGGAGTGCTGCTCTGCCTTTTTTAGAGTAAAGAAAAAGAGAAACCAAGTGCTCTGCAAGCCAGGTGGTCTCCCCAAAGGATCTGAGAGCTGTAGGAGTGTGAGGGAGAGGAGGCAAGCGCCCAGCTGGAGCTGGAGGAGACTCTTTCCCCTCTGTCTCACGTGGTGTTGAAGGGGATGGGATGTTGGCTGAGCTGCCTGGAAAAGGATGCCCCATCTTTACTGACCGTGTGACAGACCTTGGGGCCTCCAGCACGTGGGGAAGTTTGTCACAAGCCCTTTTCTTTTGCTGACTCACATGTGAGGCAGCGACTCTGGTGTGTGAAGGATGCTCAACAGCTTCAAGTGCTGTGTCAGGGGCAGTAAAGGAGGGGGGGGGGGGGGGAAGATCATGTGCTGCCCCTGCCCTGGCCACAGAGAGCTTTCAGAGCATCACCAGCACTTCTGGTGTGGAACCACCAGCAGCTTGACTCAGCAGTTCAGATGAATTGTGCAGAGTCATCGCCTGGGGGGGGGTGTGGGGGGAGCAGCTTGTTCTGCTGACTGAAAAACACAAGTTCCCCTTTTTTTTTATTTAAAGAAAAAAAGAGTGGCTTGCACTTGCTAGAAAGCAAGCTAAAGGTAACGTGGAGTTGAGGAAGTGGTGGTTTAGTGGGCTGAGGGACAGGCTTTCCCACCAGATCCCGTGGCAGGCTCTTTGAGGAGCATCACCAGGGCGATGGGGAACAGAATCTGCTGCTCCCCAAAAACCCCATCTCTCCCAGGCGTGTGTTGGGCTGGAATCCACCATGGAAAAGCTGGATCTGTAGCTGATTTGAGAGTCTCAGAGCTCAAATCCTCATGGCCCACAGCCAGAGAACACACTCATACAGGGTTAAGGACAGATGAATTAACAGACTGGTGTTGCCTTTCCTCTTCCCTGTGATAAAACACTGGGGAGCTCCGTCTGCCCTGGGTGTCTGTCCTTTCCCTGTGGGTTTTTACTGCACCCTGAGTGCTTTTGCTTTCACTTTGGCATGTTTTTCTTTTGAAGCTTGTCCTTTTTCTGCCCACCTCTTTTACAGGCCACTCCAGAGAGCATGATGACTTTCTTTGCTCCATCCCAAGCCACCAAAGAGGCAAAAAAGCATTGCTGGGGTTCTGTGGAGCCTGGGATTGACTTGGGGTGTGTTGAGCTTTTTTATTTTCACAAGCCTGCAGCTCATCCCATGTCTGTGAGACAGGAAAACCTGTTGGAAATGAGATGAGAGCTGCTGAGGAGCCACAAAGCAAATCCAGGACATCCCTGGGCTTTGGATGCAGTTGTTTTCCTCTCTGCTCTCATACCTTCTTCCAAGCCTTTGGAATAACGACCTTATCCAGTAACAAACGAGCTCTGGCAAGACTCGTGGCTGTCCTCAGGATCCAAATGTTTATCTTGCAGTGGGCAAGGCCAGTTCTCACTCCCTTTGATGTTGAGGAGGAGCTGCAGAGGGAGGTCTGTGTGAGTGCAGGATGATGCCATATAAAGCAGCCTGGTGGTGCTGGTTTATTTATTTTTAATTATTATTCCCCCTCCCCCTAATTCCCCCCCCCTCTTCTGCTGCCCTTTAAATAAAATCTGGAAGGGAGGTGATGGGGAAGGAGAAATAGAAGCCAGGGAGTTGCAGCACTGGAGGGTCACATTTCAGAGGTGCTGCCAAGGTCTTTGGCAAAGGGAGTGGGGTGGTTTAGGTGTGTGAGGTTGGGCTGACTTTAGGCTGAGTTGGCAGCTTAAGGAGCTTGAGCTGGACCCGTCAGCGCTGCGGCTCGGCCAGGGGGACAGCTTGGGGTGGTTGGAGGGGGTGATGCTGCTTGGAGTTGGGGGGGGTTTGAGCTTGTGAGCGGGTGGTTCAGAGAGTCACGGGCTTGGGAAGGTGCTTTGAGATCATCCAGTCCAACTGGACCCGTCCTGTGCTAAACCAGACCCCTGAGCACCTCATCCACCTGTCTTAAACACATCCTGGGGTGGGGACTCAGCCCCCTCCCTGGGCAGGAGGCTCCTGCTCCAGGCCCTGACCCTGCTCCAGGCCCTGCTCCTGCTCCAGGCCCCTGTTCCCCATCCCCCACAGTTCTTTCAGGGAAGAACTTTCCCCTCCCATCTGCTCTGCCCCTGCCCTGGGGCAGCTTGAGCCCATTGCCCCTTGTCCCATCTCCTGTCCCCTGGCTGAAGAGACCATCCCCCACCTCTCTGCACCCTCCTGGCAGGGCAGGGGAGGTGGGGAGAAGGGCTCCCCTCAGCCTCCTCTTCTCCAGGCTCAACACCCCCAGCTCCCTCAGCTGCTCCTCAGAGGATTCACCCTCCAGCCCCTTCCCCAGCCTGGTTGCCCTTCTCTGCACTCACCCCAGGACCCCAATGTCCTTCTGATGCTGAGGAGCCCAGAACTGGACCCAGCACTGGAGGTGCAGCCTCCCCAGTGCCCAGTCCAGGGGCACAATCCCCTCCCCAGCCCTGCTGGCCACGCTGGGTCTGACACAAGCCAGGATGCCCTTGGCCTTCCTGGGCATCTGGCCCCACTGCTGGCTCATGGTCAGTCACTCAACACCCCCAGGTCCTTCTCCAGCTGCTCTGCTCCCAGCCTGTAGCTGCTGGGGGTTGTAACATCCCATGTGCATCACTCTGCCCTTGGCCTTGTTAAACCTCATCCCATTGGCCTTATCCCATGGATCCAACCTGTCCAGACCCCTCTGAAGAGCCTCCCTTCCCTAAGGTAGATGGACACCTGTGAATCACTTGGGAGCTGAACTTGTTCACCCCTTGACTCCAACAGCTTGCAGTGTTGGGAGGGGATTTGCCCCAGTGGAATTCACTGGAGAGGCTGGAATGCTCGGTGCTGACCAGGACCTGTGTGTCTTGACATAGGTGTCCAAAATCTGTGGTCACACTGGTGCCCTTCATCACCTCTGTGTGTACAAGGGGCTGCCTGGCCCTTGCCAAAGGCTGCACTGGGCCTGGCTGAGGGCATCTTGTGTCATATCCTAAAAGCTGCTCAGAGAATTCCATCAAGCTGCTGGAAACGGGTCTGGAAAACAACCAAGTTACTTGGGGACACCCAGGCAAGGAGCAAGATGGGTGTCTTACAGTGGGCTGAGGGAATCTGGGGTGGATGTGGAGGGTGTGGGGGGCTTGTGCAGGCAGCTGTTGGTTTGGGTATTTCCCCTCCTGTCCCTGGGGGGTTAATGAGCTTCTGTTTCGTAGCCGCCTGGCTGTGCTGGAGTGCGGTGCCCGGTACTGACTGCCCTTGCTGTCTGATTGAGCAGGTGTTCTGGCGCTCTGGGCCCTAATCACGCATGTGATGTATGTGCAGGATTACTGGAGGACCTGGTTAAAAGGGCTGAGGTTCTTCCTCTTCATCGGGATCCTCTTCTCAGCTCTCTCAGTGGTGGGATTCTGCTCCTTCCTCGTCCTGGCCATCACCAAGCACCAGTGTAAGTACTTCGTGGGGAGGAATGATGCTGGGATTGCTGCTGAAGCAGAGCTGGGTTTGAATCCAGGGGTGCTCCTGCCATCACTCCTGAGAGGTGCAGAGAGATATTTTGGGGAGGGGTGCAAGGATGCAGCTCCCCTACGGAGAGAGGCTGAGGGAGCTGGGCTGGGTCAGCCTGGAGAAGAGAAGGCTGTGGGGGGACCTCACTGCAGCCCCCCAGTCCCTGAAGGGAGCAGAGGAACAGGAGGGGAATGGGCTTGTTAAAGGGCAGAGACTGGCAGGACAAGGGGATGGGGTGAAGCTGGAGGAGGGAAGGGGGAGAGGAGAGACTGGGGGGAAGTTCTTTGCAGAGAGAGTGGTGAGGGGCTGGAGGGGCTGCCCAGAGAGGGGGTGGGTGCCCCATCCATCCCTGGGGGTGTCCAAGGCCAGGTTGGCTGGGGCCCTGGGCAACCTTGTGTAGCTCCAGGCCTGGAGGTTGGTGTCCCTGCCTGTGGCAGGGGGTTGGAGCTCTGTGACCCTTGGGGTCTCTTCCAGCCCATGCCATTCTATGATTCTGTGCTGCCCTTGATTTCATTCTGATGACACAAGTAATTCCCCTGCCCAATGCCTGTGGTCCCTTGGAGCACCTCAGATATTGAGCCCTGCCTGCACAGGCCTGGTTTAAAGGACTGCTGTAACCAGTCTGCATTTCCCAGAACTGTTTCCCATAGGAACTGGAATTTCCTTCTCTCCAGGACAAATAAAACGAGTCCTTTTAAGCAATTTACTTATTTCCAGGACAAATAAAGCCAGTGCTCCTAAGCATTGTCCCTTCAGCGCTCGTAAAGCAGGTGGGTGAGGATACTGCAAGCCAAACACAAGGCAGCAGGGTGAAAATGCCTTCTAAACTTAGTCAGCATATAAAACCCCATTGCCATCAAATATTTAACATCATTAACGAGGAGGGGGTCACATAATTCCTCCCAGTATTTGCTTGGCACTAGACCAAAGAGAGAAAGTTTGGGGGGGGTTGTTTTTGTTAGGAGCTGTTGGTGTTTGCTGCATGCTGCATTTGGGCTCCTGGCCACCCAGAGCCCTGTGGTGGGTGTACTCCTGGGGGTGGACAAGCTGTGTTGGGGTCATAACCCCCCCCCCCAAAACCTAAATAACCCTCCCCACAGGGATTTAAGAGCTTCAGCCTAGTGAAAGGCTGTGAAAATACACTCATCCCCCATCCTGAGGAATAACAAATGTAAAAAGAAAAGCAAATATTTTCCCATCACCTCCTTTCCTGGGGACATGAGGAAAAACTGGGTGTTTGGGGGGAATATTTGGGGCTTTTTTTCTTCTTTTTTTTTTTTAGGGAAATGGGGATATTTTAGGGGAAAAGCCTTAATCCTGGGGGAAAGCAGAACATCTGCACTGGGTATTTATCTAAATGGGTATTTATGTAAAAATATATCAATGGTTATTTATGTTGAGGTTGTTCCAGTTTTCTGTTGGGGTTGTTCTGGTTTATGTTGAGGTTTTTCCAGTTTATGTTGAGGACAATCCAGTTTATGTTTAGGTTATTCTAGGTTATTCCAGTTTAGGTTATTTAAGTTGAGGATTGATACATTCAACCAGTGGGATTTACTGAGTAAGCACTTTTTTGGGGGGGAGGAGGGTGTGTATTCTTCAAAACAATTCATCTTTATCTTTCAATCCTGACCAAGCAGCTTGTGCTCAGAGGTGGAATTCTTTTCTGCCTTAGGTTATGCAAGTGTATTTCAAATTTGTTGATGTCTCTAGAACCAACCCCCCCTGAAAGGCTGAAATTAAAGACCAAGGCTGCTGATCCACACTCAGAAAAACAGAACTGAACCCACTGGACTTCAAAGTAACCCCTGAGCAGAGGGTTTTACCACAGATAAAGGAGAGAGAAGGGAGTAGTAAGGCAGGAGGAGGGAAGTGCTGCACCTTGGAGTTGTTGCCTTGAGCTGTGTGATTCTGCCAGCCAGGAACTCACGTGGGCTTCATCCCCCTCCCAAGCAAGGAGAGTTTGGGGTGCCTGCTTGGGGGACCCTTCCTGCTCCTGGAGGTGACAGGGAGCTTCAGGCTGTGGTCTGAGTAAAGAGAGCTGAGATGAAGGCACTGCTGAAACCTCCCTCACAAACCAGGGTCTGGCTGTGGGCTGGAAAGCTCCCAGGGAGTTGGGGGACTGAGTTTGGGGGTCTTCCTGGTGGGACTACAAAGGGGATTGATGGGATTTTAACCCCTCTCTCTGTATCCTTTTGTCTCCTAGCCCTGACTGACCCCAGAAGCTACTACCTGTCGTGTGTGTGGAGTTTCATCTCCTTGAAATGGGCCTTCCTGCTCAGTCTCTACTCTTACCGGTACAGGAACGAGTTTGCAGACATCAGCATCCTCAGTGACTTCTGAGCCTTGGACTTCAATCCTCTCTGAAGGTGCTGGATGTTTGGTTGCCCCCAGAGGCACGGTACCCACCAGAGATGTGTGAGGGGCAGAGAGAAGGATCCCACCCAGTGCTGCTTGGTCTGTCTGTCTGCAGTAGGGGTTTTTTCCTAATTGCTTTTACTCAACCATTTAACGTTCGGCTAACGATGTCAGTCTAGTCCTTCTGTGTCTGGTGTCTGGTGGTGAGGTGAGAGACTCCACCTGCTTAACACACAGCAGGCCTGGAGCTGCTATTGGTGGTTCTCCCACTCCAGGGCACCTCTGAGGAGGAAATCAGGGGGTCTTGTGGGTCTGGACCTGGTAGCTGCAGCACCCGAGCACCTTCCTCCTCGGGCGTGTGGAGTGAGGAGCCCTGCTGGGTGGGAGTCAGCTCCCTTTGCACTGCTCTGCTCCTTGGGGTGGGAGAGGTGAGGTCCCTGCATCCCCCCCCTCTTTCTGGCCAGGGTCCCTGTATCCCCCCCCCTTTCTGGCCAGGGTCCCTGCATCCCCCCCTCTTTCTGGCCAGGGTCCCTGTATCCCCCCCCCTTTCTGGCCAGGGTCCCTGCATCCCCCCCCTCTTTCTGGCCAGGGTCCCTGCATCCCCCCTCCTCTTTCTGGCCAGGGTCCCTGCATCCCCCCTCCTCTTTCTGGCCAGGGTCCCTGCATCCCCCCTCCTCTTTCTGGCCAGGGTCCCTGCATTCCCCCCTCTTTCTGGCCAGGGTCCCTGCATCCCCCCCTCTTTCTGGCTCGGCTCCCTGCATCCCCCCCACCTTTCTGACTGAGGTCCCCCCATCCCTCCCAGCCCATACCATGCATCTTGCCAGTTTTCTTTCCCCCCATTATACTCCCAGTCAGCTCTCTCCAGTGCTCTGGGTGAGCCCCAAGGGACAGGCCAGCATCACTGTCACCTCAAGGCTCTGTCCAGGGTGGGGAACACTGATTCTGGCTGCTCTCCCTCATCATTTTCAAAAGGAACTTGATACTGGGATGTCACCCTCAGATTTGTAGGTGTTTGGGTGAAAGGTGTACTGGGCAGAGGGTTACCTGCCTGAGTCTCTGCAGAAACACAAATACCACTCTTCTCCTAAAGAAACAGACGCTCTGGAGGCAGGACTGAGCTTCCTTCTCTTTGCTCAGCTTCCCCCTAACAGCCAGGGGGGTGAGCAAGGGGAGGGGACACGGTGCTCAGGTCCAAAAGGGACCCAGAGCCAGGTCCCACTGAGTGTCCCCACAGCCACAGACACACTGCCAGGCTCCTGTGTGGCGAGTTAAGGGGTGACAAGTCTCATGCTTGTGGGCTGGTGTGTGGGATGTGGCTGGGCTTGCCCTTTGCCTGCTGGTGGGGAAGCTTTTCCCTCTGACAACCCTAAACCCTGCGTGGATTTAGTGGCCTCTCCCCACCCTTGCTCCCTGCCAGCAGCTCTGCACAGGAGCATGAAGCCTTCAAGCCTTCTCATCATCCTCATTCACTGCACGTCCCCTGGACTGGGTGCAGGTTTGGGGCTGCTGCTCTGGTGTTTTGAGGTGGGAATGGCCATTTGCTTAATCACATGTAGATGGGTGAGAGGAGAGGAGGGAAAAGCAGGGGAAAGGTGCTTGGAGTCCTGCAGATGTTCTCCTGCCTCCCCTGCAGAGCCTTCCTGCCAGGGACCTGCTCAGGGTCTGTGACCAAGAGGGGTGCGAGTGGAAGGTCCCCTTGTCCTCTTGTGTCAGGCCAGCCTTCCCTCACACCCCCTACACAACTCCCACTCTGGTTCTTGTATCGTGGGCTGTCCTTGTACCCTGTCCCAGCACTGTGCCCCACCACTGCCACCTCTGCATCCCTCTGGGAGGCTCCATCCCACCTTGGCTGCTGGGGAAGGTGGGTGACTCGGGCACGTGGTGATCCATCAGAGCTGCTGAGGGGGGGTTGGCTGTGTTTCCCAGCACCTCTTCATAGTGTTCTGGGTTTCTTGGGTAGGCAGCTCCTCAAATGACTTAATTACATCGAGGAAGGGCTTCAGGTTGATGTGTCAACCGAGCTTACAGCCAGCTTCTGCCAGGGCTCCCCCTGGAGCTGCTAAACCCAGGCAGAGGGCTTTTAAATGCTGCCACCTGCCTCGCTGCTGGGGTCAGGCTGCCAGAGCCTGGCAGGGGACAGAGCAGCTCATCTCCCTTCCCTGCCCAAAGCCACAACACCCACTGCCAGGCTCACACAGGGTTTTGGCATCGTTCCTGTCCCTAAAAGCCACCTCTGCCTCACCCAGCACCGCGAGCGCCGGCTCCGAGCACCAGCTTGGGTCCCGACTCCCATCGCTTCCCACCAAACATCATCCCCATCTCTCCCTAAATTATCCAGCCCACACCCAGCGTGGTGTGCTGAGGGTGTGTGGGGGGCTCCTTCCTCAGTCACTCACCCAAAAATCCCCTCAGGGCCAAGGGGGGGGATATTTAAAGTTGATTTTTATGATTTTAAATAAGCTCACTGAACCTGACCCCTTCTTTTTTCTCCCTGCCACCTTTTAGCTCTGGAATTTCTACTCCCACCCCAGCTTTTTAAAAAGCTGCTTTCTGTAAATATCTAATATATTTTTACATTGTTTATGCTTCCTTTGCACGCTGGGGGTGAGATTGGGGTGTGGTGGGACGGTGTTACCTCACGGTGGGCTTTGTCTGTGTGTATCCTGGTGTCTCCTTGTACTAAACCGCGCTGTAACTCGTCCGTGACGCCACAGCAAGAGCAGAATACAGTCTGTCTTTCTCACCAAACCAGCCTCTGGAGTGATTCCTTTGCCTTTTCCCCCCATCAAGTTGTTAAATTCCCTCTTTCCCCTCCCTTGGTGACACTGAATTGCACAACACATGGTGCTTTTAGGGGTGATGTGGAGCCCCCCCCAGCATTCAACTCTGTCGTGCTCCATCCCTTCCACCTTTAGCAGCATTCTCAAGATAGAAGTGATGCCTAAAGTGGGTTTTATTTCCCCCCTCTTTGGATTTTGGGACTGAAGGAATCTTGGACACTGCAGCCCATCCCTGGGGGGAGACACCCATCCTGCAGCCCTGAGCCTGGGAGGTGCAAATCCCTGTACACTCAGGTGAGAGAGAATCCCAGAATCCCAGACTGGTCTGGGTTGGAAGGGACCCCAAGGGTCACAGAGCTCCAACCCCCTGCCACAGGCAGGGACACCAACCTCCAGGCCTGGAGCTACACAAGGTTGCCCAGGGCCCATCCAACCTGGCCTTGAACACCCCCAGGCATGGATGGGGCACCCACCCCCTCTCTGGGCAGCCCCTTCCAGCCCCTCACCACTCTCTCTGCACAGAACTTCCCCCCAATCTCTCCTCTCCCCCTTCCCTCCTCCAGCTTCACCCCAGCCCCTTGTCCTGCCAGTCTCTGCCCTTTAACAAGCCCATTCCCCTCCTGTTCCTGGGGTCCCTTCAGGGACTGGGGGGCTGCAGTGAGGTCCCCCCACAGCCTTCTCTTCTCCAGGCTGACCCAGCCCAGCTCCCTCAGCCTCTCTCCAGGCTGGTGCAGGATTTTCCCCATTTCCCTGCTTCCTGGAGTTAAAACTGGCTAAAAATCACCAGGATCATCTAAAAATACCTCTGTGCCATCCAGCAGCTGTGGCCTGGGAGCAGCTGCCTGTCCCCCCTGTGTGGTCTCAGCTGGTCAGCGAGCTCCCAGCCGGCTCTCCGGTGCCAGCGCTCACGGATCGGTGAGGGAAAAGGGGGATCCCTCAGCCCTTCCTCCTCTTGGGAAGGGGAAGGGGCTTTTAGGGAGCCGAGCAGGGGTGGGAAATGCCTGAAATTCAGAGCTGGAGGCTGGCTGGCAGCGTGCTGGGATGTGCTGGGATGCACTGGGCTGCTCTCCCACCCGCCAGCGGGGTGGGCTGTGCGTCCTCCTCATGGGCTGCTGGGGATCCTGTGTCCCCCAAACCTCTCTGGGAGAGCCCATGGGCAGCTCCTCTCCCAGTCCTGCCCAGTGCTACACGTCCCGATGCTGGGACCGGGCCCAGTGAGGTTTGGGGTGACGAGCTGAGCCCCCCCTGTGTCTCGATTCCCAGTCCCCACTTTGTGCCTTGGCAGCACTGGTGGTAACTGGAATATTGGGAGCGAATTGGGAAATGCTGGGACCGTGTGTCCCCTCTGATGCTTCTCCTGCAGGAGGGGAGAGTGGTGAGAGGGTCCTTCAGCGAAGGGAAGGGGGCTGAGGACCGCCCCCCGTCACCCCCCGGGACCAGCAGAGAGGGATGGAGGGAGGGATGGAGGGAGGGATGGAGGGAGGGATGGAGGGAGGGATGGAGGGATGGAGGGATGCTGGAGCCGGGACCAAGCCGCCAGCCTGGCCAGGAGCACCCATGGGTGCAGGGTGGGCAGCGGCCGGTGGAGGGCAGCAGTGGCCCGGCCATGGCTGGGGGGAGCCGGGACCCCCCCCCGGAGGGTTGTCCAGCGGATGCTGTTGTGGTGGGAGGGGACACAAGGCTGGAGCCCTTTGGGGACCACCAGCTCCCACCACCCCGGCCAGGACCCCCCATCTCCTGGCAGGCTGAGGAGGCTGAAGCCCCCGTTTGAGACCTGCACCCCATCCCGGGGTGACATGAGGGTCTGGCAGGGTGCTGAGCCGTGGCCCACACCCCCCCGTGGGCTGGTCTGGGGGTCTCCTTCCCTTGCTGGGGTCTGGCAGATGGTTTTGGGGGTCCCTCCTGGCCCCGCTCCCAGCTCCTTCATCCCGAAATCCCATCTGAGGAGTCACCAAGTCTCTGCCCTCAACGGGGGGCTGACAGCCCCCTGACACACACACCCAGGGCGCCATGTGAGCCCTTCTCAGCGTTGGGGGACGTATTTCCCCCCCCTCAAACCCCATCCCCTGTGGCATGTCCAAGGGCTGAGCTCAGAGCCACAGTGGGTCCAGCACCGCGGCACTTGGGTGTCCCCTGGGGTTGGGGTCTGCGCAGAGGCTGGTGGGGGGCCCAGCACAGGGGTGTCCTGCCATGGGATGCTCAGAGATGCTGGTACACACTGGTCCTGCTGCCTCTCTCAATGGGGTCACAACCCCAAAACCCGATGTGGAGGGAGGGGATTCCCCTCCTGTGCTCCCTCTGTGCTGGGGAATCCGTGTCCCCACCCCATCCTACGGGATCTCAGGGGATCCAGACCCCCTTCAAGGGGGTAGAGCAGCTGTTGACTGCCCTGGTCCTGGGAGGAAAAACCTTCTCCTCTCCTGGGAAAGGTTTCCAGCCCCTTCTCTAAACCAGGGGGGGGCAGCACGTGAGCCCAACCTACCTGCTCATCCCTGGGGTAGGAGGGGAGCACAGATCCCCCATGGCTCTGAAGGGTCAGAGCACCCCCCCAGCTAGACCTGAGTCCATCCTCTTGCCACAAGAGCCCTTCTCTACCTTCAGGCTCCCCAAAAATCACCACGATCCCATCCCTGCTCTCAGGTTAGACTGGCCTTTCCCACCCAGCAGGATGGGAGGAGCAGCAGCTTGAGGAAGCCCTCAGGAACTGGGCAGCATCTCCTGGCTTTGACCCACGTGTTGGGGGCTTGCAGAGGACCTTTGGGGTTGGAAAAGAGTCCCAGTGTGGGGCTCAGTTCTACCTGCAGCCTCACCACAAGCACAGGTCTCCCAACAGCTCAGTGAGACCCATTCTTGGGGGGCAGGGGGGGCTCAGCACCCTCCTGGAGGGTCCGTTGTTGGCCCATGCTGGTGGCCCTGATCCCACCTCCCTGCCTTGGAGATACTCAGAGCAACATCCAGGCAAGCAGCAGGTTTTCTGCATTTCACCAATCTGCTCTCAAGATGTGGGGAGGCCGGAAGCGGCGGTTCAAAGGCAGCGGCCCCGCCAGGCGTTGGAGGCCTCTGCAGAGGAGCTGAGCACGGGCCTGCAGAGGTGGGGTTGGGTGGAGAAGGGGGCTCGGGGGGGCTGCTGGCCAGGGGGACGCTGCCCTGGCTCTTTGTGGCTGGAAATCGTGGCTGCGTGTCCTCTGCGCGGGCTCCGGGGTGTCCGACAGCTCTGAGCTGTGGGGCAGCCAAGCAACCTCCTCCAAACACCCTTGGAGACCCCCTCCCACCATATTTGGAGACCCCCTCCCACTATCCTTGGAGACTCCCTCCAACTGTCCTTGGAGACCCCCTTCAACCATCCTTGGAGACCTCCTCCACCCATCCTTGGAGACCCCCTCCCACCATACTTGGAGACCCCCTCCAACCGTCCTTGGAGACCCCCTCCAACTGCCCTTGGAGACCACCTCCCACCATCCTTGGAGACCCCCTCCAACCATCCTTGGAGACCCCCTCCCACCGTCCTTGGAGACCCCCTCCCACCATACTTGGAGACCCCCTCCACCCATCCTTGGAGACCCCCTCCCACCATACTTGGAGAACCCCTCCACCCATCCTTGGAGACCCCCTCCCACCATACTTGGAGACCCCCTCCAACCGTCCTTGGAGACCCCCTCCCACCATCCTTGGAGACCCCCTCCCACCATACTTGGAGACCCCCTCCACCCATCCTTGGAGACCCCCTCCAACCGTCCTTGGAGACCCCCTCCCACCATCCTTGGAGACCCCCTCCCACCATACTTGGAGACCCCCTCCACCCATCCTTGGAGACCCCCTCCCACCATACTTGGAGAACCCCTCCACCCATCCTTGGAGACCCCCTCCAACTGTCCTTGGGGACCCCCTCCACCCATCTTTGGAGAACCCCTCCACCCATCTTTGGAGACCCCCTCCAACTGTCCTTGGAGACCCCCCTCCACCCATCCTTGGAGACCCCCTTCAACCATCCTTGGAGACCTCTTCCACCCATCCTTGGAGACCCCCTCCACCCAGCAATGAGTGGAGCTGGCAGGTCTGGGGAAGCCCTGGATACGGGATGGTGCTGGGTGTGATGGGTTGAGGAGGATGTGGTGAGGGTTGGGGTGCCCTTGGGTGCTGTTTGGCACGGTGGGTGTGGGTTAAAGAGTAAAATAAGGCTGGAAGGGACCTTCTGGTGGAGTTTGGGCTGGCTTCCTCCTCATGGCAGGGGTGCCTGCAAGGTCTCCCTGCATCCACCCTCTGGATGGGTGGAGAGGACAGGACAACCAGCCCAAGGGGAGCATGGTGAGGAAGAGTCCCTGCCTCAGACCTTCTTGCTGGAACAAGTAACCCCAGAGGTGTCTCCTGGCTTCCTCCAAACACTGTGTGTCAAGCTGGATGGATGCCTGGACAAAGTCCTCCTCCTCTTCCTCCTCACCTTCAGCCCTAGGTCCTGCTTGGCTGATCTGGGCTCTTCCCAAGGGAATTCATGGTCCTTCCTGGAGCTTCTCACAAGCCCCTGGCAGAGCTGAGACTTGGCAAAGAATTCCCAGGGGGATTCAAAGTTGCCAACTGAGCTGATTGAGCGCTGGGAGAAGCGGAGATGGAGCTGGGAGGCAGCCATGGATTGGGGGGGGGGGAGGGGGAGAAGGGGGGGTCGTGGGGATTGAGCATCACACGCAGAACTGGGAATAGTTATTTTTAGGCCATCTTTCAGTTTGGAGAGCAACCAAGGGAGTAAAATGGTTCAATATGGTTCCAATATTTAACGGGGAGGCTGAAAATCGCCGGGTTGGAGTCTGGAGGAAGAGCCTCTGGGACAAGATTTATGGGGAGCCACGAGGTGCAGCCAAAAGGGAGCTAAACCTCTGCTTTGCCAGGGGGGTTGCTGGATGGTCCTGGCACCCCTGTGGAGTTGTGCTGCACTTTGGAGTTGGCTGAAAGGACTCTGGTTCCCTTCTGGATCGGTCCCTGCCAGGGGCTTGGAGTTGAGCTGGGCTGGAGGCAGCTTCCCATGGAAGCAGCGCTGCTTCTCTTCCTCCTGAACCAGGAATGGGGGAGGAAGGAATTGAAGAAAGGGCTGAAAAAGCCAAGAACAAACTTGGATGGTCCCTGTGGGGCAAAACCCAATGGCAAGCAGAGAGACAAGCACCCAAATGGGTGTCCCCCCCCCTCCTCCTGCCAGTGAGATCCTCCACCAGACCCTGTTTACTCCACGCCTGATGCAGCTGGAAGCATCTCATGGAGGCAGCGCTGTGCCAGGACATGTCTCTTGGCCCAGGGCTCCGTGACACAGCTCAGTGGTTTAGGAGGCTTTGTGGGGGAGAATTAATTCTGGGAATAATTCTAGGAGAGCCCTTGAGGGTTGGTGGCACGAGGGCTGGGAGCTCCAAGGCAGGACAGGGACCTGCTCAAGGTGGGTCGGTTTGGGGTGCACAGGGCATGGGGTGGGCACCCCAAAGCCCACCAAGCCAAGGCACGCTCCTCCTTTCCAAATGGGGTTTGGTTTTGGCTTGTTCTCCCATCCTGGGGGAAGATTCTGCTTGGTGGGGGTGGGATCAGCTGCATTGTGGTCAGGGGGCAGCTTCACCCAGGAAGGGCACTGGGGGAGCAATAAATGGGGTGTCTGTGGTGGCATGGGGTGTCTTTTCCCCTAAAGAGTGGTTGGGCATCAGAAGGGGCTGCCCAGGGAGGTGGTGGAGTCACCATCCCTCAGGGTGTTCAAGGAGAGGTTGGATGAGGTGCTCAGGGACGTGGTTAGTGAGTGATAGAGGTGGTAGAGGGGTGGTTGGGCTGGATGGTCTTGGAGATCTCTTCCAACCTCAACGATGCTCTGATTCTCCTTGTCTTGCCCAGCTCCCACCCATCCCCACTCAACCCAGCTCAGATACCCCCATCCCAACCCAGTTCAGGTATCCCCATCCCATCCCAGCTCTTGTATCCCCATCCCATCCCAGCTCAGGTATCCCCAGCCCAGCCCAGCTTAGGTATCCCCATCCCAACTCAGCTCAGGTACCCCCATCCCAACCCAGCTCAGCCACCCCCATCCCAACCCAGCTCAGATACCCCCATCCCATCCCAGCTCAGGTGTGGTGCTGGGTATCCCCATCCCAACCCAGCTCAGGTATCCCCATCCCAACCCAGCTCAGGTCTCCCCATCCCAACCCAGCTCAGATACCCCCATCCCAGCCCAGCTCAGGTATCCCCATCCCAACCCAGCTCAGATACCCCCATCCCAGCCCAGCTCAGGTGTGGTGCTGGGTATCCCCATCCCAACCCAGCTCAGATACCCCCATCCCAGCCCAGCTCAGGTATCCCCATCCCAACCCAGCTCAGATACCCCCAGCCCAGCTCAGGTGTGGTGCTGGGTATCCCCATCCCAACCCAGTGGGGAGATGCAGGGAGGAGAGGGGAGGGTCTGGGAGGGTTGTGTGGGTACCAGGGCACATCCTGCCCATCACATGTCCCCAGATGAGCAGCTCCATCCCTTCCTGCTCCGTGCTGTGCAGCCCATCCCTTTACTTAACAACCCCCTTGAAGTCATCTCCAGCCCTTGCCGCTCGTGCCCTCGCCTCCTCTCCCTCCTTTAAATCTTCCTTGGAAGCTTTTAGCCGATCCATTAGCCCAATAAATCCCAACAATTGGAGAGAAACCCAATCCTACCCCCCCCTCTACCCTCCCTCCCCCCCCTTTCCCCACCGAGATCAAAGGGGTTTTAATCAGAATAGAATTTCCTCTGGTGAAATGAGGAAAATCTGTCGCTCTCATCCGCTCCCCAGCCCTGGGCTGTGAGGCTGGGCTTGGTGCAGGACCCAAAACCCACCCTCCCCAAGCATTTTCTGGACACTCACTCATGGCATCCTCACCCCTGAGGGGGTGGTGGGGGTCTGGAAGCCACCAGTGAGTGTCCAGAAAGGGCTTGGGGGGGGTCTGGCTGAGCTGTGGAGAGACAGAGGATGCCAGCACCAGGGTTGGCTGATGGAGCACACAGGTTGCACCCCACTCCTGGCATCCTCCTGGTGTGCTCCAGGATGGACCAAAGGGCTATGGATGGTTGGGATATCTGCTCTCCCAGCAGCCCCGTGGCTGGTTGGGACATCTGCTCTCCTAGCAGCCCCGTGGCTGGTTAGCAAAGTCCCCCCTGGAAATGAAAGCTGCTGCCATGGCGGTCAGGAAATGGGCCTCAAACCCGACTCCAAAGCACCAGCAACTCGTTCCAGGCGTGGAGGGAGAGTTTCCTTTCATCTCCAGCCAGGAGTTTAACCGGCCTTTCGTCTCTCCCCAGACGGGGCTTTGAAAGCTCGCAGGGTCCTCCCACATGTGCTGCTGGGGCTGGGAGTGGTGTCAGCTCTGGGACTGGGAGGGAGGAGAGGTTGGAGATGCACAGTGGGAGAAAAGGGTTCTTGCCCTTGGGAGATGCCCGGATGGGGAGGGGGTCCCACAAACCAGCTTTACCCCTGATGGTGATGGAGAGATGGGGGCATCCAGGGGCTGGGGGAATCCAGGGGCTGGGGGCATCCAGGGGCATCCAGGGGCTGGGGGCATCCAGGGGCTGGGGGACATCCAGGGGCTGGGGGCATCCAGGGGATGGGGGACATCCAGGGGCTGGGGAACATCCAGGGACTGGGGGCATCCAGGGGCATCCGGGGGCTGGGGGCATCCAGGGGATGGGGGACATCCAGGGGCTGGGGACATCCAGGGGCTGGGGGAATCCAGGGGCTGGGAGCATCCAGGGGCTGGGGGCATCTGTGGGCTGGGGACATCCAGGGGCTGGGGGCATCCAGGGGATGGGGGACATCCAGGGGCTGGGGGCATCCAGGGGCTGGGGACATCCATGGGCTGGGAGCATCCAGGGGCTGGGGGCATCCAGGGGCTGGGAGCATCCAGGGGCTGGGGACATCTGTGGGCTGGAGCATGGAGGGACCATCCTGAGCATCTCCTGGTGGTTTTGAACTTGTGCAAAGTCTCTTCCCCAGGCAGCTTAGAAGAGGTTTTAGAGCTCTTGAGGATGGAGCAGAGATGCTCCCCCTGCTTCTCCAGGTCTTTGGGCTTGGGTGGGGGGGCAGGGGGTGGGTCCTGCTTTCTGCCCTGGCCCATGCTGTGGGGAGAGATGAAGTGCTTTACACTGATTGTAGAGGCAGAGTTTGGTTCCCCCTTGCAGAACAGGATCAGTGATGTGGAGAAGGGTCCAACCTCTCCACCAGCACTCACTCAACCCCCCCTTTCTCCAAAATCCTCCCACCTCTTTCTGCAACTCCAGTGAGAGCAGAGCAGGGTGCTGATGGTGGTGCTGATGGATGCTGATGGAAGGTGATGATGGGAGAGCATCCAGCCAGTCCTATCCCACCCCAGCTTGTGCTGAGGTGTTGACCAAGGTGTTGGCCACAACTCTGCTCTGCCAAGCTCGGGGTGCCTGGGAGCTGTGGGAAGCCACCCCATTGTGAAGCTGACCTACTCACCTGCTCCAGGATGGTTTGTGGGCTCACACAGAGCTGTGTGAAGACGCCTCAGCCCGCTGGTTCCTCTGAGACCCCTTTTCCTCCATCCCTGGGGCTGGTGTGGCTCCAGTTTGGCCCGTGGCTCGGAGGGAGGAGGTGCAGGACACTGAGTCAGGGCTGAACGCTCACCAGGTGGCTCACATAAAAATAACTCAGCGTTCTTTGGGCTGTGCATCATCAGTGGCATCTGTCTGTCTGTCTGTCTGCTCTGCTGGCCTTACCCTGCTGGTGGCCTTTGTGACCTGTAGGTAACAGCCCAAGGGCAACTGCTAGGAAACATCTGCCCTTGCTGGTATCTTCTTGGGGCTTTTTTTGCTTCTCTGGTTGCCCCCAGGAGGAAAAAACACCCTCTGCCCCTCCCTGTTTTCACCCTTTCCCAGTTCCTGAACCTCTGGTTGATTTGGGGTGAGCAGGAAGCACGAGGGTGGTTTGGTCTCTGCTTGGGAATAACACCAAGTGAGATGTCTCCTCCCAGCTGGGGATGATGCTCTGGGACAGGGACCTCCCTGGGGCAATTTCAACTTCTGCCCTTCCATCCCTTCCTCCCCCAGGGGCTGTTTTGCTCCTGGATTAAACCAAACCCACCCTGAATGTCTGTCTCATTGCTAACAGGGGGTCAGGAGGTTGGGATGGCTTTGACCTACTGGATCCCCCTCCAGAAAAAAGTGGCTGCACATAAAAAATCCACCTCTGCCCCCATCAAATTCCCTTTAGAGCAAGAGGATGGGTTTGGTGCACGTGGGGAGGGAAGAGAGTTGGCTCCCATTGGCTTTGGTGGGATTTTAGGGCTGTCCATAGGGGAGGGGAGGGGGACAGCTTGGTAGAGGGGTGATGTGTGGGAGTAGAGAGGGGAAAGGTGTGTGAAGGGGGGGTGAGTGGCCCTCTGAGTATGTATGGAGATGGAGTTTGTGTGTAGAAGCTGGTGCTGGAAGGTCTGTGCCTGACACAGAGGGTTTGGTGCAGGGTGACCCACAGCCAAGCCACCCCTTGGGTCAGGAAGAGGCAGAAATGGGCCCAGGGTGCAGCTTGAGAACCCCAAAATGACCAAGTTTCCTCTCATGAGCTCCCATGCTTGGGGAACTCTGCTTTTGGGGGGGTTCAGAGCTGCAGGGGGGTGTCTGGGATGCCTTGGGAGGCAGGGGGAGGTGTGCAGCATTGACACATCCTGAGAGGGTTCAGATGAAACTCCCCAGGAGCAGAAGACAACCCTCTGGCTTCCCTTCCCACAGCCCAGACTGGAGGCTCTGGGATCTCCTGGTTGGAAGTGGGAAGAGGCTGCCTGCTCCCCCCTCCCCCAGCCCTGGACATTGGGATCCTCACTCCCCCTGACCGTCAGTCCCTGGCCTCTCATCCCTGGTGCTAGACCAGGTCCAGATGGGTACTGGGAGGCACTGGGATGAACTGCAGAGCTCTCAGCCCGTGGTGGTCCCACACCCCATCTCCTTTCCTTCCCTGTGTATGCATCAGGCATCACAGTGCCCCATCCATGCCCAGAACCCTCTCTCCAGGCAGGAGTCTGGGTGAGGGTCATCCTCAGGCCCCCAAGGGTTTGCTGTGCATGCACATCTGGAGCCAGTGCTGGGCCCTGCAGCTGGCTCTGCACATCTGGGAGGTGCAGGAAGCAGGGATGGACAACTCACAGCCTCCCTCTGTGCCTGGTGTTGAAACCCAGGCCACAAAATCAAAGGCCAAGAGGGTTTTAGTGGCACCCAAGGTGTGGGACAGCAGCAGGGATAAGCACAGCTACCCACCAGCTCTGAAGATGATGGAGCTGGTGGTGCTGGGAGATACAGCCAGGAGTGACCCCCTCCTGTCTGAGCAGAGGGGCTGCTCCAGGAAATGTTTGCTGCAGGGCTAAAATAGCCCCTGGGTTGGGCTGTTCACCAGGCAGCGCTGGGTTTGCCCCTCACAGCAGTTCCTGGGCTGTGGGGCTCTTCTTGCTGCCTCCTCCCCAAGACTTCCTTCACCTGCAAAGGTTGTGTTTGGCCTCTGCATCCTGTATCCCCCCACCCCAGGGCAACACATGTTGGCTTATCTCCTGTCCCCAGCATGGAAACCCCCCTCCCTGCCTGTCCCATGGCCCATGGTGCCCTCCCAGGGCGTCTCCATGGCGAGGGCATCGCCGCGCAGCCGCGTCCTTGGCGGGAGGCAGCTGGAGTGAGTAGGAAGAGCGACTGCTCAGGATGCTCTCTCACTGCTGGCAGGGAGAGGATGTGTGTGTGTGTGTGTGATCTGCTGCAGAGCTGCCTGGGACTGATGCAAATTCAAGGAGAGAACAAGGTCACAGGCGGCACGTCGGTCGGTCGGCGCTGAGGCTGCGGATGGAGAAGGGCTGGGCTGGGCTGGGCTCAGCTGGGCTCAGCTTGGCTGGGCTGGGCTGAGCTGCTGTGCCCCAGTGTGAGCCCATCGTGCTCTGTTTCCACCCCCCTCCCCAAAGCCTCAGCTCCTGCAGCGCCAGGGCCCAGGCTCAAGGCAGCTTCAGTGGGAACGATTTGGCTCGTGGGGAGAGCGGGGAGGGTCTTGGCAGCAGGACCTGGCCCGTGGTGCTGTGCTGCTTTGATGGCCAGATGGGAACAGATGGGGAAGAAGCGTGTGGAGGGAGGGGGGAACCACCCCCACCACCCCCCCCAAACTTTCACATGTGAACTGGAACGGGATGGGCGTCAGCGCAGGGCTGGGGGTGAGGGGGGGTTGGCATCTGTGGGTGCACGTGGGGCATCCCTCCATCGCTGGGTGCTGCAGCTCATCCCGCTGCCCCATCCATGGGGAAGGGGCACAGTGAGGGAGGAATGCACTGTGGCTCACCCCCAGTAGCACCAGTGAGACCCCATCCACCACCAGACCCCACAACCAGCCCCCATCCACCACCAGACCCCACAACCAGCCCCCATCCACCACCAGAACCCATGGCCAGACCCCATCCACCACCAGAACCCATCCACCAACAGAACCCATGACCAGACCCCACCAGACCCCAGACCCCATGGCCAGACCCCATCCACCACCAGACCCCCGGCCAGCCCCCATCCACCACCAGAACCCATGACCAGACCCCACCAGACCCCAGACCCCATGGTCAGACCCCATCCACCACCAGACCCCATGACCAGCCCCCATCCACCACCAGAACCCATGACCAGACCCCACCAGACCCCAGACCCCATGGCCAGCCCCCATCCACCACCAGACCCCATGACCAGCCCCCATCCACCACCAGACCCCATGGCCAGACACCATCAGACCCCAGACCACATGGCCAGACCCCATCCACCACCAGACCCCATCCACCACCAGACCCCATGACCAGCCCCCATTCACCACCAGCCCCCATCCACCACCAGACACCATGGCCAGCCCCCATCCACCACCAGACCCCATGACCAGACCCCACCACACCCCAGACCCCATGGCCAGACCCCATCCACCACCAGACCCCATGACCAGACCCCATCCACCACCAGACTCCATGGCCAGACCCCACCACACCCCAGACCCCATGGCCAGACCCCATCCACCACCAGAACCCATCCACCACCAGACCCCACGACCAGCCCCCATCCACCACCAGACCCCATAGCCAGACCCCATCCACCACCAGCCACCAGCCACCACCAGACCCCATCCACCACCAGACCCCACCACCAGACCCCATCCACCACCACCGCCCCTTCATTTTCCCCACCCCCCATCTTCACTGAGGAGTTGGGAGGGTGGGGGGGGGGGTGGAAAACACATTTCCTTAGGGGAGCATCTTTTAGTTCTTAAAAAGTTCAGCGAGTTCCAGGAACATGAAGTCACTTTGACAAGGAAATGAATCTCCAGCCCATCCATCAACCCCGCAAGGCGCGCGGATCAAAGGGCCCCGCGGCGCTCGCGCTCCCTTTTACAGCCAGGGCCCTGCACGGTCCCCCTCGCCCCTATTCCCCCCTGGTTGCTCCAGCAACAGCACGCCGCAGCGGATGCTTGGCATTTTTATTCACACCACACATGTTTCCACTCTCAGCCCTGCAAATAAGTAGAAAAACCTGCAAACCCCCCGCCCCCCACCATCACCATCACCATCACCACCCTCCAAGCTGCTTCCCCAGCCCCCAGGGGCAGCAGCTATTCCTGGCTCCCTTTAATCTTCCCTATTTATTAGTGTTATCCTCCCTCTTTTTTTTTCTTCACAGCAGAGATTATTTTTGTCCTTTCCAACAAAGAAAAGGAGCTTGTAACCACCCAAACCAGCCCCTCCTCCCCCAAATCCCCCCACACCCCCCCCCCAAACTCAACCCTCTGCATCAAGGCTTGGCCCCTTGATTCTGAGCCTGGAATTATTCCATCAAAGTGATGTTATCTCCTCCAGCACCCGGCTCACACATGGACCGTGTTATCCTGCAGCAGCCCCAGCTCTTTGCAGCAGCAGGTTTGCAGCCTGGTTTTACCAAGGGTGGAGTTGGGGGGGGTTGGGGTGGGGTGGGGGGACTTTCTCAGCCTCTCTGGCCCCAAACGGCGTTAGTGGGATGGGATGGCTGTCCTGGCCTAAGGAAAGGTTGGATGAGGCACTCAGGGATGGGGTTTAGTGAGGGATAGAGGTGGTAGGGGGATGGTTGGACTAGATGATCTTGGGGGTCTTTTTCAACAGCCTTAATGATTCTAGGGTCCTATGATTCCATGATTCTATGATTCCTTGATTCTAGGATTCCATGATTCTAGGGTCCTATGATTCCATGATTCTATGATCCTTGATTCTAGGGTTCCATGATTCTAGGGTCCTATGATTTCATGATTCTATGATTCCACAATTCTAGGGTTCCATGATTCTAGGGTTTTATGACTCCATGATTCTATGATTCCTTGATTCTATGATTCCATGATTCTAGGGTTCCATGATTCTAGGGTTCCATGATTCTAGGGTTCAATGATCCCATGATTCTAGGGTTCTATGATTCTATGATTCCATGATTCTAGGGTTCCATGATTCTAGGGGTCTGTATCTCCATGATTCTAGGGTTCTATGATTCCATGATTCTAGGGTTCCATGATTCTAGGGCTCTGTAACTCCATGATTCTAGGGTTCCATGATTCTAGGGTTCCATGATTCTAGGGTTCTATGATTCTAGGGGTCTGTAACTCCATGATTCTAGGGTTCCATGATTCTAGGGTTCAATGATTCCATGATTCTAGGGTTCCATGATTCTAGGGTTCTATGATTCTACACAAGAAAAGATCACGGGTTCAACCTCCCCCTGCAACGCTCAAGGATGCAGAAAGCTCCTGTCTGCTGTCCCATCCTTACACCCATGGGGAGAGAACATCAGCTCCACACCGAGCTCTCCTCACCACGCATGAGCCCACCTGAGACCTCCTCCCACCACAGCCACCCTGCTCGTTGTGTCTGACCCGCTCAGGGCAGCTCCTCGTGCTGTGATGCCACCAGTGAACCAGCAGCAGGCTGCTAAAAGAAGTGTTTTCCTTTTGAGGTATCAAGTGTCTTTTGAGGTGTCTGTGCCCCCGTGGGGTGTCCTAAGAGGGACACAGCTGGACCTGGGGACCTTCAGACCACGTGGACAACAACCACCTCTTGCTCTGTTGGACCAGCCCTGCAGAGAGAGGCCAAAACACTCCAGGAGCTTCGTGTGAGCTGGGGAGTTGTCCTGAAAGGAGGTGGGAAGGAGTTTGTGCCGGAGCTCAGCGGTCCTGGGAGCAAGGTCCTGGGAGCGAGGGGCTTTCTGAAGATCTAACTGTCCAGGAGCCCTGCAAAGCATCTTCCAGGCTCAGATCTGCTGAGGACATCCCAGCACCAAGGACATTTCCTACCTAAACTGAGAAACAAAAAGAGGTGGCTGCTTGGGAAAGATGGATGTGAGCAGCACAAGGGTGGAGAAGGACCGGGAGGGGAGGTGAGCTGAGGGGTGGGACGTGGTGGGAATTCAAATCTTCCATCTGGTGGCTTCTCACTAGGCTTCTTTTTTTTCCTTTTCCTTTTCCCTTCATATTTAAGGTCTGAAATTTTCACTGATCTGTCAAAATTGCAAAAAAAAACCCCCAAAACCCACCCCAAGTAACTGGAAACGCAAAGTTATTGAACCCAGTTTGGTGACTCGTGACCTTTCCATGGACAGTTCATATTAATGTTCTTCTTCCCCTCCTCCCAAAAAAACAAGACCAAATTGAAATGTTTAAGGGGAAAAAAATAAATATCCCAAAACATCCAAATCTGGGTGAAAAATAACCCCTTCTGGAGCAGTTTGGGGTGCTCAGCTGATCCTCCCTTCAAGGCTCGTTGGAGTTCTTCTGCACAAGGATGTCAGCAACGGTTCCAGGCTCCAGCCCCTCCCTCCCAAACCATTTGCCAGGGAAATTAAATTAAACTCTTTTTAAAATTTTTTCCTTAAAAAAAAAAGGGAAAACAATAAAAAATATCCCCACCAAAACTCCACAAATCAATCCCAGCACAAGCCAGTGCCCCGACTGGTGTTAATTGGCAGCCCCCCAGCCCTTGGCAGAGCCGGCTGCTCCGAGCGCGGGATCAGAGGACCCTGGATCCCGCTGGAATCCTGCCCTCCCTGGGGGATTTTCTTCCCTCTCCCTTTGTTTTCTCTCTCTTTCCCAGGCCCCTGTGATCTATTGTCTCTCCACATCTGATATTAGGCGCTGTCTTGACAACGCTCGCGTGTGAGTAACGCATCCGATGTCCTGCCCGGGGCATCCCGGCACCATGGGCTTTGGGAAGGAGCAAAGTCACCAGGCTTCATCCCAGAACATCTCAGCATCAACTGAGAGGGTCTTTTTTTCCTGAGCATCTTTCAGTTTTTAAAGGAATATTGGGTGTTTTTCAGACACTCCATGAGCTCCCATCCATCCCTGCCAAGGTGACACCAGTGCAGGCAGGATGGGGCTGAACCCAAAGCCCTCTCACAGCCAAAAATCATCGTCCTGCATCATCCCCGGGGTGGAGGTGGCCCCTTGAGGTTGTTGTCTCACTCGGTATGGAGGGAAGATGGAAGGGTGTGAAAACACATCTCCTGGACGTCAAGAAAAGCATCATGAGAGAGAAGGTGGCATCTGTGTGAGTGCAACTAGGAGGGTGAAGGAGTAGGGAAGGAAGGGATGGATGGATGGATGGATGGATGGATGGATGGATGGATGGATGGATGGATGGATGGATGGATGGATGGGTAGGTGGATGGATGGATGGATAGATGGATGGATGGATGGATGGATGGGATGGGTGGATGGATGGATGGATGGATGGATGGATGGATGGATGGATGGATGGATGGATGGATGGATGGATGGATGGATGGATGGATGGGATGGGTGGCAGGATGCTTGTCTGGTCAGGCTGCAGGTGCTTGGCGGGTCTAGGCAGGATGGTTTTGAGGAGAGACCTTGTAGCTGAGCTTGAATGGAGTTGTTTTCTACTGGAAATGGGTCGAGCTTCCTTGAGAAGAGTTTGGATGGGGGCAACAGACCCTGGAGGAGAAAGACCTTGGAGAGCCAGAGGGGGCACAGGCAGGAGATGGGAAGGTTATAGGGGTTCCCAAAGGAGTAGGAGCTCTATGGGAGTGGGTGGCTGGGTCTGGGAGGATGGTGGGCCACTGATGGGCTCCAGTTTCATGTGCTGGTGTGATAACAGAGGCTTGAAAACTCTCCAGGGTAAGGAGGGACCTGTGCAGAATGGTTCAGCAGCAATGGATGGATGGGTGGATGGATAGGTGGATGGATGGATGGATGGATGGATGGATGGATGGATGGATGGATGGATGGATGGATGGATGGATGGAGGGATGGATGGATGGATGGATGGATGGATGGATGGATGGATGGATGGATGGATGGATGGACGGACGGATGGACAGGTGGGTGGGTGCAAACTCAAGGTCATTTTGAAATACACCATTTCTTAAGAGCAGTATGGATGCCTCTTGCCATCGCTTCTTCCTTCAGTTTCAGAGAGTACCTGCACTGCTCATTGGAACTCCCATTACTCCACGTTTCCACTTGAATCTCTCCTAGCTAAAGGTCTCCTTCTCCAAGCTGGACAAGTGAATATTTCTGACTGGCTTTTGCAAGGTCAACTGGGCTTAAAAAATGATTAAAAAAAGAACTAAACCCCCCCAAAAAGCCTCTCCTGAACTCCATGGCTGGTGCTCACATTAGCATAGGCAATGTCCCCTGACATCCGGGCAGCAGGCTGGAGCATCTGTGCCGGAGGGCTTGGGGGTGTTTGGTGGAGGAGGGAGGAAATCTGGAACCCATAAGCTCCACTGATGTTTGCGTTACCTTGCACGGCTGCATTGGTCTGCGCCTGGTCCGCCCACGGCCTTCCTCACCCTATCAGCAAGAGCCATTCCCCAAAGTTATCCGAACGCCCTCCTCTCCATAGCCCAAAGGAAAAAACCAACCCAGCTCCTTGGAGGGCTCCACAGGGCTTGGGAAAGTCTAGGGAGGCTGAAGGGTGGATGCTCCGGGCTGCATCTCTTGAGCGGGCGCTGGCTCCTCTCCAGGCCGATGCGCCGTGGCCGTCGTGTCTCCTGAGTTGCCCGGAGCCCCTTCCCCAGCAAAGCTGCCAGCTGAGAAGATGAAAGAGGAAAACATGTGCCCGGATTCCCCAGAAGGCAGCCTGGTGACCAGCGAGGAGGAAGGTGACCGCCTGCACAAGAAATGCCTGCGCAAGCGCGGCCAGGGCGGCAAGACAGCGGCGGTGGCGGTGGTGGCGGAGGAGCGCGGCGCCGCCTCGCCGCAGGGCAAGCGGAGCAAGCGCAGCCCTGTCCCCCAGTCCTTCGAGGAGGTGCACACGCAGCGGGTGATCGCCAACGTGCGGGAGCGCCAGCGCACCCAGTCGCTCAACGACGCCTTCGCCGAGCTGCGGAAGATCATCCCCACCCTGCCCTCCGACAAGCTCAGCAAGATCCAGACCCTCAAGCTGGCCGCCCGCTACATAGACTTCTTGTACCAGGTCCTGCAGAGCGATGAGCTGGACCACAAGATCACCAGCTGCAACTACCTGGCCCACGAGAGGCTCAGCTACGCCTTCTCTGTCTGGAGGATGGAAGGGGCTTGGTCCATGTCCGCGTCCCACTGAGCCGGGGGGGGGTACGTACGGCCGCTCACACCTCCGCACGGCCCCCTCGCTCCTGCATCCTCCGCGCATCTGCAACCCAGCTCGGTCCTTCTTGGGGGGGATGAAGGGGGGAGAGGGGGGGAAAGGCTGAGCTGCTGCCCCCTCCTCATGCTACACGTGTGAGTGGTTTTGCTCTAACGAAGCCCAGACGCTGCTGAGGTGGAGGCGGGTGGAGGAGGGAGGTGGCTGTTCCCACCCTCGCCGGGGCTGGATGGATGTTGTGGTTGGTGGGGGGGCTGAGTTTTGGAGCCCTGAGGTGATTGAGAGTGTGTAGCAGGGGCTGGTCTGGGATAGGCTAGAGAAAGGTTTAAAATGAGGGCTTAACCCCCTGGTTTCTCCTCCCTGGGGAGGGGGTGTAGATCAGTGACCTGTCCTGACCGCGCTCGGCTTTCCAAGGTGTCAAAACCGCGCGGGAGGGACCAGTGGCAGCCCCATCGGCCGACGGCTGCTGTGGCTCCCACCCTGCCTTGTCCTCACCATCCTGAAGCCCTTAGGTGGCCCTGGAGCCTCCAAGCATCCTCACATCCTTCTCCTAAAGCACCAGGGGTTAGATGGGACCCGTAACCCCTCCGGATCGGTGGGCTGAGGGAGCGTGCTGGGTTTGGCCACTCATCCCACTACACCCCTTGTCTGAGGTACAGCACCATCCTGCCACCACCCCAGCGTCCTTCCAGCCCCTGGTGATGCTCTCAAGAGGGGGATAATCCTCATTTTGGTGCTTCAGGTCTCGTTGGGGTGGGAGCAAAGGGGACCAGGGGGAGAAGGGTCAGCGACGCGTGAGCGTTTCCCGCAGCCCGTCGGCAGGAGCAGGAAGCTCTGGAGGATATTCCCAAGCTGTGGACTTTTGGGACACGTCATAGGAGCTCAGCCCAGCTCCTGAGTGTCCCCAAAGTGGGATTAGGGCTTCCCTTGGGTGCTGCTGAGCATTGGTCCTGCCACTCCCCTGGGAAGCAGAGTGACCCTCACCTCTCGTGCGCCAACCTCAAAGAGCTGCAACCTGGAAAACCCTTTTCCTCTGATTTTCTGGCAGCTATTGGGGGCAGCCTCGTGCTCCCCCCACCCCTCCATGTGCCACTTCTCCTCCTGACGGGTCTTAGTGCAGACCCAGCTCAGTGCAGGGACCACCGTGCCCAGCCCTGGTCTCCCTGCAGCCCCCAGCAGCATCTTTACAACGCGCCCCAGTCCGGATGCTGAGCAGGTGCCAGACCCCCCACACTGACCCCCCCAGCCCCACCTCAGCATGGGCACAGGCTTTAGGGTACATCTGGGGATGCTGTAGAGCAGAAAACCATTCTGCTCTCAACCCCCAGAGGCCAGATGGGGGGGAAAAGGCCTGAGACAAAATAACCCCCTACAAAGTGTCCCAAGCGATGCCTGGGTGGTGGGAGACCCTTTGCCATGGCTGGTGTCCTCCCCTGAGCACCCTGCCCCCAGGCTTTGCCACTCACCAGCCTGGAATTTCCAACCAGAGCTTGTCCAGCTCCCAGAGGGGGATCACTCAAGGCTGTGCCACACTCAAAGCCTGGTTTTCCTGCAAGCCTTGCTAGGACCAACAGGAAGGCTGCCAGTTCCCTAATCCCACAGCCAGACCTGGTTATTTGGGGTGCAACCTGCTCATTTAGGAACAGGACGATGCTGGAGGCAAGACTGATGACCCCTTGGCTGTGGCTGGGTGCTGCTGGGGGACACCTTCCCCTTCGGGACACCCAGCAGCAAAGTCCAGGGCAGTTTGTTGTCACCTTGAGAAGCCCAAAAAAGCTCTGCTGGGACAGTTGGGATGCTGATGTCCCTGAGCCAGCCTGCAGCCCCCTCCCCAGAGCATCCCTCACCCTCTTCTGCGCATCACTGTCTTGCAGCCCCGTGAGCTTTGCAGCTCACAGCTGGCTTATCCTGGGCTGGGGGGTGCAGGGTGCTCTGTGCATGCTCCCAAAAGATGGAGTGAGGAGGGTGGGGGGCTGCTCCCCTCCCTATTCAGCCCAGGGAGTTTCTTCAGGGGGTGGTTTTCAGGAGCGCCGGCGTTGTGCCGTGCTGGCAGAGCCCGTGCTGATGAGCTGTGTGCTTCGTTAAAGCCTAGCTAAAGGCATTTTCACCTTGGGGAGGTGTGGAGGGGGGCTTTGAGTCCCCCTCCCCATCTCCTCCAGCCTCTCAGTGCACGGTGCCTGCTCCCAGTCGCGTGTGTGGGCTGCTGTGTCCGGCCACTGACCTGTAGACCTGTTTGTTTAAGCTGAGTGCTTGGCCAGAATCGTGTTCCCACAATAAACAGAGGCATTAAAGACCCTAAAACCCCCTCTGCTCAATGAAAACCCCCCTGATACGCTGGTTAATATTCATCCCAGGCAGCCCAGCTCTTGCCTTGGGGCGAAGCATCCTTGGCTGAACAGCTCATCATCTGCTTGGTGCCAACCTGCAGCGGCGTTTGGGTACCAATTAGCAGCTCCCAGTAGGGCAGGGAAACGAGGGGAGGAGGGTTTTGCTAAGCAGAGACCTGGAAAGAGGGACCAGCTACAGGGGAAGGGATGCTAGAGTGGGAAAGGCTGAGCCTCCCCCCTCCCCATCACCCCCCGTAAGCAAATTAACCCAGCGCTCGCAGTGGGACTGTAATTCTATAATGGAAAGCAGCTAATGGTGTACTGGTCTCCACTGGAACCCAGCCTATTAAATATCAAAGGGTGCTGGAATAGCTGGATGTGGATATGCCCTTGTTAACCAGGAGACATCATCTGGGGAAAGAGGGATTGAGCCCTCAGGCAAGAAACACCCACCCTCCCACCCCCTCCCCATCATGTTTGAAGTCCCCCTCCCCGAGCTCGTGGGTTTTCAGCAGGGTGATGAGCACATTAAACTGGCTCCTTTTCCTGCTGGAGGAGAAAATGAGGCTGGGAAATGCTGGGGGTGGGAGAGGGGGGAGAGCCTGGCGGGGTGGTGAGGGGTGATATTCCTCGCCCTTCATTCGTCTCCCTGGATTTATTGTCTCCCTGGCGTTGCCCTCACTTAATTGTCTCTCCTGAAAGACCTTGGATAAATCTTCCCTGTGGGGCTGTTGCTCTTGCTTGGAGTCTGCTGCTTCGCTGGGTGGATGCTCCATCCCCTTTTATTTATCAATCCGGCTCGCTGTGAGCCCCGGGGGTGTCACAGGGGCTCAAGGAGCCCCCCCTTCCCCCCCCCCCCCGCTTGGGAAAGCAGCAGCAGCTCTCTGATCTCCAGTGGCTCTGTGAGATTCCCTCTGCAGACAGGGAAGGAAGCGTGGTGCTGGCTGAGCCAGCTCACCAGCCTGGCTGGGTTTGTTAAACACACTGAGAAGTTAAACCAGGATGGTTTGGCCATCACTGATGGTTAAACTGGTCAAGGGGTCCCAGGAAACCCAGGGCTGGGTGAAGAGCAAGCCTGGATACCAGGGGGCCCCTCCATAGGAAGGTCCAGCGGGTGAGGAGTTGGGTCTCCTCACTTTCACTTCAGGTTCGAGCTCCCAGCAGAGGTGAGGAGCTGCCCAGGTCCTGGGAGACCTTTTCCCTGGGTGGGTTTGGTTTTCCTTTCTCCCATTCCAGATGAGGTTCTGTGTTAAACACCAGCCATGGGCAGGATGCTTCTTGGGGTTGCTCCTTGCTCCAGCCTGGGGCAGCTTCAGAGCCCAAAGGTTCCCTCCTGCTGCCCCCCATCCCGTGCTGCCAGCGCAGAGCTGGAGTGGTGATTGTGGGATGGATGAAGAAGAAGAGCTGGTCGGTGCCTCCAAGGCTCCAGCTTCAGTGCACCAGGGTGGGGGAGCAGCTGTAGATGGGGGATGCAGGACACCCCTAAAACCCCAAGGCTGGTCTCACTGGACTGGCTCCAGGTGAGCCTGCAGGACTGGGTGAGGCTGGGGGGATGCTCAGTCCATGTGGGACACCCCAACTGGGGTGTCAGAGCAAGGGGTGGCATCACTTCCACGTCCCAGAGCTGCTCTGCTGCAGCTCCCAGGGGCTGTCCAGCCGTCCTTCCCCAGCTCCCTCAGCACAGCAGCATCTGGCATGACGACACATCACTGGAGTGACTGGGGCTGCCAAGAATTTCACATTCAGAAACAACTTTTCCTAACAAAAAAACCCTTCTACTTTTCTCCTAAAAAACCCCCTGGAGAGCTCAACACCAAACCTCCCCTGGGGGAAACCAGGCTCCTCTCCATCCCAGGTCCTCAGCACCGCTTGGGATGAGTTAAAATTAAACCAGAGAGAAAATTCTGGAGCCAGCCCTCCCTCCCCAGCATTAAAATGATGGCTGGTTTACGATCCCTGTGAGGAGCTGGAGAGCTGGATCTCAGCTGCCTCCCCTTAGCCTGGAGGAATGTCTTTGAAACCAGCCCCGGTGTCATCGCCCAGCGTCACGCCTGGGATCTGAGGGGGAATGAGGAGAAGCGCTAACGAGACGGGCTTTGCACTTCGTTGCCTTTTATAAGGGCTCTACCTGGAGGGAGATGAGGGTGGGGAGGGCAGGGTGCTGCTCAGTGGGGGCTGGGGGACGGGGGTTTGGCCCACACTGGCTGTTTACGGGGCCGGCATGAGCCAAACCCCCGTCCCCCAGTCCTGGGGTCGGGGTTGATCTGCCCTGAAAGATCCTACAGCCCTTCCCTGGCCTTCTGGAAACCATCCCCTGAATGCTTGTGGTCCAGGACATCCCTGTCCCCCAGGACATCCCTATGCCCCAGGACATCCCTGTGCCCCAGGACATCCCTGTGCCCCAGGATGTCCCCGTGCCCCAGGACATCCCTGTGCCCCAGGACATCCCCGTGCCCCAGGACATCCCTGTGCCCCAAGACACCCCTGTCCCCCAAGACACCCCTGTCCCCCAGGACATCCCTGTGCCCCAGGACATCCCCGTGCCCCAGGACATCCCTGTGCCCCAGGACGTCCCCGTGCCCCAGGACACCCCCGTGCCCCAGAATGTCCCTATGCCCCAGGACACCACTGTGCCCCAGGACATCCCCGTGCCCCAGGACACCCCTGTGCCACAGGACATCCCTGTGCCCCAGGACATCCTTGTGCCCCAGGATGTCCCCATGCCCCAGGACAACCCTGTGCCCCAGGACACTCCTGTGCCCCAGGATGTGCCTGTCCACCAGGACGTCCCTGTGCCCCAGGACACCCCTGTGCCCCAGGACGTCCCCGTGCCCCAGGACACCCCTGTGCCCCAGGACGTCCCTGTGCTCCAGGACATCCCCATTCCACCCAGGTGGACACGAGTTTGCCCGCTGTGCCAGCCCCAGTTGCCAATGAGCTCTGTGGCTGTGCACGGCGCCTGTCGGGGACCTTTTGGCCCGTGGTCCCAAAGGGGCAGCAATGGGACACGTCAGGCTTTGGGGGGGGGGCTGTGGGGGGGTTGTTTTCTGTGCTGCCCACAGAGACAGTGGGCAGGGGCTGCCCCCAGCAGCCTGCAGCCCCCCCTCAGTCGCCATTACCTCAGCGGTGCCGGGGGGGTGAATTACTGGAGGGTTTGATTTATTCCTCTCCAGGCTCCTCTCCAGAGAGTTAAAGGTCTCGGTTCTTGCACAAGGAGGCACTAGAAAAGCAGGAGGCAAAGCCAAGGCTGGGGTGGGGGGAGGATGAAATAAAACCAGGGACCTGGGGGTGATGGGGAGGAAGCCCAGAGAGTCCCAGGACCATGGGAATGGAGCTGTTGCCTCTCAGGGCTCCACTCCCCATCATCCCCCCCACCCCCCAGGACTTTCTTTCCCCTTCCCAAGGTCCGAATCAGGCCCTGGATCCTCTTGCCCTGCTCCTGTGCTCAGCTCACCCCCACCACAGCCCCCCTGGCTCCAGGCTGGCGTCCGGCATCGGCTGGAGGCGCCCAGCAGCTCCGCGGGGTCCCCTCCAGCATCACCCACCCTGGGGACATCCTGTCATCCTCCAGGCTGGAGAGGGACCAGTGCATCACAGGATAAGGCCTGTCCTCTCCAGGGAGGGGTGAGGAGAGGGGGGGATGAGCTGCTTTCCTCCCAGAAAACCCTATTTGGGGGGAAATGTGGTGAGGTTTTGGACCGCTCGGGGTGCTGGGCTCAGGTGTGGGGCCGTTTCCCAGTGTCCCAGCCCAATCTCTGGTGGCTGTGGGGAAGTCTGCGAATGCAAAGCATGAAGGCTCAGCAGCCAGCAACCCTCCTCCCCATCCCTGCCAGCTCCCCAGCTGGATTGTTCACGATTTTGGGAAGCCTGGGCTGCTCCAAGCCCAACCCTGGGTGACTCTGCAGCCCGGCTGACCCTGCCTGTCTCTCCCCTCAGGTCTTCTGCCTCCGCCTCGATGGAACCCAGCAGCAGCTCACCAGCGCCCAGGCACCCAGCCCCAGCCACCCTGCTCTCCTTCCAGCACCCAAAAATTCCCACCAGCCTTCAGGAGAGCACCAGCCCCATCCCACCCTGCCAAGACCCCTCACCAGGGGCTGCTCTGACCCCTTCCAAACCCTGGGGCTGGGGCAGAGGGACCCGATCCAGGACTGAGGTGCTTTTGTTTGGGACGATGCTGTGAGTGGAACTCTTTAGGGTGTAATTTATTTTTGATTGGCAGGTAAGAGGCCATCCAGTTACCTGGTCTGGTATTTCCCTCCTGCTCCCAGAGCCTGTAGGGATACTGATATCCCTGGCTCTGCATCCTCTCCAGCCCTGCAGCCAGGATAGCTGCCTTCTGCCAGGACAACACATCGTGGGATGATGGGAAGGGCTCAGCCCTCCTTCCCTGGCCTGCTCCTTGCTGCTTTCCTCCCCTTGGGATGGGAAAACCCTGCACCCAAGGAATTTGGCCAAGGCTGGAGCAGGGAGCCCAGCACAGCTCCACCTTACCCTTCCCTGGAGGTCTGCGCCACGGCGCACGGCGAGCGGATTTTTGGGGGGGGGGCTGCACAACCTCCCCCCCCAGGCTCACAACACCCACAGCTCATTTCTCAAAAGCCTGTTGGAATGACAATTTTCCTTGAAATTCCTGGAAAATAAGGCTGGGGCTGTTAGACACAGCCCTCCCCTCCTCCCCAAAAGGCTTTGGGGATGTCCCAAGAAGGGGGTGGGATTCAGGCTCTTTGGGGGGGGGGACAGTGGGGGCTGTTGAGCTTTCCAGACAATCCCTACAAAGTCTGGGGGTGGGGGGAAGGAATTTTCCAGGGGCTCAACCCTTTTGTTTCCCAAGGGAATTGGGAATTCCAAGGTGCTGCTGTAAGCACCCAGCTACCACTCACCCCCTGGTCCATCAAGCACTGGTGCTCAGCCAGTTTGATTTAAATTGGGTGAGGGGGAAAAAAATCAGGGATTTCTGCTCTTTATCCCAGGAAAAGGCTGGGATTAATGAATTAATCAATTAATGAATGAGTTAATGAATTAAATCCCTGTGAGCCAGGCTGCAACAGGCGTGCACCCCCCCCAAAGTAACCCCCATGGGAAGGAAGGGTTGTGAATGACTTGATGGTGGAGTTTTAATTAGTGCTGGTGCTTCATTAGGCACCAGAGAATCCAGGGAGAAGTGATCACCAGGCTCAGCCGACCTTTTTTTCTATAGAATCATCGATTTTTTAGGCATTTGCTGCCTTGGGGAGCTGAGTGCAGCCTTGGAAAAAATAGAAATAAATCAGAAAGTGCTTAAAAAAATGTAAAAACACCTAATAAAAAGAATTAGATGTAAAATAAGGTGATGGGTGTCCTTGTTACCTGCCTCAGGGGAAGGGTTTCACCTGTGGAAAACATGAAATTACCTTTTAAAAAAATAGAAATTTTCTCCCCCCAAAGGAAAAGGTGCTTTAGAAGGGGAAATAACCTCTGGGGAGCCCTGGGATCCCAACCTCAAGCTGTACAAAAGGGGAAATAGGTCTGAAAAAAAATGGGGTTTTGGCTATTTAAAAAAAAAAAATTAAAAATAATAATTAAAACAAATAATCCTTATAGTGGTTGATTTATAAATGAGCAAAAAGCTCATCACTAAGGGGAACGATCTGAGCTGAGGGCTTGAGTTTGGTCCCAGTGCCCACAGTCCTGGCTGTGGTCACTGTCAGGGAAGCCACAGAAAATCAGGGGGTCTTGGGGGGGACAAAAGGTGTTTGGGGGTGCAGGGGGATGGATCTGGAGATGATCTGGCCCTTGGCATCCTCACATGTCTTGGGGGAACCCCCCCCCCACACACTAAATCCCATCCTTGAGGGATGCTTGGCTGAGGTGGGGGGTTTCCTGCTGCCCCATGGAACCTCCCTGTTGGCTGGGAAGCTCCAGGGATTTGGGTGGCATCTGGTGCTGCTGGGGGTGGGGGTCCCGTTCTGTGGGGTGGAGGATGCTCAGGGCAGGAGGAGCTGGGGGGATGGGGGAAGCATCTGCCTGAGGTTTGGTGGTTACAATCAGGTGGATTTTAGGTCCCTCCTTGGGGGTCCCTCTGTAGGGTCCCTCTGTGGGGGGTCCCTGCTCTCCATCCAAACCCAGAAGCGCTGGGAGCACCCAGGGAGTGTTGGACCCACCCAGCGCTGGGCTTCGGCATCACCACAGCAGGACCCCCACTTGTGGGACCCCACCACCTCCTCCTGCCTCCAGAATGGATCTTTAGGGACCTGGGGATGAGGAGGTGACACCCCACAAGGGAGAGGGGACCCTCCTGAGCCAGCACGTAGCTCTGCTCACATCAACACCCACCCTGCTCTGCCGTCGTCGGGGGGCAGGGACACCAAGGCTGGGGGAGCAGCAGATCCCTCCCACCACCCCACAGGCTGGAGGGATGGTCCCAGCACCCCCCCAGTGCCAGGCTCTGGAGAAGACAGTGAGGTTTTTGGGGTGCTGCTTCACCCCAAGATGCTCCATGGCACAACCCCCCCCCCCCCACCTCCTATCCCGCCAGAGGCTGCGGCGGTGCCGAGTGTGGGGCCAAGAGGGTGTCCCAGCACCGAGGTGGCCGCTACCAGAGGGACACAGGCCAGGCTGTGGTGGGGGTCAGGGTGGTTTCCTGCAGCTCCCAGCCATCCCCAGGCCCTGTGCCCCCCACCAGCACCGCTGGACCCCAGCTCTGGGCAGTGTGAGACACAGAAAGGTTTTATTCTTCCAAGGTCCCTCCTTCCGGATGCCTCCAGAGCCCCAAACAGGTCTCAGGGCTCCATCCATCCCCTCTGCCCCAGCCCCCCCAGTCCCCCAACCCCGCTGCAGCCCGAGTGGGGACCTGTCCTTGAAGGGTGACCCATGGGACACGTGGAAGAAAGGTACTGGGGGTGAGGAGCCACGTGCTGCCCTGCTGCAGCAGGAGAGGGGAAGAAGGCAAATCTTAGATGGATGCTTATTTTGGGGGGGGGACACGACCCAAAGACACTGCCAGGACTTTGGGTATCCCTGGGGGGAGCTGAGCACCAAGCAGAGGGTGACAGGGCTGGAGTTCATCTCAGATGGAGAAGAGGAGCCCATGGGGGTGCTGGAGGGGGCCCTGGGCAGGTTACAGAGGGGCTACAGCCATAGAGATCCTCAGGTCAGCAGGGTGCTGAACGGGGCTGGAGGCAGCTGGGTGAAGGTCCACAGGAAGAGAGGTTGTGTCTGTTCCCAAAATCCCCATGAAAGAAGAGTCTGTGAGGTTCACATTAGCACACGTCAATTGTATATAGTGCAAATCAGAGCCCCGGCACCAGAGGGTCCCGCTCTGGTTAGTGGTTAGGATGTCCCCTGGGTGTGAGCCTGGGCACTGCAGACACTCCAAGCCCTCGCTCCTCCCCGGCAGCAGCGGGGGCACCGGCGCAGCATCCGCGGCTCTCCGGGCCCTTCACACCCCCCGGGGTGCTGCCACGCTGGCTCCCACCTCGTGCCAGAGGAGCTGGGAAGGCTCTGGGAGAGGATGCAGAGGGAGAGCCTTGTCCCTCCTGAGTGAAACTGGGGGCTGCTTCTCAAAGGCACGGCTTCCCCAGGGGTGAGGAGCTCTGGGTGCAGTCCCAAGGGTGGCTCTATCCACCCACAGCACGGCCACAACGTCCATCCCAACACCCACCCCCTTCCCCAAGGGTGAGGAAAATCCCAGGAGAAGGGCAGGTCTGCACCCAGCTGCAGCCAGAGGATGAGGGGGGAGAGGCCTCCCACACACGTCCCTGGGGGGCAAGGGGGTGGTTCAGGTCCCAAAAGGTTGGGGACTGATCTCAGGCACGGTGTAGGTCCCAAGGCAGAGGGAGTTCCATCGGTCCCGAGCAGGAGGATGCGTCCCAGCATCACTTCTGGGAGAGCCAAAGGTCCAGGTCCCTTCCAGGACCGTGACTCAGGGAGTGAGGATGATGTGGCAAATGGGAAGCCAGGAGCAAAGGGTGAGCACCGGGCTCAGCAGAGTCCAGCCACGTCCTGGGAGCAGGGGAGCAGAGAACGGCACCACTCATCACTGGTTCATGGGCTCCTCTTCCTCCATCGGCTCGTCCTGTGGCCTGAAACAGAGAAATCCCACAGGTGAGACAAGGAGGAGATCTGGGTGGTCCAACTCATCCCTCTGGGCATCAAGGGGCTTTCTGGAACCACCCAACCAGGCTCCCAGAGCTTCCCACTCCACTGAGACTCTGGCCGAGTCCTGGTGAGGATGGGAAAAGGCGGTGGGCAGGTGGGGACCCTGTGCTGAACACCCCCCCACCTCCAGCCTCCAAGGAAGGGAAGAGGATTTGGTCTCATTTCCATCTTGTTTGGGATGAGACCAGCGCTGAACCCCCCCCAGAAGGCAAACTGGGGTCCTGTACATGGGGTGAGCAGGGGCTCACCCCAACCCCCCCAACACTGAAAGCTGGAGACAAATCTGCCAAGCTCTGGATGGGAAGGGTGGCTGTAATTCCCACCTCCCACACCTCAGGACCTGCTGGAAGCCAGCCCTGCCCTGTCCTTCCAGCAGCAAGCCTGGCCATGGAGCACCAAGGCCATGTCCCAAGGGGCACCCATGTCTCCCAGGATGAATTAAGGGCATCACCTCTTCTCCACCATCACGGCCACCGAGAGGGAGGCCAAGGCTGTGACCGTCTCCACCTCTTCTGCCTCGTGGTGCTGTGCCTCCAGGAAGGAGCAGCCCAGCTTGGAGGCAAAGCGCTGCACAGCCACCCAGTATTTACCTGGGGGAGAAGCCAAAGTCAGGGGGTGCCAGGGAAGGGGGTGCCCCAGGTCTCCGGGCAGTGTACACGTGGGGCATCACCCTCCCCTGAGGTGATGATGATGATGATGATGATTAGAGGTCTCCACTTGCCCAGGACCCCCTTGGAGGTGACAGGGTTTATTGGGAGGGGGATGAACCACTGAGGTCTGGCCCTTCCACACCAGCAAACAACACTCACTCTGGACCTGGAGCACGGCTTCCAAGGAGCGCACCGCGTTGGGGTTGGGTTTCTGCCTCATGCTTTCCTCTGGCAGAGGGTCCAGCTGCCCAAAGAAGGCACAGGGGGGTGAGGAGGAGAGACCCATGCCCAGCACCCAGCTTGCAGCATCAGTACAGCCCCACAGCCACCACCCCAGCCCGGCTCTCACCTCGTTGCCCAACAAGGCTGACACACAAGCTTCGGACGCGTCGCAGATGGCTGTGAGGTCGTGGCCACCTTCTAATGCAAGGACGATGGCTCCACCAGCCAGGCTCATCAGCTGCTTTGTCATGTAGCCAAAGCCTGGAGAGGGGATAAAGCCCAAGAGACTGTGTCACCCTCCCTGCCCGAAACACCGGGGTGACCCCACAGATCTCACCCCAGACCCCAACCCCGGCTCCCTGGAGAGCTGCAGGGTCCCAGCTCCCTGTGGAGAGCTGCAGGGTCCCAGCTCCCTGTGGAGAGCCTGGGTGGATATCAGGAGCCACCCAAACTAGTTCCACCTCCTCACATTTGGCAGAGACTTTGTAGCCACCCAGGGGGGGTGGGTGCCCGTCGGCTGCGTCGAACCCGGCCGACACCAGCACCAGGTCGGGGGAGAACTCGTGTGCGATGGGCATCACCACCGTCCTGCACGGGAGAACCCAGGGAGAGGGGTTAGGTGCTGGCTCAGCCAGCACTGGGGAGGGGTGGGGGATTGGGGGGGAGGGAGGACATGAGCAGAAACACAAGGAACAGCACCTGAAAGCGGCCAGATACTCAGGGTCGCCCATGGGGGGGTCGAGCCCTCCAGTCCAGGCTACGTTGACATTAAATCCCTCACCGGGGCCAGCGCCAACCTGTGAGGGCAGCAAGGACAGTGGTGATGGTGATGGGCTGGCCCAGGTCTGTGGGGGTGCTTGGGGATGCATCCCCAGCGGGCTCCATCGCTGCCAGGCTCTGCAGGGACAGGGCTGGGTGTCCCAGCCCTCCTTTCCCCCCCCCACCAGTGCCACCCAGGAGTGGGAGGGTGGGCAAAGCTTGCTGAGGAGCTCCACGATGTCTCCCAGCCCCTCACAGCACTTGGTCACCATGGCTACAGGCTGGGGTGATGCCTCAGCTCTGCTGGGTGAACTGGGCAGGATCGGGCATCGATGGGATGGGGTGGGGGTGAGGTACAGACATGGGACCCCCCTCTGCTTGAACCCTGTTCCCCTGCCTGTCCCCAGCGCTGTTGTCCCCAGGCAGAGCACCGACCCCTCGGTGCCCTTTACCTCATCGGCAGCCCCACTCCCAGGGAAGAAGTTGCCATCGTCGTGACGATGCAGAGAGATGTAGAGGACATCAGGGTCTCTGTAGAAGATCTGCTGAGTCCCATTGCCATGGTGAACGTCCTAAAAGGGAGAGAAACTGGGAGATTGCTCTTCTGCTCAGCCTTGAGGGTGGTCTTATCGCCTAACGGAGCCAAAAGGAACTGGATCTTCATTCCAGGGCTTGGTTCCTCCATCCCTGGGATCCAGGGCTTGGTTCCTCCATCCCTGGGATCTGGTCCTGCTCCCTCACCCCCACATGCCAGGGGGGTTCCCAGCCACACTCCTGGCAGCCAGTCCCCAAGGAGGAGGTTTTGCTGCTCTCTGGTCTAGCTCCAAACCAGAGGTGGAGGGAGGTGCAGACACCCACCCTTGGGGATGGCGTGGGGAGGAGCAGGGACACGCTGGGGGCCGTTGGGACCTTACCCAATCCACAATGAGGATCTTGCTGAGTTTCCCTTTCTGCTGCAGCTGCCTGGCAGCAATGGCCACCGAGTTGAAGAAGCAGAATCCCCTGCAAGGAGGGAGTCAGAGTCGGTTAACGGCGTGGGGTCCCCCCTGGGTACCCCCCACCGGCTCCCCGAAGGATCTGGATGGGTCCCAGGGGAGGTGAATCTGGAGTGACTCCGAGCCAAGGAGCTGTCTGGGGGCTTCCCACGTGGCAGCCCAGGCCCTGCTGCTGGGGAAGGGACCCTTACATGGCCGTGGAGGGATCTGCATGATGTCCAGGTGGCCGCACCACAGCGAAGCCGTTCTGAGGGACAGAACAAAGGCGAGAGATCAGCGCTGCCGTCCCCAGTGTCACCCACCCCTCTCCACTGGGAACAGCCAGGGACTGCCAAGAACACCCAGTGCTGGCTGGTGACCCCCTCCCCAAGAGCCTCCTTCTTGCTCTGGGTCCCCCAGCTTGAGGCCACCTACCTTCAGCTCCCTGGTAGCCACCTTGAAGGCCAGCTCGGTGACGCTGCCGGCAGCCCAGCGGGCAGCGTTGGAGGAATGCAGCTCGTTCCAGATGGTGTCACTGTCCACCTGGAAAGCAAGGAGATGGCTCAGATGGGGGACCAGGCAGCAGTGGGGGACATCTGGGTGGTGGGACCCACGCTCTCTGCCAGCCACCCTGCTCAGGAAGGGCTGGGCACCGCGGAGCTGAACCATCTCACACACAACTGAGCAGGGTCCCCAGCTCTGTGGGGGGCTCCCTTGGTGCTGCTTGGCCAGGATTGCAGCTCCTCTGCCCACTGTCAGCCCCAGCCCCCAGCCCATCTCACCCTGCACCCAGAGGGGGGGGGGGGGGGGCTGGAAGGAGTGACTGAGAAAACGCTCGTTACCTTCTTTATCTTATTTTATTGTTTAACCAAACATCTTGGTTTGATCAGGATCACGTCAAGGGCCGGAAAACTCAAAGTCTCTTCTGATCAACTCCATGTGTGCAACTCAAAGGCTCCCCTCTGCCCATGGAGAGGGGCAGCTCCAGCCCCCCCTCCCCCCCCAGCCTTCGGGCCACGGGCGAGAGGAGGGCAGGGAGGGGGAGAGCAGGGAAAGTGGATGCAAACGGGGCTGAGAAGAGCTGGTGCCCAGCAGCAGGGGCAAGGAGAGGAGAAGAACCAGAAGAGGCAGCAGGAAGGCATGGAGTGAGACCCTTCCCTGAAAGAGAGAGAGAGAAGGACAGAGGCAGGGGGGGGAGAGAGGAAGAGAGGAGAACGCGGTGAATGGAGAGAAACCAGGGTGGCAAGCTGTGAAAGGAGAGGCCACAGAAGTGTCTGGAGAGAGGTGGCAAGCTGCTGTCCCCACCACACCGCTCCCCTCCCTCAGTGCAGACCGTGGCTTCAGCTTCCTCCGGCCATCCCGCTCCCTTCTAACACCCCAGGCTCTCAGAAATGGCTGTGAGGGGCTTTTGAGGGCTGGATACCCCGGAGTGAGGGGGTGGAAAGGGTCTCCTTTCAGGGGTGGGATGTTTGGGACCATCCCAGGGATAAAGGGAGCGCTGACACCACGACATCTTGCCCACAGATGGAGCACTCCCAGCTCAGGAGCTCCCAAGACTTGAGGAGCTCCCTCTCCTCTCAAACCCATGAGGAGGCTCCCAGTGGGGACAGATGGAAGGAACAACCCCCAAAAACCAGAGCAGAGATGGAGCACTTACCCCCACCCCTCCACAGGGCAGCATGACGAACATCCTCTGCGACAGGATCCCTGTGGAGAGAAGGGAGAGGAAGGACTTCAGAGCTGAGCAACTGGGGGGCAGTGGGGGACAGGGTGGGGGTACCAAGGAGGGAGGTTTGGCCAGGATGCTTGGCCAGAATTAGGACCAGCCTGCAGAGAAGCTGCTTGGCGTGGTTCCCAAGGGTGTTTTGAGCCCCAGAGTGGGATGTGTGGGGCAGGGATGGGCAGCAGGTGAGGGCTGGGCTCACCTGCCAGCTTCCCATTGTCCAGTTTCAGGCGGTTGAGGGGGTTGGTGCCGTAGAGGAAGACGTGGCGCTCGGTGTGGACACACTGCAGCTCTTCCAGGGTGGCCTTGCGACCCCGGAGACACTGTGGTAGACAGAGGTGGTGACCAAGCTGCTCTGGACCAGAGCTCTCCCATCAGCTTGCAGGGGTAAGGGGCACCTCTGAGTAGAGCTGCACCTCGTGCCACTGGAGCTGGGAAGCTGAGCATGGTGCTTCTTGGATGGGATTTGAAGGGCATCAACCCCTCCTCCCTCCTCCTCTGCAGGCAGGCAATGCCAGCACCGCTGGCATCACCAGTGGCATCACCACTTCAGAGCCCAGCTAGACCAGAGCAGGGGTTCAAACAGACTGGAAATGACACTGCTGTTCCCAAGGGCTGTTCCCAAGGGATCACACCTCTCCCTGCTCCCATCTTCCAGCAGAGCAGACTACCACTGCCATCCAAACCCAGGGATGGTCAGGCCAGCGTGGCTCCAGCTCAGCACTGCCAGCAAGAGCCAAGTCCAAGCCCCATTCCCAAGGTCTTTGTGGCCTGGATAACAGGCTGAGAAGGGAGTAAAAAGCATGGAGGTGGGAGTAGGATACCCTGTCACACAAGAGCTACTCCTGCAAGTATCCCAGGCAGGAGTGTGGGCTCCCTGGGGCTGCTGGAGCTCACCTCACACTGGCTGCGCAGGCCCCTCTCCTGCAGACGGGACCAGATGCTCTGGATCCTGCCTGCATGCTCAGGGTGGTTGCTGTTGTCACCACAGGAACACTGGTGTTTGAGCATCACCGAGTCGTAAACCAGTCCTGCAAAGCACAAGGAAGGCTGCTGTCCCCAGGATGGGTGGGCTGAGGACATCCTGACCCTAATTCAGCTCTTTTCCAGGAGCTGGCTGAGACCCTAAATGCCCATAAGTATTTGGTTTGGGTGAAACAGCCCCCTGAGGCTGTGGCAGCCTCTGTCCCAGCATGCTTGAAGCAAATCCTGCCTTGGATATGCAAGAGAGCTGAACCTTCCCAGCATCACCAGACCAGGATGGTGCTCAAGGGACCAGCCCTGCTTGGAAAAGCCACCTCAGATAAAGAGAAGGGCCCCTCAAAGCTTGCTCTGCTCTTTCAGCACCCAGCCAGAGCACTCCCGAGCATGTATGAGGCTGGGAGTGAGCAGGATGGATGCTCAGCTGCTCCTGGGCATCCCCACCTCCCTTCCAGCTCCTGTCCCCAGCTGTGACAGCCCCGTACCTGTTGTGAAGTGTGGCTTGGCTGGCTGCTCCTGCACAGGCAGGGACAGAGTCTTGGAGGCTGGGTCCTGGGCAGGGAGGGAGACGGTGGCAGTGGCAGGAGATGACTGGGCCCTGGAGAGGGGCCTGTGCCCTGTGTGGATGGTGGGGACCATGGGGGAGTCAGCCAAGGGCTGTCGCTTGAGGAGCTGCTGCTGCACACGCTGGTAGGAGTCCCAGAGGTAGGCCTGGGGGAGAGGGAGAGGTGAGCACAGCACCCACAGCAAGGCACTGGGGTGCTGAGAGCAGCATCACCCACCCCAGGGAAGCCCTGCATTGTGCACCCTCCCAGGGTCTGGATACAACAGCCCCCTCCTTGCTGGGGGGCTGGGAGCAGGTTTGGAGGAGCTGGGACAGACATGGTGCAGCATCTGCTGCTCTCTGCTGGCTCAGCCCCGCAGTGCTGGGCAGGGATGGGTGAGCCAGGAGAGTATGTTGCTGCTGCAAGGGTGAAGCCATCTGGGGACCATGCCCCAGCCTTGGTGACACCAATGACAGGGCTGCAAAGTCCTGGCAAAGTGCTGGAGGAGGGAACAACCTCCTTACCCACCCAGCACCCCCTTTTTGGAGGTGGCTCCCAGGGTCTGATCTGAATCCTCCCAGGGCTCCAGGTGCTCCCAGCCCTGCTGGCTTTGTGCAAAGCCTCACATGGGAGACACCAAGGGATGGAGAACTGCTCTGCATGGCAGGGCTGGGATCTCTGCATGCTGCCTGCACAGGACCAGTGCT
Organism: Gallinula chloropus; assembly: GCF_964237585.1. Taxonomy (NCBI): domain Eukaryota; kingdom Metazoa; phylum Chordata; class Aves; order Gruiformes; family Rallidae; genus Gallinula; species Gallinula chloropus. Next base: position 1,967,976 of record NC_140116.1, read on the forward strand.
CAAAGCACCTAAGCCCCAACTGAGGAGAGAGATGAAGCTCCACCTCTTCCAGCCCACTCCCAAGCCAGCTAGGAAGGCTTCAAACCACCCCAAGGGCTCTATGCAGCTGGAGACAGCCACTGAAGCTGTCATCCCTTCTCCTCACGGGCTCCTTGTGTGCAGTGGGGAACCAGCTGCTCCAGGTGGGCAGCCCAGACCCCTCCCCACAGCTCTCCCATCCCCACCAGCCCTCACGGACCTGCTGTAAGACTAACTCCTCATGGGGCTGCATCATCTTCTGCGTCCTCTCGGGCTCCTTCCCGCTGCTCCCCGGCCGTGGGGGCTCCACACGTGCCCTTGTTGTGTCGCTGCTCTCAGCTCCAGGCTCTGGGACCGAGCCCTCAGCCTCCATGTCCTCTGAGGAGGGGATCTGGCGCAGCCGGGGCTTCTCGCTGGATTTAGCCATGCGCTGCGGCCAGAGGGGTCAGGGGGTGAGAAGGATGGAATGAGAAGAGCCAGGAAATCAAAACCTGGCTCCAAACATGCTGTGAGAAGCAGAACTTTTGGGTTCTTCAACAATGGGGCGGGCTCCAGCATCACCAACCTTGCTGTCTAGGGATGGGGAGCATCGGGGTTGGACCCGATGATCTCTTGAGGTCCCTTCCAACCCCACAGATTCTGTGATTCTGTGATTCTCCCCAAGGGACAGAGGTGTACTTAGGGATATGGTTTAACCCTGGTTGGACTTGATGGTCTTAAAGGGCTTTTCCAACCTTGTGATTCTGGGAATGAGCACAGAGCTCAGGCAGGCAACCACCCAGACCAAAAGGAGGTGGTGGGTGGCAGGGTGGGAGCACAGTGGATGTGGGAGCTAAGGATGCTGAGCAGGCACCCTCAGCCTGCTGCTACGGGTTTGGGCAAGGCAGCTCCTTGCACCCTGGAGATGGGGGCTGGCTGCCCAGGAGGAAGGGATGCCATCCTGCACCCTTCCAGCACCTGCCTCCCATCGCCTCCTGCGTGCCCAGGTCTCCCTGACTCACCTTGCCCAGGTGTGTCTGCTGCTTGAGCCTCTCCAGGAACTGGGCGTGATGCTGCTGGTACACCAGTTGCTGCTGGATGGCTTTGGGGTTCTGGGGCAGGGGCTCCGAGCGGGTCCTGCCCAGCGGCTTATGGTGGCCGGGGAGCGACAGGCGCTCTGCGGAGATGAGCGAGGGGCTGAAGGAGAAGGGGACCGTTCCCAGACCTGGCACTGCAGGGGAGAGGAAGGAGAGGTGAGGAGGGGTGGGGGGCACTGTCTGCTGGGCAGATGCTACAGGCTGTGGAGCTGGGCATGGCAAGCAGCAGTGCTGTCTGTGCCCATGCACCAGCCAGCCCTAAAAATGCCAGTGACCCAGCCCAGGGTCTGGTAGGTGAGGATGGATGGGCTGTATCTTCATGGCTCCCCTCCTCCTGTCCCCATCACACAACCCACAGGGGTCTGGCTGACCTCAATGGTCTTGTCAACCCTTCAAGCTTCATCCTCAACAGGAGAAGCTTCTTTCACTGCCTGTATCAGAGCCAGGAACAGGCAGAGAGGAGCCAGTTCTCCTCCTGCTCCAGTCAGAGAGCATCACCTGGCAGGGGGCTGGGGTGGATGAGGTGGCTTAGAGCCAAGGGGTCTGAGCTGCCCTGCTCAGTGCAGGGTCTGTGGGGAAAGCTGCTGGCCCAAGTGCCCAGGAAGAGGCAGGAGAGACCCTGGCAGGGCAAGGGGCAGCCTGTGGGAAGAGCCAAAGCTACATCTCTCTCTGCATTGTAGAGCTCGGGGTGTGCACGCTCCTGGTTTCATCCACAGCAAGGACTTGCTGGCTGGCACCCCCAGAACCAGGAGCAACATCCCCCACTCCCTTGGCCCCAGCTCACAGCAGAGTAATGGAAAAATCAAAGCTTTCCCAGCAGCCAGAAAAGCCTGCCTGCCCTCCATGGGGCTCCACACCAAGCCCTGCCAGCACTGACACAGCTCGGTGCCTGTCACCCTGCTCAACCCTTACCTGCCACCAGCGGACCGTGGGTGACCGAGGGCTCGAGGATGATGACGGGCTGGAGCCGAGGGGATAAAGGGCTCCCAGCCTCATGCTGCTCCAAGCCAGCTGGTATGAACATGGGGGAGTGTGTGCCTGCCAGGACAGGTCCGTTCAGCACGGGGACACGGTGTGCCAGGCCGGAGAGCTGGCGACGCTCTGCCTCTCCCTGCAGAGAGGAGGAGGGCTGGGTTAGCCACAGGGAAGGGATGGAAGGGGGTGGTGTATCCTCACTGTGCCCATCACAGGAGCACCTTGGACTGCTCAGAGCCAGCACACCCCCTGGAATCACCCCAGGAACCCCAAACCTGAGGGAAAAGGCTTCCCCTGTGCCCACGGGGACCCTCTGCCCAGTTCTGGGGCCACCTACAACCTGGCTACCTACCCTGGTGCTAGTGGTAGCCGGCAATCCCAGCGTGATGGCTGGAAGGGAGGCTGTACTCTGCAGGGCAAACTGGGCCAGTGAGCTCTCCTGCATCATCAGGCGCTGGGCCAGGGGCGTCTGCACCAAACACACAACTCATTAGTCTGCTGCTCCGGCGCCAGTGGAGCTCAGCGTGGGACAGGGAGGGTGGCTGAGCCCCAGCTGCCTGAAGGGGGGGAAATGCCTGGAGGAAGGGGCACCAGGGACCCATGGGGAGAGGAGAAACCCTAGGAGATGAGAAATGCACACTGAGGAGGAGGGCAGCATGTCAGGAGCAGCGCTGGGCTGGGCAGAAGGTCCCAACCATGCAGGGGGAGCAGGGCCAAGGGCAACAGGGTTCTGGGCTGGGGTCCCTGGGTGGGGGGGGAAGCTACCTTCACCTGAGCCTAGGATGGGAGTGAGGGCACCCAACCCCAGCAGGCCTCTGGCTGTGGAGCTCAACTCACCTCGTGGGCCATGCTGGAGGCAGCGGGGAGGGCTCCGTGCTCGGCGGGGAGGCTGTCGTTGGGAGAGCTGCAGCCGGACACAGGGGTGCTGCTACTGCTCGGGGAGGAGTCTGCTCAGGGGAGAGAGAGGGTGGAGATGGACATGAGCACCCAGAGAGGGGTTCACACCCCCAGTCCCAGCCCTTCACAGCACCTCCCTCCCTCTAACAGCTGCACCTCGCTCTCTGAGGGCTGAGTCTCCCTTGGGTAGAGTGGAGATGGAGGAATCCTGACCAGCTGCACGTGCTCAGGGCCTCAGACCCTACCAGGTCCATGCCTGGGACCAGGGTGCAGCTGCAGCAACATCCTCCCCTGGCTCATCCATCCCTATGTCATCGTGGCAGAAAGCTCCCTCCGTGGGCCATACCCCGAGGAGAAGAAGGAGAAGGAGGAGGAGGAGGAGGAGGAGGGTACTGATAACGATGTGGTGCAGGATCCTGGGCAGACTGTAGCTGCTCCAGGCTGGCCCCAAGCTCTCTGCAAAGCCCTGAGGTAGCAGCATGCAGGCAAAGCCCTCACCGATGGCCTCGGGCGGCCGCCTCTTCAGCGAAGGGGGAGCGCTCTCCTTCCGCGTCAGGGGGTTCTTGCGTCGGTCCAGGCACTTCCTGGGCTTGCAACGCACCTTCAGGTTGGGCTCAGATGCTGTGGGCACACAGGGCAGTTAGTCCCAGCCCCACCACTGATGGAGATGAAGCTGGACTGGCTTTGAAGGGCCAGGCAACCCCTCCACGGTGGGAGGGAGGTCGCATTATCCCCAAGGTCTTACCTGTCTTCCGCAGTGGAAAATGCTCTGGGGGGTCAAGAGAAGTGCTGGGGACAGGGGACAGGAAGGTGCTGAGCACAGGAGGGGAAGGGCCCTCAGGATCCAGAGGCTCCAAAGACCTACGAGGAGAAGCCACCTTGTAAGAGACCTTTGCCAGCTGGCAGCCACGTGCCACCCAGGCGACACCAAGCGCAAGGGTGGCCCATGGGGCAGCACCTTTCCTGGGCTCACGTTGGCTCTTCTGCCAGTGGCCAGAAAGCCTTGTCCTGCCCACTACCACCAGCACCCACAGAAGGGGCCCAGCTGCTGGTTTTGCCTTGTCTTGGGACAAAAGACCTGACACCTGACAGTGGTTTTCTGGGTCAGTGGTGGGACAAGCCATCAAAGTCCCAACACGGTTGGGGAAAACAAGGTGGGAGCTTCACCCACCTCCTACAAGCACTTAACACAAACCAAGCTGCCTCACCCAACAGCTGTCAGCTAAACAGTGTCTCTAAAGCAGAAGATAACAAGATCTTGCCCAAGACAAACAGCCACCTTCTATGGGTCCTGAGCTTGGGGTAGGCTAGAAGATGCTCTTGCTTTACCTGTATGACATGGCTGAGGGGTTGGGGTTGCTGGTCCTCTCCAAAGCTGCCTGTTGCTTCTTCAGGATGACCTCAGCCAGCTTCTGCTTCACCACCGTGCTGGCCACAGCACCTGCAGGAAGATCAGCAGTGACCATGTAGAGCACTTTAAAGGGTCCCTGTAGCCAGGAGTAATGCTGGGGTGGTTGGAGATGCCCTACAGGTACATGGACACTGAGAAAAGCCTGTGGAGATGCTTGTTCTCAGGTCAAAGTTGGCTCAGGGAGAGAAAGGACACCACAGTTTCCTGGATGGTCAGAGAAGCATCCCTGTCCCACTTCAGCCTCTCCCAGGTCATCTTAGGAGCCTTATGTTCCTGCATGCACCTTGCTGAGCATCAGGAGTGCTTCATCCAAGCCCAAGAGCCCAGGTCTAAGTTGATCCACCCTGAGAGGGGATCTGATCACTGGTTCTCAATATCTGAAGGGTGGGACACAGGGGGACATGGGCAGCCTCTGCTCAGTGGCTGTGGGGACAGGACAAGGGGCGATGGGCTCAAGTTGGAGCACAGGGAGTTCCACACCAACTTCTTCCCAGTGAGGGTGAGGGAGCCCTGGGACAGGCTGCCCAGGGGGTGTGGAGTCTCCTTCTCTGGAGAGATTCCAGCCCCATCTGGACACCTCCTAGGGAGGAGACCTGTCCTGGGGACCCTGCTTTGGCAGGGGGTTGGACCCGATGGGTTCTGAGGGGTCCCTTCCAACCCCTACAACTCTGGAATCTGTGATTCCGTATCAGCATCCGACAAGAGCTCAGGCTGGGCGGACAGATGGACTCACAGACACTGGGTTGGGAGCAGAGCACCCGATTCGGGCTGATGCCTGAAGATCAGAGCATCCTCCAGCTCCCTGCAGCCACTGGCACTAGATGGCGCAGGCAGATCGCAGCCGGACGGGGTCTGCTCGGTGTTAGGGGGGACCCACCAACCTCTCCCAACTGCCACGGGTGCTCCAGCCCGGGCTGTGCGAGCTCAAGAGGTAAATTCACTGCCCCGGGGAAGTCACTGGCAGCTGGGGCAGCACCGCTGCGGTGGCCGTTGGGCATGACACAAGGAGGGCACAGAGATCTGCTGTGCCCATGTGGGTGGCATCGCTGGGAAGGACGTGATGGACAAACACCACAGCCAGGCTGGGGCCAAATAAATCTCTTGCCAGGTGCTGAGTGCAAGGTCTGGGTTGGAAGGGACCCCAAGGGTCACAGAGCTCCAACCCCCCTGCCACAGGCAGGGACACCAACCTCCACGCCTGGAGCTACACAAGGTTGCCCAGGGCCCCAGCCAACCTGGCCTTGGACACCCCCAGGGATGGATGGGGCACCCACCCCCTCTCTGGGCAGCCCCTTCCAGCCCCTCACCACTCTGCAAAGAACTTCCCCCCAGTCTCTCCTCTCACCCTTCCCTCCTCCAGCTTCACCCCAGCCCCTTGTCCTGCCAGTCTCTGCCCTTTAACAAGCCCATTCCCCTCCTGTTCCTCTGCTCCCTTCAGGGATGGGGAGGCTGCAGTGAGGTCCCCCCACAGCCTTCTCTTCTCCAGGCTGACCCAGCCCAGCTCCCTCAGCCTCTCTCCGTAGGAAGAGAAGGAGAGAAGGCAGAACTCAGGCTGTATGAGGGCAGAACCACCTGCTGAGCTCCCTTTAAAGCCACTCCCATCTCCCACCCTGAGTCCAGCGTCCCGGTTTTGGGGCTGCAGCTCCTTGGGCAGCCCCGTGGTGCCCGGTGCCACATGCTGGGCAGCACACTGAGGCTCTTACTTCTCTTGCTCTTGTCCTTGTTGAGGATCTGCCGCAGCTCCTGCTCCTGTTGCCCGGGCTCAGCTTCACGGTGTGGGGACTCCATGGTGACCTGCAAGAGGAGAGTCCCATCAGCACCTCACCCAGTGCAGACCCAAGCCCAAGCCATGATGACAGGGTGATGGAGCACATCTGAACCAGGCTGTGGTGTCCCTTTTGGGAACCTGATGGGCAGCCCTGGCTGACAAGAACACGTTAAGTTGTTTCATCACAGGGAACCGGATGCATCTTCATCTCCAGAGACGCTCTCCCCAGGGACATTGTAAAATCCAAACCACCCTGTTTCAACTTGCTGCCTTTCATGGTGTTGTGACACAGCTGTAGCGGGGGTATGTTGTAATACAACCAAGAATAAACTTCATGGTTGACTAAAAAGAGGGGAAAAAGGAAAAAAACCACCTCTAAGGTGGCAGCAGGAGCATCTCCAACTCCTTTTGTGTGGACCAAGCTGGTGCTCAGCCTCAAAAAAGCCTTGCTGTGATTCCCCCAGGGCTTCCAGACAAGGTTACTGGGACCAGTGAGCCTCTGCCAGCCCCTGAGAGCTGCACAGAGCACACAGGATGTGAGAGGAGCAGATGAGGTTTAGTTCTGGGATGAGGGGGTACACTGGTGTCTTCCCAGTGGGGGTGATGGAGGCTCCAAGGAGGATGAGCAGCCATGGGATGAGGGAAATCCCAACTGAGCCGATTCCCACTGTGAGCATGGAGCTGCCCTGCGACTGGGACAGGCTGGGATGGGGGGAAACTCTGCCCCAACTCCCAGGACGTGGTCTCCTTCAATCCACCCTCCTTCCAAAGCCCGCCCTGCTCTCAGCTGGGGTCTCCAGAGGAACCATCCAAGCTCAACCTTGCTATGGACAAGCCTGGCAGGCCAAGGATATCCAGGGGCAGGGGTGTTATTCCGGGTGACGCTGAGGAATTTCAGCAAAGGCTTCCCAGAAAAGCAAAGTAAGCTTGTGAAGTGAGTAAGCCGTGCCTCTGGGGCAGGGGAACAGCGGTGGCCAAGCCCAGTGGCGGATCACAGACACCAGGCATCCTGTCCAGTCGCTCCGGCTCCTCGCTCAGCACACATGGTATGTGGCTGAAAGCATTTTCCCTGCCTCACACATCCCAGGAGGCCCCAGCCCTCCTGCTGGCCTTGGCAGGATGGAGGTTTGGCCTGAAAGTAAGACACGAACAACCCCCCCCCTTCTCCTCCTCCTCCTCCTCCTCTTTCCCCCCCAACCTGACTCCCTAACCGGCCTCCTTGCGTCAGAGAGGTCTCCGGGCTGGCTAACGAGCACTGCAGACTCTGCAGCTCAGGGGGAGGAAGGAATTCACCCGGGAAGGTTCTTTTGGCATTGGGATTTCCAGCCTCTTCCTCTCCATCCCTGCCAGAGACGGGAGCTGGGGGTGAAGCCAGCCCTGAGGCAGGGCACTGCTGGCAGACACACGCTCACAGCCCCATGAGCTACGTGCTCTGGGGGCAAAACATAATTCAATCCTTGCCCAAAAAGTGGGTGCAGGTCTGTCCCCACCCCCCCCTCCCAGGGTGGCCATACCCTCACGTGCTGGTGGGCGAGCTGCTCCACTTGCTGCTGGTGCAGGCTGGCGAGGAAGAGCTGGTGCTGGAGCTGCTGGGTGTGCTTCAGGGCCAGCAAGGTGGTGTCAGAGCCGGGCTTGACCACACGCTGCCCGATCCGCAGGTCCATGGGGACGGTCTGGGGCACCCGTGGGGAGGTGCACGGGTTCACAGCAGCTGTTGAGACACAAAATAGGGGCACAGCTCAGTCCTGTCCAGCTTAGACCACCCTATTAGGTAGGGAAAGCATCAGGATGGGGCCCCGTGCACAAGGAGGATGCTCTGTCATTGAGAAGGGCTTCGCCACACACCATCTACCTCCTGGAAAAGCCTCTTTCCCATTCCCTGGGCAAAAGAATCCCATGATTTAGATACCTTTGGAGTGTCTCCATGTGCTGCAGACACCCTCCCACCCTGAGATGACGTGGCTGAGAATCACTTTGCAGACTTACAGACACTCCCACCCTGCCCAGGCGGTGAATCCCCCGTCCCCACGGGGAACACCTAAAATAGTCCCAGTTACCCAGAGTGTCGGGACACCCACTGCAGCAGGGGATTTTTCACCCACCTAAAGCTCCTAAAGCTCTGCTTAATTTATCCTTGCACGTGCTGCAGAGCAGAGCTGAGCCGCCTCCAGCTGCGACAGACAGAACAGCCACCCAGCCATGGGATGCTCACAGCTCTGAGGGGTGGGGGGATGCTCCAAAGAGCCCAGGCACAAAGGGGATGAGCAGCCATCACCCCAAGTGAAGCCCAATGGGTCTGTGGCATCTCACTTGGGATACAGCTGGGCACAAGGGAACCGTGGCCACGGCAGCATCGGGCTTTGCCACGGGGGTCGTAGCACTGGGGATGCTGGAAACAGGCAGGTGGGTAGAGAATTCAGCCTGAAGAGACACTGCAAGGAGGGGGGGATGCTCTTGCAGGATGCAGCACCAAGGCTGAATTATTTTCCAGAGCATAAAAAAGCCGCCAAACAACAAACACAGACGTTATTTTATAGGCAGGGAGCCACACCCTGGGCAGTTCAAACCTCAGCCTCAACGGCAGCGGCGGCGGGCAGCCCTGTGTGATGGCTCCAACACCCCAGGAGCAATCTCTGCAGGTTCCCAGCCCACAAAGCAGGGTTTGCCCAGCTCTTCCAAGGGGGAAAAAATACCTGGCAAACTCCTGCCCTGGCCCGTGCATCCCTGCAAGGGGATGAGTATGAATGAGTTCACCCAAGGAGGGCACGAGGATGATCGATAACCGTGGGTGCACGTCAGGGCAAGGTGATGGGGTGCACAGCCCTGCTGAAATGGGGCTGGCTTTGACATTCCAGCATGGGACAGGCAGGAAGATTCCCTCTGGTTGAGGGTAAATGCTTCTCTCTTCTCCAGGATAGAACTGTCCCTCACATCAGTCCATGTTAAGGAAGGAGGTGATGCTCCCAGGACCCCCCATGGCAGCTTTACCCTGTTCCCTCTCCATCTCCTGGGATTTAATTGCTGTCTCCCCCCTGTAACCAGCGTGGCACGAGGTGAAGGAAGGTTAAGAGCCCCAGCCTGAGAGCCACTGAGCTCCTCTGCCCTGGTCTCACCATGGCCTTGGGGCTGGACACGGCGCGATGCCCCGTGACGGGCAGAATGAGCCCCTCAGCCCCCTCTGAGGATCAGGGTGGGCAGGCAAGTTCCAGCTGCATTTTTGGGAGCAAACAAGAGTCCAAGTGAAGTTATCCCAAGCAAGGACACCCTGAGTCTTCTCTCAGTGTGTCCAACGCTTGCAAGAAGCCTGAAAGGGTCCCAAAAAGGCCAATATCCTCCACGGGGGTTGGCAGGGGGGTTGGACTCAGTGACCTCTGGAGGTCCCTTCCAACCCCTACAGTTCTGTGACTCTGTCACTTGTCCCAGCACTACCTGGGAGGCTGCAGCATGTGGTTCCATCTCCCTGCCAGCACCAGCACCCTGGGAGGCCTGCCTGCTGCTGCAGGAACCTCCCAGCCTCAGCTCTCCCCAGAGGGCCTCGGATCTCCCTGAACATCAGTGATTTTGAAGGATGCAAGTGATAAGCTGGGCTGCCACCTCCTCCTGCTCAAGCTCAGGGGAGGAAGATGTCAGAGGAGGAGGAGGATGCCAGAGAGACGGTCCCTCATGGATGCTCATTGGGAGGAAGGCTGGAGGGAGGCAGCACGGTGTGCACAGTGCTACCCCACGTGCCAGGCCCCTGGCAGCCTGACAAGGACAGACTGTAACGAGCAGATCTCAGGATGGGAAATGGGGACTTCAGAGAGAGCTCTGGGCCCAGCCAAACCCCTTCCACGTGACGCTGGCTATCTGCTCAGCCACCCTCCCTCCCCTCCAGCCAAATGTCACCGTCCCGCTCAGTACCACGAAGGGACAGGTGCTGGGGGACCAGGACCACCAGGCTTAGCTGTGAAACACTGAGAAGGTCTATTGATGCACAGAAGCATCGTTCAGAGGGGAAAGCAGGGGGATGAGGAGGAAAGGACCAGTCCATGCAGCAACAGCCCCCGTCCTCAGAGATGACGGCATCCAGAGTTGTCCCAGCCTCCGTCTGCTTGGGATGCTCAGAACACTCAAGGGGAGCTGCCACTGGAGCAATCTTGTTCTCACCTCCCCATCAGCAGCACCCTCAGGCCCCATGCTGCTCCTCCAGCACTTCCCCAGGGCCAAAAAGGGGCAAGATGGGTGGCACGGGACAGGGACCTCCAGGGATGGAGGGGGAGACACGGGCAGCCCACAGAGCTGAGGGCAGCCCACAGAGCCGAGGGGGAAGGAGCTGGCGGGGTCTCTGGGAATCTCTCTCCCTCATTTGTTTTAGTCCTTTTTAAAAACAAACTCTGAAAGGGCGGAAGAGGAGAAGTGGGAGGGAACGTGTGTGCTGGGGGAGAGGGAGGACGGGCCGGCCAGCGGCCAGCAGCCAGAAAAACAACTCCTCACCACTCACCCAGAGCCAGGAAAAAGCCTGTCGAGCATCCCCACAGCCAAGAAGCACCAGAGCCAGGGAGAGTGGCTGTGAGCAGAGCCTGCACAGGCCCTCCTCCCAGCACAGCCCCCCCCACATCCCCGGCACAGGGAGCACCCTGCTCAACCAGGGCTGCTTTGGGAAAATGGGGCTGTTTGGGAGCGGAATAGAGGGGAGGATGGGATGGAAACAAGGCAGTGAGGGAGCAGGGGCTGGCCCCATGTGCCCCAGGGCGTCCCGGCCTGCGCAGAGCCCCGACGTTATGGGCTGAAGTCACCCAGCTCAGGGCGGTTTTCCAGAGCTCAGGAACATGACGCGTTATGTGCCGAGTGCCAGGGATGGGATGAGGAGCAGGCGGGATCAGCGGCGCTGGAACCCCCCAGCCATCAGCACCTGCACACTGCAGCTCCCCAGGGATGCTCTGCATCCCCCCTCCCCTGCTCCAGCAGCTCAGGACCCCTTTGCAAAGCCCTTCCTGCCCTGAGAGCCGTTTGTTTCAGCCGTGACCTCCCGTTGCAGCTTGAATTCATTTGGGGTTTCATGCCGGGACCTCCGCCAAGAGTTACAGTAAACAACTCCCCTCCCCGGCAGCCTCCGATGCTCACACGATTCAGGGGGCAGGAAGCCAGGCAAGCAGCTCCTCCTCTTCCCCCCTGCCTGAGGAAGGCCAAAAACACAGCCCTGCGACGGCTCCAGGGGATCCTACCCCCTTCCCAACCCAGCCTGGGTCCTGCTGGTTCCTAGGAGACCCTCCGATGTCACCAGCACCGCGACGGGATGGGATGGGGATGCATGGGATGGGGATGCATGGGATGGGATGGGGACACGTGGGATGGGATGGGGACACATGGGATGGGATGGGGACACGTGGGACGGGACGGGGATGCTCTCCTGGCCCCATGCAGTCTCAGGAGGGACAAAATCCATCATCCATCCCCTCTTCACCCGCAGGGCCAGGAGCAGAGCTGAGCGCCGGGAGAAGCCAACTGGGAGCACCCACCCAAGGGGAGAGGCGGAAGGTTTCTGGAGCGGGCTCCTCTCCCAGCTCCATGTCCAGCTGCCAACATTTTTTTGCTACATTATTTTTAGTTCCCAAGAACATTCGCACGGGAAGGCCGGCGCTGGTGGCAAGTTTGTCTTCACCCGAGCGCTGGGGCTGGGGAGGGGGGGGACACTCAGCACCCACCACAGCACCAGTACCAGGGTTGGCGTCGCCGTTAAACCACAGCAAAACCCAGCCTCCTCCCTCCCTCCCATCCTCTCCCAGCTTCTGCTGAATAATCATTAATTACAAAGCAGCTCAAAACCACCCAGGGGGAATTCAGGGTGCGAAGAGAGGCAGCATCACCCCCTCTTCTCCCAGCCGGGGGGTGATGGGAGCAGCGGGGTATCTCTTGCTGCCTCATCCCCTCTCGCCCCAGTGCTGAAGCAGAAGCACTGTGGCCATCACCCTGGCACCCAGCGCTTGCTTTTCTGGGTCACCTTGTGCAGCCAGGTCAGCGGGAGGAAAACACCCAGCAGCACGTCGGGGAGGAAACTGAGGCAAACCACACCGCGGTCCCGGCACGCAGAGCTGATTGCCTGGGGGGGCTGTGGAACCCATTGCACAAACCACTCTGCACCTGGGCAGGTAAAAGCAGCGGCAGCTCCACCTTTCCTCTGTGGGAAGGTGGGAGGGGATTGCAACACAGTGAGAGGAGCTCCAAGGTGAGGTTCTACCTGATGCAGCCTGGGAAAGGCTTCAGTGGTACCGGTGTGAATGTGAGCGCTGTGCTCCGCAGCCCGGCACCAGTTACCAGCAGTTTCCAGGCACTGGGATAAGAGTTGGGGGCCTGCATGGAGTGAGACAGGCTCCCCATGGGCACCAAGAGTCCAGGACTTCTGAGGGTCCTGCAAATCCTGAGTGAAACGGGGTGAAATCCCACAGTAGTGAGTTCCCCTTGGGGCTGGCGGTGTCAATCCTGCGCTCAAAATCACCCGGTTGCACTGCTGCACCCAGACAGACAGAGAGACAGACAGACACTCTCCCCAGGAAAGCAGCAAAGAAATCTTTTGCTTTGGCATTTCCTGGTTGGGTGTTTTTTTTTTCCCCCTCTCTTTTAAAGAGATCAGCCCTCAGCAAAGAGCTGTGCTTACATAAGAGAGGAAAGCAAAGCAAATCAACCCAGGCAGGCGGACCATTACCGATGCCTTCCCGTGCATCCCTGCCTTCCATCAGCAGCAGCGCTGCCATCGCTCCCAAAGAGGTTAAAGGGAGGTTGGATTATTTTTTTTTGGGGGGGGTTCTTTTCTTTTGCAGAACCTTTTCCCATCTTATGCTGATGAGCTGGGAAGGGTTCAGAGTTCAGCTGGGTTGAAGAACGCGTGCGATGAAAAACATTCCTCTCTTTAATAAAAGGAAAAGGTTCTTCTGCACGAGCAAAGAGGAATTAGCTGGAGGGAATTTGTTCAAATTAAAAACACTTAACTAAGAAACCACACGAAAAGGGACTATGTTGAAATAACATTTGAGATCACAGAGCCAGGACTCGGGAGAAATAGGAAACCCTGGAGTCGGGGTACCTCGCATAACCTCGCCCCGGCCCCTGGGGTGTACGCACCGAGACGCTGGGTTTAATTACAGGACTAAATGCTACACTCTCCCCACCCCTCAAAGGTGAGCAAAGCAATTAAACCACAAACCCAGCATCACCCCCAGTACCCCTGCCCAGCCACGATGGGACTGGGGACGCGGGGACCCCGAGCCGGTGCTCCACACACTCCTCCATTCCCCCTACCTCCATCTGCTCGCACGTTCCTGAGGGGCTTCGTCGTGGCACCCCGTGAGATGGGAATATTTGGGGCATTTTCCTTCTTCCTGGCCGTGCTGGGAGGCTGCTGGGGGAGCAGAGGGGAGCTGCTGCACGGCTGCAGGGCAAGAGGCTCCGGGGAAAGCCCTGCGCCGCCGCAGCTGTCCCCGAGCGCAGAGGCCGTACGCAGCGTCCCGCATGAGCCATAAGAGAACAGATGATGCTCAGGGAAGATGTAATGTTTGGAGCAGTCGGTTGCCAAGTTCTGATAACTCTTTATGGAGCATGTTAACTGGGCTTTATGAATTGGCCAGATGTGGGTGGGTCCCTCTCCTCCCTACCAGGCAGCAAATTTCTGCTCCAAAACAAGAAGAGAACGATGCTTCTCTAACAACAAAAAAAAGCCCCCAAGAGTTTTTCCAGAAGGGTAAAACTGTATTTTTCTACTCTGATTCTCGCTTTCTTCTGCAGAATAAGTTTCCAGAGCCTTTGTGAGACAGATGATGGTGATTAAAGTTTGGCAAAGCCACATAGCAAACCCCCCCCCCGCCCTCCCCTTTCCACAACCAAAGCCACGCACCTGAAAGCACCCAGGACCACACATCCACCTGGGAGCAAAACCAAGTCAGTTCAGGATTTCAAGAATAGAAAAATCAAGGAAAATAATAACCTCCCCCACACCCCATCCCATCTGAGCCTGCAAACAAGATCCACATCAGGCCTCGGGAAGCGGATCAGGGCGAGAGACTTCCCCTCATTACTCTCGCTGGTTATTTGTGGCTCGTGACCTTTGAGTCAGACATTTAATAGCCCTCCCTGGAATTTTCTCCCCACGAACGTGCGTAGTTATGTTTTGAAACTCATGACTGCAGGACCCAAAAAGTAAATAATCTCATGGTGTGCAGAGCACTGAAGGGTTTTTTTCTACCTGGATCCACCCAAATTTGTAAGGTTCTGAGTTTCAAGCTGCATCCCCGGTACCTGTTCAGATCCATCACCTCACAGGGGTGAGGTTTGGAGGCTCTAAAGGGGTTTCAGACAAAACCTGCCCAGCAAAACCTGGTTTTGAGGCTGATGAGGTATGTCTGTGTGCACATCTAAAGCCAGTAAGGAAATAAAAAGCCTTTTCACAGGTCACTTTACAGAAGGAACAGGTCCCCAGTGCTGTGCCATTTGTGTGTGGGCAGCACAAGGTGGGACCAGAGAGCTCATCTCCTGCAGTCACAGCCAGGACGTGGGACTGGAGGGACAGAGCAAGTGGGCTCCATCCCCACCACGGCGCTTGGCAGAGCTGGAAACCTCTGGCAATCATTTCCTGCCAGCAGTTGCATCCTCCCACCCCCACCGGCTGTAAAGTCCATCCCAAATAGCAGCAGCAGGCCCTCAGGGGAGGATGCTGTGAGGAGGAGGGCAAGGTATCCCCAGGAAACCTCCAAACAACTGCCATTTCCTCTGAAACAGAGGGAGATTCATCACTAAAAGGGCTCTCGAAGGAAAGCTGAGGCTGCCTGGCAGCACCTCACACTCCCCACACAGCAGCGTAGGCAGAGCCTGTCCATGGAAACTCCCAGGATTCAGGAAAAGCCCTCCTCTCCCAGCTGCCAAACATCCCCTGTGGTGCAGCACACCCTGTCCGACCCCTTCCCCTCCGACCACCCTCACCTGGTCACACAGCCTGGCTGGGGTCAGCTCTGGAGCCCCCGGGACGGGTCAGTGCAGCCCCAC
The DNA here is from genome assembly GCF_964237585.1 of Gallinula chloropus. NCBI lineage: Eukaryota > Metazoa > Chordata > Aves > Gruiformes > Rallidae > Gallinula > Gallinula chloropus. The sequence continues at coordinate 1,983,133 of NC_140116.1, forward strand.
ACACGGTGCTAGTCCCCAGTCAGACAATGGAGAGGTGGCACCGATCCTCCTGGTCCTCCAGTGAAGCTTTTCTCTGCAACGGGCTGATGCTGAGCTCCACCACGCCTCCTGCCCGGCTAAGAGCCCACCAAGGGCTGTGGTGCATCCTCACCGCCTCACGGGCACCGCGCCGAGAGCAGCCAGAGGGTTTGCAGCACGTTCCTCCTGAAAGCTTAAACCAGACCCACAAGCAAAGCCCAACTTGGACCAGCAGCTCCAGGGAAACAAGCATCCACGCTCTGCCTGCACCAGAGCAGCACGGTGTCCTCCAACAGCTCCATCTCCTCCCTCGACCAGGCTTCTCAGTCCAGTCTAGAACCTCAGCATCATCTCCCCAGCTCCACAGCCTGTGCTGATCTCCTCTGGCACCGGTCTGGGCAAGATAAGCTCCCCAGGGTCACGGCTCTCCAGGCAGGTAGATGCTAGAGCTGCTCAGCAGCCCCGTGGAGGCAGCCGGGGCGCTCCCGGGAAGCCAGCGAGCACCCTCTCGGCGCAGGATGCCTCCTCTTCCCGCGCTGGCTTTGATTACATCAGCACGAGAGGATGCAGCCTCTGTGCCAAGGGAAGCAGAGGAGAGATCAAACGATTATACGAACCTCTCCTCAATTACCAGCCGTTTGCATAAGCAGAGGAGAGAGAGAGAGAGGGAGAGAGCGTTCCCAACCGGTTTGGACAGCACGCTGACGGGCTCAGCAGCACCTCTGCCCTGCGCCACGCTGCTTGCCAAGGGGTTGTTGTTACAGGATGGGGGTCCCCGCTGCTGCCACCCCCTCCAAGCACGTTTGGGAGCATCCTGCTGCTAACATGGAGCAAAAGGTCCATGCAGCTTGGCTCAGACCTACAACTTGCTTGGCCTCACACCACTTGCCAAGGGGCACGGCTGCGCGGGGGCTCCAGCAGCCGACCTTTAAGTGAGAGCCCCAGCTTGACTCATAACCCCCCAAGGGAATCGCTCAGGGCTCTGAAGCAGCGGTGTCCTGCTTGATCTGGAAGTGCCAAGACAAAAAGCCTGGGCTGCCACAATACCCACTCTCAGCAAGGGACTACTCGAGGGGACTTGCACGTTAATTGGAGCCTCTCTCCGTGCTGCTGGGAAGGAAATCCCTTTGGCAAACGCTGGCTGGAGCCCAAGGTTGGGCTGCAAGGCAGAGCTGGTCATGAAAATAAAATAAACTGTGAAAAAAGAAAGAGCTCCAGCTCAATTCAAGGCAGAGAGAGGGAGAAACACCAGCAGCAGCCTCAGCTCTCCTGGAAGAAGATGCATCCTGGGACAAGAGGCCCTGATGGAATTCCCTGTGTGGATCGACAGGCTGCCCAGGATCCATCAGCAAGGGCAAAGCTGAGCTCACCCCAAGCCTTGCTCCAGCACCGACTCCTGGGTGTTTTAGCCAGGAGACACTTCAGGGAGCTCTCTGGGGAGACCCAGCTTTGCCCTGCAAGGCCTGGGGACCGCCACTCGCCCTGTCTCAGCCTCCAGCCAGCGCTGGAGATCACCAGCACGCAGAGCAGACTCGGGTTGTAGGGTGAGAGCTATTTAAGTCAGAGGAAGGAAGTAGCAGCATTTTCAGCTTCCTGCACAAACACACTTCTGGTATCCTTCGCTGTGGGGCTGTCTGGCATCACCTCCTGTACCTGGGTGCTCACAGAGAAGCTGGGAAAGCCTGGCCTTTGGCTCAAGGTTGGCATCTGCCTGGCTGGGAAAGGCGCAGGCGTCAAATCCTTGATGTGGAGGAGGCTGAGACATGCCTGGATCCAAGGAGCCCTCCTGCTGCACCATGGGGACACTGGTGACAGCCACCCCGGGGTTAAATCTGGGTTAGGGCTGGGGCATGCAAGCAGATGCTGGGAAGAGATCCCCAATGCTGAAGCCAGGGAATGCCACCTGGGCTGGAAAAGCTACAAGGAACAGCACAGCCAAGGCATCAGATGGGGTTTCTGGGTCTCCCCGAGAGCCAGGGGTGAAGAAACACGAGGGGGACCCGGTGTCCTACACGCAGCTGGAGTCTGGCAGGGGAAAAGCACCAGAAAACAGCATTTGGAAGGGAGAAACCTGGGAGGAGGACACAGGGAGGACGCAGGGAGGAGGACGCAGGCCGGCTCTGAGCTGACAGCTGCAGAACGCGGGTGCCCGGAGGCAGCCAAAGCGCCCGGCGGGGACGGAGGGTGCGGTGGGGTGTGTGCGCTCTGCACTCATGTAGCAACACTGCCCAGGGTGTTTAACCCAGAAAGCAGGGTTAATCCTGCTGCTGAGCTGCTTGGGCATGGTGGGGGGGAAAGGAAAATAAACAAACCAGCCCCCAGCGAGCCCAGTGAAGCAGCGTTTACCTCAGGCACCGAGGGACTGGTGCACGTGTCAGGGATCTGAGCCCTCAGCACCTCTAGAGATCAGATCTAGGATCAGCTCAGCCAAACCATGGCCACATCTGGGACCTCAAAACTCACTTTAAGATGAAATGAGCCATGGTACCTGGCTGGGCACGTGCTGAGGAGCTGAACCGCCCCAGTTCTGGATAAAAGGATGCTCAAGGCACCTCTAATCATATGAATCCCAGACTGGGCTGGGTTGGAAGGGACTCCAAGGGTCACAGAGCTCCAACCCCCTGCCACAGGCAGGGACACCAACCTCCAGGCCTGGAGCTACACAAGGTTGCCCAGGGCCCATCCAACCTGGCTTTGGACACCCCCAGGGAGGGATGGGGCACCCACCCCCTCTCTGGGCAGCCCCTTCCAGCCCCTCACCACTCTCTCTGCAAAGAACTTCCCCACAATCTCTCCTCTCCCCCTTCCCTCCTCCAGCTTCACCCCATCCCCTTCTCCTGCCAGTCTCTGCCCTTTAACAAGCCCATTCCCCTCCTGCTCCTGGTGTCCCTTCAGGGACGGGGAGGCTGCAGTGAGGTCCCCCCACAGCCTTCTCTTCTCCAGGCTGACCCAGCCCAGCTCCCTCAGCCTCTCTCCGTAGGGGAGCTGCTCCAGCCCTCTGATTATCCTCATGGCTCCTCTGTCCCCTCTCCAACAGTCCCACATTGTATTGGGGTCCCAGCTCTGGACACAGGACTCCAGCTGAGGCCTCACCAAGGGCAAACCCATCTTCCTAAGACCCTTCATAACACCTCCGAGGGGCACTGCCCACCCCCTTGGCACACTCCCCTAGTGATATCACAGCGTTCCCCCAAGTCCTTGGGGTCAACACAGAGAGTAGAGCCGAACCCCAGGACGCAGGCTGGGCCTACAGCGCCAGGCGAGCGGCGCAGGGACCAGGCCCGAGGGCGGCGGGGCCCTCTCAGATCTCTCTCCTCGCAGCGGTTGCAGAGCCAGGCGCGGCCCCACACCACACCCTTGCAGTTCTCACGGGCAAGTAGGAACCTTGGCAAAGCCCTGGGCTTGCTGGCAGCCAGCCCCATCAGCCTCGTTAAGCACAATTAAGCCGGAGTAGGTATTCCCCTCCACTTTCCACCCCCCCTCCCCTTCTCCTGACACACACCCCCCGCTTTGGGGGATACTGCTTTGAGACAAAACAAACAGGGAAGCTTTGCGTGGGCTCGGGCAGGTGGCTGGCACCCAGGTCCCACACAGCAGCAGGTGGAAACGCTGAGGTCTTGGGTCAGGGAAGCAGAAGCCGTGGTAGAGCAGAGGCCGATCCACATCACCAGCCCTGCTCCACCTCCCCTCGCTGCAGCAGCTGATGGAGACACAACAACGCTCACACTCAGCCTGCTGATGCTTCAAGGAATAAAATGTATTATTTACCCCAGTAATATTTGCCCCTAGATGATATTTTGCTGCCTCAGCTCCTCCAGCATCGTTTCTAAGCTGGTTTACAGAGGAATGGCTATTCCTCTGAGCTCGTGCACCCTCTGAGCATCCCTCTAAATCCCATAAGGAGACAGCTGAACTGCCCAGCTTCTCCACCCTCCATGCATCTTCTCCTCCCTGCCATATCCCAACGTGTGGACCAGAAACTCTGTGGATCGTCCCTGTTTTTCATTAACACAAAGAGGCGGCTCCAACAGCTGCCAAGTAATTGCTCCATCGCCCTGGCACTGCCAGACACCTCCTGTGAGCAGCGAAATCTGGGAGCTCCCGGTATTCCCAGCAGGTTGTGGAGGCTGGTCCCAACCCTGGGCTTCGTTTGAAAGGTTTGGTGGCTCCAAAGTGGGGTACAGAGACCCCCAAGAATGGCACGTGATGGGTATGACACGGCGGGTGCTGTTTGAGGAGGATGTCCCAGGGTGATCCCAGCTGAGCTGGGATCCAGCTCACTAAAGAGATGGGCTTTTCCCAGTTTGGCAGCTACCAGGAAGTGACAATCACCCCAGTAAAACTGGAAAAACTCTCCCTTTACAGTCAAACCCTGGGAGATGTGTCACAGAGGACTTTTCCTCCTCTGAACGATGGGAGAGGTGTGGTCATCGTGCTCTGACCGAGTTCTTTGCTTCAAAGGTTTGGGGTTCATGGCTAAAGGGATAGAGACGGAACAAATTAAGATAATTTCCCATTTTAATTAATTCTGCTTTCACTTCCTGGCACGTGGGAGCTCAGCCTCCTCTGGCAGAGTGAGGAGCCCTGACTTTGCATGGCGGCGGCAGCAAAAAAGCACAGGAAGGGTTTTGCACTGATCCTTTGTCATCATCAGAGCCCTGCCCACAAGATGATGGATTAAAAGCATCCCCCCCAAAGAAGCCAGCACCCCCACTTCCTTCTCCATCATAAAGGGACCTTCCCCATCACCTCTCCCACCGGGCAACTTCTTCCAACGCTTTCAGAGGCACCTGAAACCACCCCTGAGGGGCTGGGGCTGTGTGTAGGTTACCCTCACAGCCTTCCCCATGACACCTCCACACCCTGGCACAGCACTCAGGGCATTTAATAATATGAGGATCCCACCACACCTCCTCAAAATGCCTTAATTGGACCACCAGCACCCTCACCACAGCCTCAGCCCGTGGCTGGGAATAAGGGATGCAGGGACAGCAGCATCCTCCCCAGCACTGCTGAGCACCTCGGGGCTGGCTGTGCCTGCAGATCCACTAAAGGCCACGTCACCAAAGCATCTCTTTCAATGGAGCTCTGAGCCTTCATGCTGCACTGGAGGCTGTGCCTGAGCAGGGACACAGGGTGAGATGCATCTCCACTGCCAAGCTGTGCAGAGGTGGGGAGACCTCGGGGATGTCTCGGGCCCCCTTGACCTGGGCGGAGCGGGGAAAGTGCTTAGAAGAGCAGTTATTGTGCTTATTGCACAACAGGCAGCCAGCAAAATCCTCTCCCCTCCCCGCCCACCCCATATCCCTTTGAGGCAAAAAGGAAGAAGGCTGGAAACATCCTTCCTCTGCTCCGGACAATGCGATGGAAATAGCAAGGGAGGAGTTGTGGTGGAGGCAGCTTCGGCTCCGTGAGGATGCGGTGCCCGGCCAGCGGCGAGGAGCAGCACGTGGCTCCCAGCTTCCTGCCATTGTCCCAGCCAGGGGACAAACCTGGGATGGCAAAACCCAAACTGCCTCTTTGCTCCCAAGGACCGGCCCCGGAACGCAAACCTGCTGCCCTGTTTTGGGGTCAGGATCCCACTGTCACCCAGGATCCTCCAGTAAAACATCCAGGTCTCTGAATCCAAAATACACGGTGATCCCTGGGCAGAGGGGATCCCTGCAGAGGGGCTGGGAACCAGGATCTCTGCAACAGCCACAAGGACCAGGATAACACAGACACCTGAGCGTGGTGGGATTTTCCACTCCAAGGATAACCCCCCCTGACCAAACCAGCAACCAAACCAGAGAGCAGAAGACACTTTCTCTGGACCCTGCCTGGAGGGTGAAACAAAGTCCCCAGGGAGCAAGTTCTACCCTAAACTCCTATCAAGTATTATCGTCCCACAAGTAAATCTAGAAAGCTCAAATCCAAAAAAAATCTACACAAGAGAGGCTTATCCTAGCAGAGACATGCAGGGAAGCTCCACTGCTGCAGCAAGCTGGAATCACAGAGTCACAGGGGTTGGAAGGAACCTCCAGAGATCATCGGGTCCAATCCCCCTGCCAAAGCAACTCCCCAGCTCATATTGCACAGGTTGGTGTCCAGATGGGGCTGGAATCTCTCCAGAGATGGAGACTCCACACCCCCTGGGCAGCCTGTCCCAGGGCTCCCTCACCCTCACTGGGGAAAAGCTCTTCCTATGCTCCAACTTGCAGCCATTGCCCCTTGTCCTGTCCCCATAGACACTGCTAAGGGGCTGCCCATTCCCCCTGCATCCCATACTTCAGATATTTATAAACTTGAATAAGGTCCCCCCCTTAGTCTTCTCTCCAGGCTGAACAGCCCCAGCTCCCTCAGCCTTTCCTCACAGGGGAGATGCTCCAGGAAAATTAACCCACCATCCTCAAGAGCAGTCGTTACATTGATGCACAGCAGCGTTAAACACCAGTGGTAAACTTGCCTTCTCCCTCCTCTCCTGGCTTCCCTGGGGTTGTTTTCAGGCCTTTAGGCATCTGCTGCAGGCTGCCTGCCTGTGCTGGCCTCTGAGAAGGGTGCACCGGCTTGTGCACGACACTCCCACCAAAGAACATCCTGCCCCGGGGCTGCCCTGGCAGATGGGAAAGGGAGCAGGATCCAATTTGGGAGTGGTCTTGTCACCATCCTCTCATTAACACTTTCCAGCTCCCAGCAAAGCATCGCTGCGGGGCAGGGGGTGATGCTGTTCCTACAGAGCAGGGAGAGGGGGGGATCCAGAGAGCCACAGGCAGCCAGACACACCAGCCCCATCCTGGCTCCCAACTGGTTTGCACCTTCCTTTTGCGGTGAGCTCAGGGGTGGGAGAGCTGTGGAGCTTCCCCATCTCCCTTATCCCTGCTCCCAACGCCATCCCTACAAGAGAGATGTGGGGCTGCTGGAGAGGGGGCAGAGGAGCCATGAGGATGATCAGAGGGCTGGAGCAGCTCCCCTACGGAGAGAGGCTGAGGGAGCTGGGCTGGGTCAGCCTGGAGAAGAGAAGGCTGTGGGGGGACCTCACTGCAGCCCCCCAGTCCCTGAAGGGACCCCAGGAACAGGAGGGGAATGGGCTTGTTAAAGGGCAGAGACTGGCAGGACAAGGGGCTGGGGTGAAGCTGGAGGAGGGAAGGGGGAGGAGGAGAGATTGGGGGGAAGTTCTTTGCAGAGAGGGTGGTGAGGGGCTGGAAGGGGCTGCCCAGAGAGGGGGTGGGTGCCCCATCCATCCCTGGGGGTGCTCAAGGGCAGGTTGGCTGGGGCCCTGGGCAACCTTGTGTAGCTCCAGGCCTGGAGGTTGGTGTCCCTGCCTGTGGCAGGGGGTTGGAGCTCTGTGACCCTTGGGGTCCCTCCCAACCCAGACCAGGCTGGGATTCTATGATCCCTGCTGGGTCAGCAGGGAGGGGAGAAGGGGGGGTGGGGAGGGGGGGGGCATCAGCCTGAACCTCATTCTTGGAAAGGGAAGATTTCTACGCAGGCTCTGCCTTTCCCTGAGCGTTCCTGCTAACAGATCAGACCGCTCCCACCCAGCTGGGACCCGGGCTCTAGATCCAATTTCACTTCTCCGAAAATCACACGGGAGATGAGAGGAATGTGTTGGGTCTCCTCCAGCTCCAGGCGGGAATCCTGGCTTCTCCAAACACAGCCCTAGGAGATGGAAAGAAACCCAACCCACCCTGAAAACCATGGGCAAGGGGATGCCTGACCTTCCAGTGGCTCCCCTGAGAGGTGCCTAAAGTGGAGATGCACCAGCAGCCCCCACCACTCAACACAAAGCCGGCTCTGCGGGATGACACACTCCATCCACCCTCAGCAGAACCCCCCTCTGCAGGCGCTGCCCCAGGCATCACTTCGCTCCCAAACAAAGCAGCGTCCAGCCTTCGCCCCCACCCAGCACCGGAGCACCCCGTGGGAGGGCCTGGGAGGAGGCTAGGGTGGAGAGGTCACACCATCATCCCCAACACCATCCCACTGGTCAGGGCTGAGGCGGCGAGGCTGTGAGCACAGACCTGCAGATGCAGCGAGCAGACCAAGCATAAGTCACTTCACACCCCCCTCCCCTTCTCCCCAAACCAAAACACACACCCAGAAACAGAAGGAAACCAGTCAGGAAAAACCCAACAGTAACTCAACAACTATTTCAAGCTGTTTTATTCCCAAGAGGGGGATGCTCTGCTCTCCACCACATCCCCCACACAACCCCAGTGCCGTACCAGAGCTGCCCCTTGGTGATGCTGTGTCAAGTGCTGGTGGACCAGCTGGTCTCTCCTCCCTTCATACTGTGCACATCTCAGCTGGCATTTCGGGGTGAAGGCAGTGCCAGATTTCTCTCTGCTGAGCCAACGTGCTTGGAAATGCATGACGACTTCAGCAGATTAATTGGAAACACAGCCCGGGTGTTGCAATCCCAGGATTGACTCCAATTTCAGGAACAAATGTTTTCATCTCTTCACTGGGAGCAGTCACCCAAGTGGAAGGGCGCATTCTTCTCACTGTAGCTCACCCCTCCCCTGGAGCTCGGGTGGTGGGAGAGGGCTGCATCTCACATCTCACCCTGATGGGTCCCTGCGCCGGCGCTTGCATCACCGGGGAGCTGCTGCTGCAGGGATTCCTCCTGCTCCCAGCCTGCAGCCATCTCCAGCAGCACTCAGGCATTCCTGACTGCAAGGCTCCTCTGCCAGCAGTGAAAGGCAGGAGAGGGCATGGGGGTCCCCAGCTGCCAGCCCCCAGGTCCCCAGGGATGGCTGTGGGCTCAGTGGGTAGCTCTTCCACAAGGTCCCACCGCAATTCCAGGCACGTCAGGACAACAACATAGCCAGCTCTTGCATGGGAGGGGGGGTGTTCCCAAAAGGCTCCCCCCTCACTCCTCAAAGCTCTGAGAGGGGCAGCTCCACTGCTCCCTCCAAAGGACATCCTTCTGCTGCCTGACTCTTGCCCCTTCCACACTCTCACATGGAAACTCTCACCCCAACGCGTCCCAAACTTTTCCTTCTGCTGAAGGACACGCGCTCCCAGATCCCCGGGGTTTGATTTCTGTGCCCACAGCATCTGACTCAAGTCCAAGGCACGGTGACAACGTGGATGGTGACAGACCCAGGCCACCACGTCACACACCCAGCAGCAGCACTGGAGCAGATGCCCAGCTCAGCTCCCCAAATTCCAGCCCAGGAGCTTGAGGAAGAAAGGACCTATTCCCACAGGATTTACCAGAGACTGGAGATAAATCCCATTAAACCCATCCACTCCATCTAGTGACAAGCCATTCCCACACTCATTATTCCCCCCCCTCTACAGCAAGACTCCCCCCTTCCTGGGATCTGACCATCAGCTGCCTTTTCTCTGCTGCCAACCTCCCCTGCTCTCTTAGGTGGCCCCTCCACGACCATCCCAACCCTTGATGTTCTCCCTTTGCTCCCAACACCAAAAAGCTCTGCCATGGCTTGGCAGCCACACAGCGACTCCCAAAGCTTGAGGTGATGAGGGAAGGAGAAAAGCTGGTCTATCCACCCTCAGAGCCCTGGCACGGATGCCTGCTCTGACAGCCCGCTGCCAGCGCTCCTGCACCCCCAAGAAAGGCTGCGTGGGCTGTGGAAAGGGCACGTGGAGAGGAATAAAACCACAAGCTGGGAGCCTGGGGATGGGAGAAGCCAGCTTGCTCGGCTCTGGAGAGCCTGTACCTGAAAGGGAAGGAGGGGCTGGCTCTGGGGGGCTGTGGCTGCTTCAGCCCATCGCTGCTGCAGACAGGGAGCAATGCCCAGGTCAAGCCCTGGGCTGGATGAGCTGCCACAGGATGCTCACCTGCAGTGAGTGGTGGGGATCCTGAGGGAGTGTTGGGGATCCTGAGGGAGTGGTGGGGATCCTGAGGGAGTGGTGGGGAAGCCCAGCCCCTGCCTTGTGGAGCCCAGATGATGGAGGCTGGTTATTTCAGCTAATTAAAAAGCATTATTGATAAATCAGCCCCTGCAGACCCCACTTCTGGCAGCTTCCCTCCTCTCCCTGCTGCTTCCCCCTCAGCCAAAGCCCTGCCAGAGCTGGAGCCTGACCCAGGAGCAGGTGCATCCTGCAGCACAGATGGGACAAACTCTCCCCATGATCCCTGCTCAAGGCTAAACCTCACCGACCCCAGCCCCAAATCCAATTCCCTTCTCTGCCTCACAAAACCCTTTCCTTTGCTTTTGTGAAAACCACAGCTCCCAGCCAGGCCTTTGGGCTGCCAGCTCTAATCCCTGGCCATAAAGCTCCCAACCCCTTTTCTTCTTCGGTGACACAGGGATTTCTAGACAGGCAGGAGCTGCCAACACCACCACTTGCTAAGACATCACCTGTCCCTGCTCTGGACTGGTGCTCTCACCCAGCCCTCCCCACATCAGCCATGGGAAGCTCAGCACAGGCTTCAGTGGAGGCTCTTGAAAGCCTCTCAAATGATTTCTCAAAACACAGAGCTGATGGGAACTACCCACCCATGACCAAACCCTCACCTCAAAGCCTTCCTGCTGTTCATTTAGATACCCCAACAAAATAAACCCACCAGGTTTTGTAATGAGATGCCACTTTGGGAGCTCTTTCATCCCAGAACCTGCTGCCAGAGCTTTATTTGGGGCTTATCACTGTCCCTCTGACCAGGAAAGCACTGGTGTGGGACTGGGAACCTCTTCTCAACTGGGCTGCCAGTATCAGAGCGGTTGGTGAGCTCTGGCAAAGTCTCATCTCTCAATCCCAGGGAGCCAGGGATGTTGGTGAGCTGCTACAAGGAGACAGAGCCCACAAGGAAGAGGAGAAAGCCGTGGGGAGCTCAAGGTCCTCCCCCACCCGACATTGGGAGGGAGGACGCAGGGATTTGTGCAGCTCCAGCACACACACCCAAGCTGACGCCAGGCCTAGCCCACAAATCCTTCTGCAAGTGCCTCCGTCCCACCTCCAGATGTGCCAGCACCCCGTCCTACACCCTGCACCCCTCCCAGGCTTCTCCTCAGGCACACCCTCCACGCTGCCCCAGACACGTCTGCGCGGCGCGCAGCGGCCTCTCCGCGCCAGCACCTCTCCGGCAGCCCAGCGCTATCGCCCCTTCCCATCGCCGTCACTGGTTCCCATCCCACAGAGGAGAGAGCCAACTTCCAACCCAGCCAGCACAGTTACTCATGAGCAAGCTAGACCCAACAAGACATCCAAGCAACCCTGACGGCACGGTCCCACCAAGGGGAAAAGAAAATAGTACAGTTCTCTTCCCAGCCCCTTGGTCTTGACAGATCTTTCAAGGGTTCATCATCATCATCATCGTCATCATCACCACCACCGTTAGGGATCCACACCTCAAAACACAAACAAAGGTGGCCAGTAAAGCCAACAAGACTTGTAGATCCTTGGCCAGGGAAGGAGCAGGCACCAGACATGTCTCCAGGGACTCCCTTCTGCTGCGACATGACACAGGAGGAGATCGATGTGGCACTGCCAGGCGCTTCTAATCATAGAATCCCAGCCTGGGCTGGGTTGGAAGGGGCCCCAAGGGTCACAGAGCTCCAACCCCCCTGCCACAGGCAGGGACACCAACCTCCAGGCCTGCAGCTACACAAGGTTGCCCAGGGCCCCAGCCAACCTGGCCTTGAACACCCCCAGGCATGGATGGGGCACCCACCCCCTCTCTGGGCAGCCCCTTCCAGCCCCTCACCACTCTCTCTGCAAAGAACTTCCCCCCAGTCTCTCCTCTCCCCCTTCCCTCCTCCAGCTTCACCCCAGCCCCTTGTCCTGCCAGTCTCTGCCCTTTAACAAGCCCATTCCCCTCCTGTTCCTGGGATCCTTTCAGGGATGGGGAGGCTGCAGTGAGGTCCCCCCACAGCCTTCTCTTCTCCAGGCTGACCCAGCCCAGCTCCCTCAGCCTCTCTCCGTAGGGGGGCTGCTCCAGCCCTCTGATCATCCTCATGGCTCCTCTGACCCCTCTCCAACAGCCCCACATTGTTTTGGGGTCCCAGCTCTAGACACAGATGAGGGCAGAGCAGAGAGGGGACAATCCCCTCCCTGTCCCTGCTGCCACCCCTCTGCTGATGGAGCCCAGGATCCCATTGCCCTTCGAGCTGCAAGAGCCACTGCTGCTCATGGGGAGTTCCTCATCCACCAGTTTTGAACCTTTTCTGCTGAATCTTGCCCTTTCCAAGTAGGTAGCACAGTGTTGGCTACTCAGAGATCCATGAGCTACATTGGTGATGACACCCTACTGCTGCCCAAACCTTCTTGGCATCACTCAAGCAGCACAGGCTTGGTGGATCCTCTGCTCTAGGTCTTCAAAGACCAGTTTATCCTCCCAAGGAAGGTCAGAGCCCACCTGTAGAACCGACAAAGGCAGCGAGACATGCAGAGCTGGTATCTGCAAGGGTCCCACCTGCCAGTACAGGGTTCCTCAGGCTGCTGCTTGCCCAGAACCAAGGGTGCGTTGCAGCAAACCCTCTTGGTGACAGATGAGATGCAGAACCACCACCCCCTGCTTGCTTACAACCTGCTACTGGTATGTGTTTTAACTGGAGTAACCGCATGGAGCGACCCAAGTGCCAGAGCCTGACTTGAGAGCCTCTACAACCAGCATGGCAGGTGGTGGGGGGGTATGGGGGGCACCTTCTGCAGTGCCTTTGCCTGCAACTGGTCAGCATCAAGCCATATCTCCCTACAAGGAGGACTTCAGAGAAGGGCTACAAGGCTGGTGAAGGGTTTAGAAGGCAAGTCTGATGAGGAGTGGCTGAGGGAGCTGGGATGGTTTAGGCTGGAGAAGAGACCGAGGGGAGAGCTCATCACTCTCTACAGCTATCTAAAAGGGGGTTGTAGTGAGGTGGGGCTCAGTCCCTTCTCCCTGGTAGCTGGTGGCAAGACAAGGGGAAACGGCCTGAAGTTGGGTCAGGGGAAGTTTAGGTGGGATATTAGGAACAATCTCTGTACTGGAAGGGCTGTCAGAGACTGGAAGGGGCTGTCCAGGGAGGTGGGTGAGTCACCATCCCTGGAGGGGTTTAAAAGATGAGTAGATGTTGTACTTGGTGACACAGTCTAGTGTTGGACCTCACAGGGCTGGATAGAGGTTGGACTCTATGATCTTGGAGGTCTTTTGCAACCATTCTAGGATTCCATAGCTTTTTAGGGTCCTGGTAGTCATTTTGACACCAAATGTCCACTGAGGGCTCAGAAATATTGCACAAAGGGTGTCTGCAGGACATGCTGGGAGGTGTCTGCAGGCAGCACGACACCAGAACTCCCCAGTCCCCTCTTACCTCATCTGGGATGTACATGATGGTGCCTCAACAACTTCCCAGTCAAGTCTTGAAAAATACCCCCCCCCCCTGGAGCCTGACTGCAGGGTAAGATCCCAACCCAGCAGCTCCAGCCCTGATTGATCCCCCAGAGGTGGCATCTCCGCGCTGGCTGTGGAGGCTCCAGCAATAACCCCATCACAGCCACCCCAAAGCGGTGTGATCCGCCTGCCCCAGCAGCTCTTCCCCCCACCCCAAGCACAGCGACACGTGGTTCAGGCTCAGGTGGAAACATCATCACTACAGACACCCAGAACCCAAGGAGGCAGAGCAAGGCTCCCAAAACACCCCTTGAACCCCCCTCTCCCAGCACAGTGAGGCCACCCCAGCGACACTTTCCTCTGTGACCAGTTCCACAGTATCTCCAGCACCCAAGTTTAAGCAACCCCCTTCCTGCAATTCCAAGGGGGCTCCCCAAGGCTCTGAGGGGTGCACAAGAGCTGCTGCAAAACCGAATTCACAGCCTGAAGGCATCAGCATCCTCCAGGCATGCAAAGCGTGGGGGTGGGAGGGGGGTAACAGCACTTTGGGGTCTATGGTTCTCTGAGCATCTTTGGAAGGCGCAGCCAACTCACTCCACACATGACACCGAGCTCTGCCTGTCCCCTTTCTCTAGGCATCCCTGGATTTGGGGTGGTTTTATCCAGCACAAAACCAGGCCTGGTGCTGGTCCAGCCAAAGACCTGCTGGGCTCAGCATGTGGATGCTCCATGTCCATACAGGTGTATGACTGGGATGTTTGCCTTCCTGGGTGGTTATCTCCAGGCTGTCTGTAGGCAAACTTAGCTCTGAGGGGAGGGGTGTGTTGCTCCTGCACACAGGCTTATTTATCTCCAGGGATGCAGGCCTTCCTCTGAGGTGAACACACGCCACGTGGGTTGAGCTTTACCTGTGGGTTGGTATCTGTGCTGGCCTCGGCTCCACGGCTGCCTGCAGCGGTGCTGGGGCTTGCAGGAGTGGTGCTGCTCCTCTCCAACCCCCTGCCCTCTCCCTAGCTGGGCATCAGTCCCTTTGTCACCACCAAAGCAGGTGGCACTGGAAAAAGCAGCAGCTCTTACAAGGAAGGAGATGTGGGAAGGGCAGAGCAGGGAGGAAGGAGGGATGACGCGTCCTAATGGAGGAGTGCTGATCCCAGCAGGATGAATTTGGGGTCTCCCCACAACTCTCCCTATCAGAACAGCCTCAGGGAGAGCCCCCATTTCTACATAAGCATCCCATTTCTTCCCAGCTCTCTAATTCACAGCAGGGACAAACAACTCAGCCATCCCTAAAGTTCCTCCAACGTGGCCAAAACCTCCCTGCTCATCCTCACCCCTGGACCAGTCCTGGTCTGTCTGCTGCAGTGCTGGGCCATCACCTGCCCTGGGAAGGGAAACATGCCCTCACACCACCACAGCACTGTTTAGAGACCTGGCTCTGCTTGACTTCACCCCACCAGACATGCTCTGTGATCCCTCAGCAGCTCCATGCCTTTCCAAAACACCCCTGACGAGCTACCGCTGAGGCTCCCGCGGCGGAGCGGGAGGGGGAAGGATGGCTCCCAGCCTCCCAGACACCGCTCTCAGCAGCGCCCCGGGACATTTGCCTTTTTCACAACACCAGGATATTGAGTCACTCCTCAGCCTCCCCGTAGCCTGCACTCGCCCCTGCAACCGCCCAGCTGCTGGGTGTGCAGCTTACCCAAAGCTCGGCTCCGTCCCCAGGCTCCCACCGCGCACACTCGACCCTCTGGCTGGGCTCAGCGGGGCTCTCAACCTGCTGAAACGAGGACACCAGGAAACTCCTCTTCTGGCAGAGGTCCTGAGCGATCCCAGCTCGTGGATTTGTTGCCTCAGATCTGTCTGGTCTCCTCTAATTTGCCTGAGAGCCCTCGGGCTCAGCTGTCACAGGCTGTGGGAAACCTCATCTTTGGAAACGCAGCGCTTAACAGTGACGCAACTTGGAGAGACATTCAGTGTCCACGGGTGTTTTTCAGGGGCCAAAGCAGCTTAAGCAGCCTGGTTTAGGAGCTGACCCTCCATGCAGACAGCAGTACAGCCTCCCTGAGCTGTAACCCTCCCTTCCTCTCCCTCCCCCACAGCCCCGGTCCCTTTGCTCACAGGGTTCCTGCAATTCCTGGCCCTGGGCTGCGATGCGTTGCACAGCTTCCGCCACCATCTGGGCTCCATTTAGGGGGAGCTGATGTTTTTCACAGGGCTGTAATCTAAACTTTGGTATTGAGTTTACATCTCGCATACCAGCGTCTCACCACTCAGCCTGGCCACGCAGAAGGGGTGTCTGGGGCTGCCAGGCTCTGTCCTACCGCAGGAGGATGCGGCACGGCGGCGGCTCCACGGTACCTGGGAACCATCGTGCTGCCAGGAATGGAGAAGACCAAGAAGTGGGGGATCCACACACACAAACTGCTTACAGGGACACTGGCACTGCCAGTAGGTGCAAGCTGGGAGAGCCCAGCAAGCTGGGAATCAGGTCAGCTTTCCTTGGGAGCTGCAGATGGGAGTCAAAGCCCTAATTCAGCATTATCCAGGCTCCATCTCTACTAGCAGCAGGAAATTCTCCTAATTTTTGGCCTCAAACTCTACCCTTATCTCCATCCAGACACTCCAGAGCCTTTCAGAAGTGTCAGGTCCTGCAAGTGGTGATGGAGGTTGCTCTTTGGAAGGGGGGAACGGACATCAAGAGGCACTGGGAGCAGAGGAGCATCCAGAGCAGCACCACAGGACTGCTGCTGCTCTGCTTGGCCCAGACTAAGCAGATACAGCTCCTGAATCCAAGTTCTACCTCTATCTCCACCAGCAGCAACCCCAGACTGCCCTGGCTGGTGCATGAGCCCCTGCAAGCCATGCCTGTGGGCCAAGCAAGGAAGATGAGGCGCAAGGGGACAGTCCCTTCCCACCACCACCTCTGAGCAGCTGGCACAGCATCCAGCTTTGAGCTTGCCCTTGGGATGCATGGGCAGGCTTGTCCTCTCCAGCTACAAATGGCCAACCCAGAGCATGGCTTCCAACCCTTTTTTGAAGCAAACTTTGATTATAAATTTGGCCAAGCTGAAGGGGGTTGGAAAAGCACCAGTGTCCCCCAGTCAGGCATCTCATCAGGTCACACTGTGAGCAAGCCAGTTGGTGTTGGAGCAAAGAGCACATCACCCACCTCGTTGCTGGGAGATGGGGGGCAGACATCCCCTGGCCACTGCCCCCCACACACTCCCTAGCACCCTCCCCATCACCATTTCTCCCCTCCATAGGCTCAGCTGACTTTAGTGCAGCTAGCCAGCTGGGAACCTGAGCTTTGGAAGGGCTACGCTGGCTGGGAGGAGAAGAGGAGGGGTGTGCTTGGGAAGGCCTGAGCAGCTGGAGATACGAGCAGAGGAAGCAGAAGCAAGTCAGGGGATGAGGATGTGCAGTGGCTTATGCACTGCCTGGTCCACCACCACCTGTCTTCAGAACACAGCATGGATGCTGTCATGTCGAGCGGGCTGTGGTGCTGTTTGGAGAAGGAAGAGGATGCTGCTGGGGTGAGGGTCTTGAGGCAACGTAGCATGCAGCACCTGAGTCCACAGGCACCTGCTCTCACAGCAGCCTGAACCACAGAGGTGGGACACATCAGATGTTTCAGGCAGCAAGATCCAAGGAGCAATGCCAGGACACCTACTTAGACTGGGCTACTACTAGGCTGCTCACCACCCTCCTCAGCTCCTACTCCAGTGTGTTAGAGACACACAAAACCCACAGAACGCCTTTAGCTCCAAGCTCTCCTCCCCCAGACCAACGTCCTACTCAACCCCAGCATCTCCCACCTCACACCCCAGCCATTCCCCCCAGACTGACAGCAGCACCCACCAGCCAGGATGCAACAGAGTGACAGACCCACCGCATCGTTCAGGCTCCAGGGCAACCACCAGCCACTGTCTGTCAGAGCAGCAGGGAAACAAGGGTGGAACGCAGAAACCCTCACTGAGGAAGCACAGAGGAGAGAAAAACCAGCTGAAAAGCTAAAATAACCACAGGCAAGGTGCTGCATGCACACAGGGGCTGGCACCACAGCTCCTCTACCAGACACCAGCCGGGTTATTTACGGAGTGCGAGGGCTCGCACCCCAGCACCGCCCTCCAGCCCTCCTGCCAACGGGCACAGGGATCCTTGCAGGAGCACTCTGCTAGCAGATCCCAGGCTCTGAAGCTGGCCCTAGTGCTGTTGGGGCAGCAGCAGCTCCCATGCACCCCAAAACCCCTGCCTGACCCCCTTCCTCCACCTCCTCTGCCAGCTGCAATGCGGGCAGAGCCCCGGCTGGCATCCAGAGGGACAGGCAGCTCCATCATCCCTCCAGGCAGCTGAGGTGGCTCCATCCCAGCAATCCACCAGGCTCAGCCAAACCCAAAAAATAATGTTTTCGTATTCTGACTTTTCAGGCAGGATTTAGTCATTTGTGGACACGAGGGCTTGGCAGGACGGCGCTGCCTCCACTCACCTACTCCAGTCAGCAGCTGTTTACCATGGCAGAGCCCCGACGATGGAAGGAGAAGAGGGAGACTTGTGATTTAATCCAGGTGAATTATTCCTGTTCCCTTTACAGAGCAGCCAGCCCATGAGGAAGGAGGGGGAGGAAGGGTGAGGGGGTGGGATTCAGCATCCACACGCACCCATCACATCCAGCGTGTGGGCAGGGAATGGACCTGGTGCATGAGTCAAAGGCACAACCAACCCTCCAACGGCTCCACAACGAGCTGCCTGGGCAAATCCAGCAGGGACATTTGGCCCCATCTTCCCTAACGGCTAAAAAATGAGTTACAGGCAGGAAAGGCAAACCTTCTCTGAGCAGAGGTGCTTTAAAGAGGCAGAGTGGCCGGGACCTGGTCTGTCATACTAGAAAAGCAGGTTCCAGTCCCAGTGTTGGAAGGGTTGGACAAGCCCTGTTTGCTTATCCCTGCGCTGGGGCACTCAGAACCTGCCTGACCCAGGCAGGGAGACCAGAGGTAAAGGGATAATGGACTCACTAGCTCATGGTGGCTAGCTGGGGTAACGCTCAGAAAGCCTTCATGCAATGGGCCTGCAGGTTTGGGGCCAAACTGTGCCAGCTTGGGCCTGAGAGGCAGCTTACAGAGCCCAGGAAGCTTTCAGGAAGACCGACAAATTCAGGTTGAGAAAGAAACTGGGTTGGCTGAGGAGTCGGCGCTGCTCTGACCCCTGTCCTGGCTTCCCCCAGATGCCACCTTTGTGCTCTGCTCCTCTACCCTGCAGCATTTCAGGCTCAGAGAGACACCTCCCTGTACCTCAGGAGCCAGCCTGTGTGTCCTCAGTGGTGAGGTTTACCTCCCTACCCCCTTTCAAGCCCCCTCTCCCCCCTGAGCATCGTAGAAGACAGGGATGCACTTTATCCATCAGGGTTTGCCAGTGAGCTCCCGTGGAGCAAGGGAACAGCTTCTGCCCCCGTGCCACCTCCACTGTCACGAGCTCCTGTTGGGTCCTCACCCAGGACCTTAGTCCTAAATCACCTTCCAAGCAGAGCCTTGGTGAAGGCAGAAGGCTTTGCTGACATCCCACGACCCTCTGTATGCTGCAGTAGACTCAGCAGGAGCTCCAAGCCCCACTCCAAGCAGCCAGGACAGCCCATGGACCTACAGATCGGTCCAAGAGCCCTCACACTCAGGATCCAAGGTTCACTTTCATACCCTAATTCTTCTCCTTGAGCCAACAGCAAGCTTTGCCCCAGCTGCCATGCAAAGCCCATCCTGGCCCACCAGAAAGGATGGGCTTCTGCTTGGCAACCATGTCCTCAACACCTTACAGTGCCAAAGCCACCACATCCCTCTCTTGGTCTCCTTTGGGTGTGGGATGAGCCAGACTGGGAAGGCAGGTTACAAACACATGAAGGAAGCTCTACCAACACCCCCAGTTCACCAGAGTGCAGCAGCTCTCAGCATCACATCAGGCAAACTGATTTATCCAGCCACAGAGCCAAAACCTCCCAGGAGCATCCACCCAGGGTGCTGAAATGGCCAGGCTCTGCAGCACACACTGCCCAAAGAATTTAAAAGAAGGAGGGAAAAAAAGAAGGAAAGGGAAATTGCAAGAAGCTACGAGGAGTTTGCCACCCTTGCATCACACGTCTGAGCCTGCTGCTTCTTCTGATGAGCTCTGAGGACCAGAGGACACGAGCTGGGAGAAGGATGGGGCTGCAGGCAAGGCTGGCCACACACCAGCACTTCCTCTGAACCAGTAAACACCAGTAGATCTCTTGGAGAGACCGTCCTTACGGTTAGGCAGGGTGCCTCTCTGCGCAGAGAGAGGATAAACCAGGCCTAGGATAAACCAGGCCTAATCTAGAGCACCAGAAGATGAGGAGAGCAAGAGGAGAGGAGAAAAACAAACCCTCATCCCGTTCACCTCAGCAAAATACGAGCTGTGGTGCAGCTCCCCACCTCAGCGTCCGATTAGAACTCCGCGGGCACGAGCCCAGGGCTTATCTGCTGCTCCCCTCCCTTCTCCCACATTTCTGTTATTAAACCAACTAACACAACTTATCTACAAATCCTGCCTCTTAAACCAGCAGAGCCACCCCACAGCTCCCACAGCGCTGCCGCTCTGGGAAGCCCAAGGAATGCCAACAGCTCACTCCCCACAAACTCCACACCGTCTGCCAGCCTCCAAAGCTCCTGCACAACGCCGGTCCCACCACGATGCTCTGCAACCTGTGTCAGAGAATCCCAGCCTGGGCTGGGTTGGGAGGGACCCCAAGGGTCACAGAGCTCCAACCCCCTGCCACAGGCAGGGACACCAACCTCCAGGCTTGGAGCTACACAAGGTTGCCCAGGGCCCCATCCAACCTGGCCTTGGACACCCCCAGGGATGGATGGGGCACCCACCCCCAGTCTGGGCAGCCCCTTCCAGCCCCTCACCACTCTCTCTGCAAAGAACTTCCCCCCAGTCTCTCCTCTCCCCCTTCCCTCCTCCAGCTTCACCCCATCCCCTTGTCCTGCCAGTCTCTGCCCTTTAACAAGCCCATTCCCCTCCTGTTCCTCTGCTCCCTTCAGGGACTGGGGGGCTGCAGTGAGGTCCCCCCACAGCCTTCTCCTCTCCAGGCTGACCCAGCCCAGCTCCCTCAGCCTCTCCATATGGGAGCTGCTCCAGCCCTCTGATCATCCTCATGGCTCCTCTGACCCCTCTCCAACAGTCCCATATTGTACTGGGTTCCCCAGCTCTGGACACAGGACTCCTGAGGGCAGAGCAGAGAGGGACAATCCCCTCCCTGTCCCTGCTGCCACCCCTCTCCTGATGGAACCCAGGATCCCATCACCCTTCCAAGCTGCAAGAGTCACTGCTCATCAAACAGCTCCAAGCATCCCAAGAGCCAAATCTCTGCAGGAGCCCATAGCAGAGCCAGCATGGAGCAAGACTTCAAGGGATGGGAGTTACTTCCAGCGGGCTAGAGCTGGGAGAGGAAGGATTCACCGAGGCAGCTCGTGCGTCAGCAGCACGAACCCATCAAGCTCCGGCCACCGGCAGAAGTTTTTCTGGAGGAGGCTCCATGCCCTCCAGGCAGGCTCCACACAGCAGTTGTACAGCTGTCCCGGGGTTTGAAAGACAGATAAAGCTCAAATGATTCATTCAGTGTAAACCTTTATTTGTTCTTGCTTACCCAGGAGGAGCCGGCAGCTGCTAATGCTGAACTGGGCCTGCTCCCAAGCGCAGACAAAGGCCTGCAAAAAAACTGGGCTTAAGGAGGAACTGATTGTTCAGAAAAGCAATCCTAGAAGAGGGAGTTAGAAAGAGGGAGCGCAGGGCAGCGCAGGAGGAAGAGGAAGCCAGAGAGCACCTAAAAATAAAGTTTTAAAAAAGCAGCCAGGGCAGAGGACTGAGGCCTCGGCCTGCACGTGACCGTTACCCGCAGCGTAGGCAGGATGCAAACTGGGTACACAACACTCGCTCCCCAGCAACCCCACGTACAGAGCTCAGCACCCAGCCAGCACCTTTTACCCCCCAGGATGGGCTTGTTTCTCCCGTGCCATAAATCCCTCGGGTGTGGGATGCTGCTCCTGCCCGTGGCCTAACGCAAGCACACCGCTCCTGATCCGCTCCTGGGTGGAAATCCACCATCAGCCCGCTTCAACTGTAGCTTGAAGAAGTCAAAGGAGTTGAAATGAGTTCTGGAAAGCATGATTTCACCCAAAATACACTCTCCAAAATAGCTAAGGCCTGCTGAAGGGCTAGCGAGGGGTCCCTCTGCATCCAGCCAGGCAGCACCTTGTCCAGACCGGAGCAAGAGCTGGTGGGTAAACAGTGAGTTCTCAGTGAACCCACCAGGAAAGGCAGAGCAGAGAACACATGAGACATGGGATAGATGCTCCCACACAGACACTGAGCTGGGACCCTGCGTACAGGAGAGAAAACCTCAGAGCCCTTCACCTGCACCGGTGGTGGCTGCGACCACCAGCCGTGGATCAGAGCTTCAGCTCCGGCCCACGCGTGTCCCATTCTTCCCGGGCTATACAGGAGGAATGAAGGGGGGAAAAAAAAACCCAAACCACCCAGAGCTGGGAAAGGCACTTACAGGATGGGCTGAACATCCCCAGCGCAGCAGATATCTCCAGCCTCGAGGCAAGGCTCTGAGAACATCCAGCTAGTTCCGCTCCCGGGAAGCCACCGCTCCGCATCCCACATTCACTTCTGCTTCGCTCCTGCCACGCGTGTATCTGGTCATCAGCAGTACGACACAGCCACTCGTACGTAGATGGGTTAACTCGTGCTCCGAGTCATCCCATCACCCAGACTATCTGCTTCCTCAGAGCACGTACGGGCTCCACCGACTCTGACTACACCCTCTCACCCAAGCCTGGAACTGCCGCCGCTTCAAAGCCACGATGAAAGGCAAACAAAGCTCCAGCATGGCCTAGGTTTGCTGGTCTTCACCCTGCAATCCTTGAACTCATGACTACTGAGTAACGCGGCTTGCTCAGCTAACCAGCGAGCTAAGAATAGAGACCTTGAAGTGAAACCTACTGGGATTGGCAGCTATTTTGAGCGCACGCTCAGCCGGCGGGGCAGCGTGACATAAGAGGATATAAAGAGGAAATTCTGCACAACAACTCTCACCTCACCCAGAGAGGTTTGGGTAACAGAAGGTAGAGCCACCGCATGTGCTTTTGAGGCAAAGTCAACGCAGTGATGAATCCCCAAGGCCTTCTCCACTCCGCTTTGCCAGCTCATCCCTCAAGACACCAGCCACCGCGTCTGCGTTTGCGGCGGCGCGAGGCCAAGCGGGTCGTCCCATGGTGCAGCACCAACCCCACCACGCCCTGAGCATCCTCAGGACTGGTTGAGCCCACCCAGAACTGCACAGCCAGACCCTTGACAGCTCAGTGTGGTTGATGGTTCCCCATGCCTGGGGACATCAGACAGAAGCCCAGCAAACCACCGCCCGTGTCAGCGCCGCGCCAAGCGGAGATGCTGCCGCCAGTCCAGCCTGCCCAGGCGCCTTCGTGGAGCTGCCAGAGATCCGGCTGCGGCTGAGCCTCAAAGGGACCTGACACGACCAAAGGGACCAGAGAGAGCACCCACAAACCCCAACCCTCGCCTTTGCTTTCTAACCTCAAGCAGACCCTTTGCAGCTCTTCGGCGCAGAAGAACCCTTAGCAGAGAGGGTTGTGACTGTCCCCAGGCGTGTTTAGGAAAGACCTGGTCTGGGTTAGCAGCCAACACGGTGATTGATGCTGGGAAACAACAAGGGCAACACTCAGAGCGTGTTTGATCCCAAGCCTGAGGTACTGGGAGAACAGAACACATGAGTTAGGGTTTTTGGGAACCAAACTCACCACCTGAGAGCTGTCCCTGTGGTGCCTCCACCTCATCAGCATGTGCTTTTGAATACCAGTGCATTCTGCCATCTTACTCAATCTCACTCTTACATCATCACCCCCAATATCCCCCTTCTACTGGTTTTGGGACAGGAATAAGCCAGAAGCAGGGACTGAGTGAGAGCCTCCAGCACTCCACAGCTGAATTCCCCAAAGCCACCAGCTTTGGCTCTTCCAAATTGACACGGGGCATCCGAGGGAACGCGGCACCTCCAACACCAGCCACCAGCCAGACAGCAGCTGCTTATTAAAGCTGCTGTCAAACCACCAGGATTAAACCAGGGTTTCAAAGGGCCTGAGTGCTCTGAATGAAGATCAGAAGCCGCTGATTTGCTTAACGCTGCAGTTCAATTATGCCAGTGGCATGAGCCAGCGCTGCTCCTCTCCGCTTGCCCCATGCCAGCAGGTGACAGCCCCACAGCTGCAGGGACCCCAACCAAACCTGGCCACCCCAGCACGGCAGCAGGGACTGTCCCCCAGCATGAGGAACCTTCCTTCTGGGATGCTGCCACCTCCATCCTGCCATGGAGATCGAAGCGCTACCAACGAGGGCAAGGAGGATCCAGCCCATCTCAGCCCCAGCGCAGAGGGGAGCAGGGAGGTAGAGGCACATGGGAAGTGACCAGGAGTTTCATCAGGCTTTGATGCGCCCCAGTCCCTGGGGAACTGTGTCTGCTCAGAGGTGTGGTCTCTGTGGAGGCAGTTTTCAAAGCAAATGGACTGTATCACACACCTGCCCGATCAGCAGCTCCACACCCTCCCACTTGGGGACCCTTCTACCACTGCAGCGGGGTGTTGGGGCACTCCTGGAAGAAGGAAACGGAGGTCAGCCTGATCCTGAGCTCAGCAGAAGCCAGGAGATAAACCCCAAGACAGAGGCTGCTCCATCCAGGTGCTTTGAAGTGTCTGCAGAAAGAGCCGACCCTCCATCCTCGACATCCCTGGAGGCCAGAGGATCAAGGGTGAGCCCACATGAATAGCAGAAAGGACGTGGCAAAACCCATGTCTGAGTGAGGTGAGGGAAGTGGGAGAAGGGTGCTTCCCTGCTCCGGGATGTCACGGGGAAGGAGGGAGCAGGGACATACTCCCACCTTGGAGAAAGCCTCCCCACTGCCAATATTCCCACCCCACCATCGATATTCCCACCCCAGGGCCACTAGAAGACAACTGAAGGCCTGTTCAGCTTTGCTGAAGGCAGGCAGGTGAAGAAAAGTCCCTGGCAGGAAGAGAAGAGACTATTTTCACTTGGTGGTTGCACCCCTAGGCTACGTATGGCAAGGTATCTGCTGCAACAGAAGCACACCAAGCCCTGAGCAAACCTGGAGCATTTGCATAAGCCTTGAAGTTCAGGATGTGCATAAAGGGAGAAATTCAGGCAGCAATCCTCTCTTTGTCTCCAGTGATGGCTGGGAAGTGATCTTCTCCACATCTTCTGTGCTGCCCCAGGCTTTGCCTTGGCAGGGACACCCTTCTCCCCTGCCTGGGGTAAGAGATTCTCCTTCCACAAAGGCTCAAGAACATCCCTCCCAGCTCCACGTCCCAGCACTGCAGCCTGACTCCTGGGAGTCCAGTCCTGGCACCACGGAGCTGAATTCCAAGCACTTGCAGGACCCCAGGATGCTCTGGAGTCTCCTTGCATCGGCTGCTGGACACCAGCAGCACCCCCACCCCTCCTGCCCTGCTCACCAGGTACATGCCAGGAAGATGCTCCTGGTGGGCACTGCTGATGGGGACATGTAAAACCCTTCTCTGCCAAGCAAAACGAGTCTCTTAGGGAATCTGTCACAAGATACTCACAGTTCCCAGCTCTTTGCCCCAACTACTGTGTGTCTGTCGTGCTGTTCCCTACCTTCAGCATCCACCTTCCCAGCACAGAGCCTCTGTCCCCCCTCCAAAAGCACTCGCTGCGCGGCGGGGAGGCCACGGGGTGAGCGCACCGCACGCCAGGCCAGCACCAACCAGCATTTGTTTTCGCCCTGATGTGAGCAGTGTTTTGATCCAACCGTGCAAGGCAGCCGCCTGGAAGAGGAGCTAATTCTCCCTCTGGCACGAGTTCCTGCTCCTGGCTACAAACACAAGGCCCCACGTATCCTCCTGCGGGTGAGCGGCGCGGTCGGTCACCGCGCCGAGGGGCACAGCCACGCAGACACCCAGCACCTCCATCACTCCTGCACTGACAACGGGGAGCACCAGAACAGGGAGGGACTCCGCTTTTCGGATGAGGGAAGACAGACAGACAGACACAATGGATGTGCTGAGGTGCTGAAGTACAAGGGATAGCCACTATCTTGCTCTACCCCCCACCAGCCCAGGCTCAGGACCTCTGAGGAGACCCTCACTGTTGGACGTTCCCTCCCTGCTGAAGACCTGTCTGGGTGACAGCGTCACACTGACTCAAAGCTCTTTCCTCAGCATCCTCAGCTGTTGCCCAAGAGGGACCACAGTGACACGGCCCTGTGGCACTCACACCAACGCAGCCACCTCATCGACTGGCTTCGGGGCATCCCGCTGAGCACTCATCGCCCTCAGCCCCTCTCTGCCAAGGGCTGATGTGCCCTGGCACCAATTCCTCTTCCAAGGTGAGTCTGGGAAATTTCCAAACTCGGTTCAACGAGCGCTCGGGCTCCGTTTGCTATTTATAGCTTGGCAACTGGGCCAGTGCCACCCAAGCATACCAGTTTCACTTGCTCTGGCTAAACTCAAACGTCCTGCCCAGCAAACAGCAGCCTCGGCGCTGCCGGCACTCGGCATTCATTCAGTGTTAGCAACTGCTGCTATATCTGGAAGGTGGTTTCAAGGGACGATGGAGCTCTCCAAGGCAGACAAAGAAAACAAACCCTTTGCCTGCATTCTGCAGGACAGCGCTGCTCTCCTGAGCTTTCCTGGCTTGGCTTAACCAGACCTGAGTTTTTCTGCTTAAAAAGCAAACATTAACAGTGTTAGCAGCTCACAGTGCACCCCCACCAGCTCCAGAATGTCCTGAACTCTCTATTCCTCTCCCTAACCCCCAAAAGCTTCACATCACCATCACATCATACTGCAAGTGGATCAACCTAGACCCACTTGGAGCGACAAAGCCGTCCCTAACACGCTCCAGGGGAAGGCACTTGGGCAGAGCAACTCATATACATCCAAAGAGGTGGGGAGAGGGGTGGCCAGAAGCAAACCCCGGGGGGGTTTTGGCACCAACAAAGGCAGGTGACTGTCACAGCCCTTCATGGAGGCCGTGAGCCCTTCTGCAGAGGTTTAGGGCAGACCAGCCATGCCAGCCAGGAGCTGAACCACACCGGGCTCTCGGTCTCTCGGTCACGGAGGGCTGCTCAGCCCTGACACCAGCCCACCCAGCTGCAACCAGACAGCTCAGACTGGGCAAGGCCAGGACACGCTACCCTGGCTGGCTGTCGTCTCCCCTGTTTTACACAAGGAGTCAGCAAAAGAAGTTGCTAACAGGAAGGAAGGAGGCAAAGCCTGAACTGGGGAAGGATGAAGGATGCATTCCTGCCTTCGGGGAGCATAGCAAGGTAATGAGACACAGGCATCGCGGGGAACGGGCTCAGCAGCGCGCAGCACTGACTCACCTACCCATCCCGAGCTGTCCTGTCCTCCCTCTGCAGCAGAGAGCAGCTACAGAGGCTGGATGGAGATCAGAAGGTTGTAAACTGGATCAGAAAAGCTAAGGTCTTGCTGTTTGAACCAGGGATTGAAGAGGAGAGTCGTGCACCCCTCCCCTGCAAGAGTCAGGCAGAAGGAGCCGCGTGTTTCGGAGCAGTGCCAACACACTTGTTTGTTTTTTCCCCTCCCCAAGGTCCCAGCTGTTAAATACATGATTGCAGGATCCCACAGGCTCTCCTGGAAAAGCACGTACACTACTGCATCCCACTCCCTGAACAGGAAAAACCCCCGAAAATCCGAGCCACCACGATCCAAACACACAATGTCTCCTTACTACTGATCCTTCCAAACCTTGTTTTTCCTTCAACAGCTTCCAAACAGTTTCCTTCCAATGGTTAGTGTTTCACAGCAGCACCAGCTTGCAGCCTCCCCAGGAGCTGTTCCCATCCCAGTGCCCCACGCTGGGAGAACTGCTCAGCTGAAGCCATGCATCTCAAAGCCAGGGGTGCTGCCACTCACACCCCTGGAGCCACCCATCTCAAAAGACGTTAAGCAACCAGCTTCACACCAAGCACAACCTGGGTCTCAACCCTGCTCTGCAGCCCAAACCAGGGCTGGAGCTGGGACATGAGCTTCAGCCACCACCTGCCTCGATTCCCCCTCTCCTCCAGATGCACACCACCGATCCAGACCCTCAATCTCACAAGGACACGACGTCCATCCCTTTGCCAGTCCGGATATAACACCCTGTCATGCTGAAACGCCTCTATGAGATCAGAGCCACACTGGACAGCACCCAGTACCTACCCAAAGCTCCAGCCTCTCCCTGCCCCGGGGCAGGTTCCCATCTGAGCCCCAGCAGGACACAACAGGGATGTTTGATAGACTGCAGAAAAGACAGACTCACTTGCACCCATCCACACTCACCTCCATCCTGCTACGCTGCCCCAGGACAACACACACACTTGCACAGACCAGCCCTGACACTCTGACTTGTCCTTTCCCAAATGACACCTCCAACAGATTCAGGACCCTGCTCAGGACAGGTCTAACCTCCTCACCACTCAAAGACCTCACGTCTGCTGAGCTTCCAGCCTCACTGCAAGCACTTTTGCTGCCATTTTCATGCTCCCACTTCCTGCTCACATCCGGCAGTGGAGTAGGAAGCTCTGACATCCTCACTGCAAACCAGGAAGCACTGGAGATCTCCTGAGAAAGGCTGTGATTTCCAGGCTGCAAATGCTCTGCAAACATCTGGTCAGAGGTATCGCATCCGGACCCTCAGAGAGCGGGGCCCACCCTCCCCATCCTCCCACAAGCGTGCTGCTCTGACCGTCTGCTAGAGCCAATGCAAGTGCTTATGGATCATCCAGCTGGGTAAAAACTTTGGCAAAGTCCAAATCCTGGGGCCACTCGCTTCCCTTCCCTCCCCTATGACAACCCACCACATCCAGCCCGGGCACGCAGCTCAGCGTCACCTCAGCAGGAGCCTCCCAAGGTCCCATTACTCAGCAGGAGGCTCGTAACGTGCCCAAACCCCAACTAACACCTTTACCATGGGAAAAGGTGTGGGAAGATCTGCTTTTTTTTTTTGAGAGAGAGAGCCTGGGGATTGCCAGCAAAGGGCAAATCTTGGCCGAGCTGCAGATCTGTGGGCTGCAATTGGCTCGTACGCTCGGGCTCCAGACAGATCCAGGCTACGCAGGGTATCGACATCTCTTTTCCCACACAGCAGCTGCTCACATCCTTTCTCAACAGCGGATTTGGAGCGAGAGAGAGAGAGAGAGAGAGAGGGAGAGATGCTGTTTCAGTAAATACACCCAGGCAGGACGCAAGCCAGCGGAGCTGTTAGTGCTGTGTCGCTCCTTTGCCCTTAAAGCCTCACTTCCTGCAAGTGCCAGCTGGCCTTTGGGAGGGAAAGGAGACAGGAATAGAACAAAAAAAAAGCTTCCAGCAAGCAACAGGCTCGGGTCTGCCGCGTCTAAACACGCGCTCTCCAAGGCGGCCACGGCTCCACAGAGCTCCTCAGACCTGAGGAGTCCGGGATGCAGCAGCCTGAAGTCTCTCCCTCAGCTCCAGCACTGGTTGCGTGGGATATTGTCTCCTCCCAGGGCAGAGCTGCTGCTCCGGGAGCCACCGGCACCTGATGCCTCCCCCAGGCTGAGCACCAGCCCTGGCTCCCCGCAGCGGCCGTTGGGTGCTGGGAGGCTCCATCGCCCGCAGCTCTGTTCACCCAACAGACACCAAGCCAGGGGTAGACAGCACTGCCAGCACCTCTCCATCGATACGGGGTGCACCCCCAGCCCTGGCTGGAGGCTGCGGACCCCCACACAGGTCCCGGTGCCCCCGGGAGCGAAGCAATCCCCCTGCCATCCAAACCAGCCCGACCCCAGCGCAACGCTGGGCCCGGCTCCGGGCACCCTTCGCCAGAGCCTGCCAGACCCAGGGGGCTCTGGGGGTGCAGGGCTCAGGGATGGGGGGCGAGCAGAGCCCTTCCTTGGGTGGGGGGCATGGCCGGGGCTGCCCCGGAGGGTGCAACTCCCCTCCGGCAGCGTGGGGAAAACGGGGCTCAGCCCGGGGGAGACCCCCTTCCCCCCCCCAACCTCCCCCGGGGATGGAGACCCGCCCCGGGGGTGAGAGAGCCGGTGCCTACCTCGGGCGGGGGCCGGGCTGGGGCCGGCGGCGGGGACAAAGGCGAGGCCGGTGCGTCCGCGGGCTCAGGCGGCGGAGCGGGGAGCGGCCCCCGGCCGGGCCGCGCTGGGCGGCGGCGGGGCAGGGGGAGCCATGGGCCGGGCGGCGGGGCTCGGCGGGGCTCGGCGGGCGGCTCGGCTCCAGCGGCTCCACCTGCGCCGCCGCACCGGAACCGCGCGGGGAGGAGCAGCCGGGCCCGGCCCGGCCCACGGCGCGTTGTCTGCGGGCGGCACCGCCCCGCGGCCACGGCCAATGGCGCCGGCTCCGCCCCCCCCCCCCCCCCCCCCCGGGCAGGGCCGGGTCGGGCCGGGCCGAACCGCGGCCCCCCCGGCATCACCCCCCCCACCCCCCGGGGCTGCCGAGATGCGCCCGCCGGGCCCGTCCCCGCAGCGGTGCAGCGGGGGGGGGGCACACGCGTACCCGGGACCTGCGGGGGTTCCGCGCTGGGAGCGGCCCGGGGCTCCATCCCCCGGTGCAGAGCCGGGCTTCGCCTGCCCCCGAGCCCAGCCAGGGCGCCGGGAGCCGCCCCGGGCAGCCGGCGTGGGCGTGCGGAGCCCCCGGCGCGTCCCGGTGCGCGGCCGGGCTGGAAAAGCGCCGGCATCCCCATGGCCTCGGCCTCGCAGGTCTGGTGCTGCTGTGGGACACGGCAGGATGTCTGCGTGGTGCCACGGCCAGCCCCAGCGCCCGTGGCCATCACCCACGGCCATCCCCAGCATCCACAGTCATCCCCAGCGCCCGTGGCCATCACCCACGGCCATCCCCAGCATCCACGGCCATCCCCAGTGCCCGTGGCCATCACCCACGGCCATCCCCAGCATCCACGGCCATCCCCTGCACCCATGGCCATCCCCAGTGCCCACAGTCATCACCAGCACCCACAGCCATCCCAGCGCCCATGGCCATACCCTGCATCCACAGCCATCCCCAGCACCCATGGCCAGCACCCACGGCCACCACCAGTACCCACAGCCATCCCCAGCACCCATGGCCAGCACCCACGGCCACCCCCAGCACCCACAGCCATCCCCAGCACCCACGGCCACCCCCAGTGCCCACGGCCATCCCCAGCGCTCCTTGGTACACACGCTTGTACCATCATCACACAGTGCAACGAGCTGATGGAGGGCAAACAGAAAAGCATCAACTCTGCCAGGAGGAATGGTGCAGGAGGACAGACCCCAGCGATAGCCCAGGGGGGTGTGTAACCCACCCAACAAATGCCAAGAAGCATCTGCAGGAGGCAGCTTTAACTGCTGGGGCGCTGTCTTTGGATATAATCACTCTGAGCTGTGTTCTGCTTGGACATGCAACGCCATCCCTGGTTTCCATGCTTGCTTGAGATGGAGACTATCGAGTTCTAGCTTAACACCTTTTATAACAGCATGGAAAAGTCAGGCAGTAAGGTGCTCGCTGAATTTAACCTCCACTGCTTCAACGGCTCCTCCTTGCCAACCCTACCATGTCTGGTCCACCCAACCCACCCCCTCTGAGACCACTGAACCACCAAGAAGCTTTGCTACAGCTTATAAATCCCAGACACAGGACATGTAAGGGTCAGGTTGGTTACATGCAGGAACTTAAGAAACTCCCCTCTTGCAGCAAGAGCTCTTCAGTAAGAAATTCTGCCGTTACTGAAGCTTTTTATCTCGCTTCCCAAACCTGCCATCTCAGGCAGGACGCTGCCCTTTGCTAGAGACACTCTGGTACGATGCAGAGACACATTTAAGAGGAAAAAGTAGGACCCTGAGCCCAGAGTTACTCACAGAATCACAAGGTTGGAAGAGACCTTTGAGATCATCAAGTCCATTCCCGTCCTGTGCTAAACCAGATCCCTGAGCACCTCATCAACCTGTCTGTTCAACCAACCTGGGGTGGGGACTCAGCCCCCTCCCTGGGCAGGAGGCTCCTGCTCCAGGCCCTGACCCTGCTCCAGGCCCCTGTTCCCCATCCCCACAACTCTTTCAGTGAAGAACTTTCCCCTCCCATCTGCTCTGCCCCTGCCCTGGGGCAGCTTGAGCCCATTGCCCCTTGTCCCATCTCCTGTCCCCTGGCTGAAGAGACCATCGCCCACCTCTCTGCACCCTCCTGGCAGGGCAGGGGAGGTGGGGAGAAGGGCTCCCCTCAGCCTCCTCTTCTCCAGGCTCAACACCCCCAGCTCCCCCAGCTGCTCCTCAGAGGATTCACCCTCCAGCCCCTTCCCCAGCCTGGTTGCCCTTCTCTGCACTCGCCCCAGGACCCCAATGTCCTTCTGATGCTGAGGAGCCCAGAACTGGACCCAGCACTCGAGGTGCAGCCTCCCCAGTGCCCAGTCCAGGGGCACAATCCCCTCCCCAGCCCTACTGGCCACGCTGGGTCTGACACAAGCCAGGATGCCCTTGGCCTTGTTGGCCATCTGGCCACACAGCTGGCTCATGGTCAGTCACCCAACACCCCCAGGTCCTTCTCTGCCTGACAGCTCTCCAGCCAGACTCCCCCAGCCTGTATCACTGCATGGAGTTGTTATGTCCCATGCGCAGCAACTTAATTCACTTAATTAATTCACTTAATTAACCTCTGGAAACGATTTTTCCCACCACAGATTCACTTTAAAAATCTGCAACCCAGCAACACTCAGCAGTGAGGGCTGTGTGGGAGCACAGGGGATGCAAAGCTGAAAACACAGGGTACCGTTTCCTGCCCGTTTCCTTGGGACGTGGTCTCCAGCGACACAGCCCTTTCAAGTGGCCACATCACTTGGATTCGATGCATCCGGCTGGTAAAAATAAGGGTGGCTCCAGAAAGATACGGGATGTGCAAGCAGGAAGGAGCCATGAAGCCTGCCAGCCTTTCCTACTGCTATTTATATTAGCCTTAAGTGTATTCCCTTTGAAAATTAAATACTATTAATCCAGAATATTATGCGGATCGCAGCCTGCCTTAAATTTAAGGAGCATAGCAGCGCTTTAATTGAAGTTGAGCCAAACATTCCTTTTCAGAGCCTTGTTTTCAGGTGCTCTAAAATCCACGTTGAATATTTAGGCTGCCTTGGGAACATGCAGCTTGTAGCATCCCGGGTCTCTGGCACAGTGGTTGGGCACCAGAACCTCCTGTCTCGATGTCCCCTGGGGGATGCTTTGCTTCTCCAAATGCTGGTTGGTTGTGGTAGGCTGTGCTTAGACCTCTCCTTCATGTCCTCATCCTGCCCTAAACCACAGCAGCTCCTCTCACCTCTCCTTGCAGCCCCCATGTCCTCCATCCTGACCATCTCAGCAGCTCCACTTGAAGCGCAGTAACCACTAGAGCAAGACCCAAAACTCAGGTTGCTCACCCATGGGAGCACCCTCATCTCCAGGAGGAGGGAGCCACGTTGTCTTGTACCCAATAAACACCCTATTATTTTATAGACAACAGACCTGCTTCAACAGGAGGGACCATGAGAAGCACTTTCCAGCTGAGGGAGGTAGAAAGACCCAGTGTAAGCAAAGAGACGGTTCAAATCCTTGTTGCTCAAAGCCAAACTTGCCCCTGTGTCCCCTCCATCCATGGCTGAATGTCCAGGCCACCAAACTGCTGAGAAAAGAGGCAGCAAACACACTGGCAGAAGCCCCTGAGCCCAGGAGAGCTCTGCACACCTAACTGGAGACAGACACTTCCCTGTAGCCCTGAGGAAATCTCCTAGATTGCATTAAATTGCAGGCTCAAGACACACCCTGCTCCTGCCTGTCTCCCTCGCTCCCCTCTCAGGGCTCTTCTGTCACCCCACTGCAGGAGCTCAGCCATGGACCCTCCTGGGGGGGTATCAGGACTGAGCTGGGGCAGTTCCCGTTGCGGTCGGACCCGATGGGATAAGGAGGGGGGATGAGCATCCCCACTCAGTGCACCTCAAAGAAAGGAAACGAGCCAAATTCAGAGCATTGGAGGTGGTGCTCAGGGGCTTCAAATCCCATTCAAAGGCAGGGTTGATACCACCCAAAATTTCCTTGCTGGCTGTGGGGTGAGCAGCAGCTCCTTGGCCACAGCTCCTCTGCAAGAGGACAGCTGCATTTCCAGGAAATCCAAAGCAGGGAGGGAGACAGAGGGGGGGAGGGGGGGAGGATTCTCTGACCACTGAATTACACTTCTCTTTTCCAAAGAAGAAAT
This sequence comes from Gallinula chloropus, assembly GCF_964237585.1. Classification (NCBI taxonomy): domain Eukaryota; kingdom Metazoa; phylum Chordata; class Aves; order Gruiformes; family Rallidae; genus Gallinula; species Gallinula chloropus. The sequence goes on from NC_140116.1 coordinate 2,016,700, forward strand.
CACTTCAGATGCAGAGCAAAGCCCTGACGAGTCCCGGAGTGAGGAGACCTGGAAGAGCTGCGGTGCCCCGCGTCTCCGGAGGTCAACCAGTGCAGATGCAGGGAGATAAACACTGAAACACGGGTGGGCAGTGCCTGTGTTTTCTGCTGAGCTATTTTGCTCGCTCTTACAATACCAGAACAGAATATGGGAAGTTACATATCAAGCATGCATGCGTGCACACGGGCTGGCACACGCGGGCTGGTTACAGAGCGGTTATTTTCGGCGCTCTCTGAAGCTGGCAGGCTCAAACTGCAGCTGCTCAGGGTGCATCTCACCTTTGGGGCTTTCTCTTTCCCTTTCATTTAAGGCAGTTTTCTTTCTGAACAGCCTGGCCCTTCCCTTTCGTTTCGGCTGATCCACAGTTTCATCTTGGAAACGCTTAGGGAAGCTCCTCGGAGGAGACGCGCGACCCTCAAGCACCACCTGAGAGGGGTTTGGTGCATGGCAAGGGCAGAGGGAGGGGAAGAAGGCTTTTTAACGAGCTCCTAATTATGGAGGTTACACTTAATGCCCCTCTGATACGGAAAACACCACCGGAACAGAAGTTGTAGTCATTTAAGATGGTTGCAAACGAATCCCAAACTGAAGCTGAGGGAGGTAACAGGGTAACCTCAGCGCCGGTGTGGGCTGAGGATGCCAACCAGTGGGGGAAGAAACGCTGATGTCCTTGATTTCATGAGCTGCAAAAGCCTTGGCCAGTTGTCCAGGCTGGTGAAGAAGCCAGAGCGTGGCTGGGGTCTGCTGGAGGCTCAGAACCCCACCAGGATGGACAGCAAAGCAGGGACAAGAGGGACGTGATGAGGCATAAAACCTCTCCAACTGCACAGGCAATGGGAAACCAGGACTATGGGTTGGGTAGAGCTGCTCTGACCCCACTGGCAAGCATCAAGCAGACCCATGGACATCCCAGGGCTGGAAAGCCTCTCTGAGCACTGCCTGCCTGGCTGGGGAGGAGGGGAGGGGGCTCTGTGTTTTGAGCCCACCCTGTCCTCGCCTCAGGCAGCCTCACAGGGTGGGACGCTGACGTGCTTCCCTGCTCTGACAACACCAAAACTGCCATGGCAATGTTTTCATGACTAACAGCTCATTCTGAGAACAGTCAATAGCTTCACAGCGTAAGTCCCAGCAGGCCCCACTCTGCATAAATTTGCATATTACTCAGTGGAGCCAACGGTGGGGACCGTTCTCTATGGTTGGTGTTGTGCAGCAGCAGCAAAAAGGGTTTCACCATCCCCACCTAGGTCTTTCTCCTGCTTGCTGCCCTAAATTCCCTTAAATCCATCCTTCCCAAAGGATCCAGCACCTTGGGAAGGGCAAGCTGGGGGTTGGTCCCCTGCTGCTCAGCCAGCCCCTCCGTTCCTACAGGTAGCCCCCCCGCTGTGGTATCACCCACGGGTCTCTACCCTGGGGCATCCTGGAGGAAGCTGGTGTGTTTTTCTTTTCTAAAAATAACAGGTCAGGTTTGGGGGTGAGCTGGATGACCACAGTGCTTCTGATCTTCTCAGCTGGGATGGAGCTTGTGAATTTGTTCACGTTCACGAGGGGCTTCTCCCCTTGCAACCCACATCACATCACATCACATCACATCATCACATCACATCACATCACATCACATCACATCACATCACATCACATCACATCACATCACATCACAGCTCCTGCTGAGACCTTTCTCCATCCAGGAGACCAAAACTTACACCCAGATCCTGAAGTTATTGGGGAATTGAACCCAGGCAGCAGCCTCAGAGCCTGGGGGTCAATCGAGATCATTTAACCAAGCTTATTTTGGAAGCCCAGCCAGTATTTTTAGCCTGGAAAGCAAGGTACTGCTTCCCTTTCTTGAGTCTCTTCTGCCTTCCAGAGCATTGCCAGCGAGGCTGGGGCTCTGTTGCGGCTGGCGGGGTGGTGGGAGGAGGAGGAGGAGGAGGAGGGGGGGGGTTGTAGGGTGGGGGGGGCATGTGCAGAACCCGCTGGCGGTTGTGAAAGAAACGTGCTATTTTGATCGGCAGAGATGAATGTGCTTCACCCCCACACGTTGTGCAACCCTCAGACTGCTGGTGAAGGAGCCAGAGACGCTCGAGGCTGCCCAGGCTCCTCTGAGCTCCCCCAGCACCCGGCTCAGGGCGAGCGGGGAGGGGTCCCACAGCATCCCAGTGTGAGCTTGGCCCCTGATGCGGGGTGAGGCAGAAGGTGGTCTTGGTCTGGCTGGCAGGGGGAAGGAGGGTGGGTGGGTGGGTGGGTGACAGTGGTGGGTCCCCACTGAAGCCTTTGCTCAGCTGCCTGGCGTGCTTTCCTAGTTGCCACCCATCGCACCACGCTCCCACCTCACACAGAGCTGGGACATGTCAGCACGAGCCTGGGAATGTCCCCAAGGCAGGGGGTACACAGCTGACCCCCCAAATGGCAGGAGCTAAGAGCCCAGGCATACTCCCTGGGACGATCCATGCACAGGGATTGCACGGGCAGCCCTATTCCCAGGAACTCTCCCAGCTTCCATCTCCCATCCAGCAGCATCTCGCAGACCACCAGCCGTCACCTCCTGCCTGCCTGAGCTTGGGGGTGCCTCTCCCCCTTTCCCACACCCTCTCCCTGCTGCCTCTCTGCCCACAGCAAGCCAGAAAGTTGGGAAGAGCCAGAGGCCAGGTAGGTGGTGGCTGTGGCAGGTGAGGAGTGACTGTGGTTTCGATCAGAGGAGAGTGATGCTTCCCTGGCCAGAGCATCCTGTGACGTGCGCTCAGCTCCTCAGCCCGCCCTGGTTTATGGAGCCACACTGGGAACCTGGGCTGCAGCCAGCTTTCTCCTGGCACAGGGCTGTCCTCATCAGAGCCCTGGGAACAGAAAGCTGCCTGGTAGCTCCACGGTGGCAGCCAAACCAATGCCTGGCTGTTGCCGGCATCAGGAGGGCTGTGTGGAAGTGTGGGGATCCTGCTGAACCTGGTAAAATTAGGGATGCAGCAGCCAGTGTTCCCCCTCCTCCTCAGCCCCCCAACCCAGGACTGATTGCATCCTCCTGGCTCTGGAATTACCTGAGCAACACAAGGGCTGAGTGAGCATGATGGGGTTGCACGGAGCTGGAGGTGGGACCCACAGCCTCAGGGACAGCCCAGCATCCTCCCCACTGGGTTTGTGCTGATCTGTGTCCTCCTCTTTCCATCCTCAAACTTCCCATCCCAAAAATGGAGCTTCCTGTCCTGCAGCCACAAAGTTCTGCTCTCAGTGCTGGTCCAGGGCTGTACAAGGCCTGGACCTCCCAGCTCACCCTTGGGCCTCACAGAGTATGAAAAAACCACAGGTTTCTCCTGCTTTCCAGGGAAAAAAAGGGGTTTTACTTGTTTCAGATATATTTTAGCCTCCCTGGGTGCAGCAGGAGCTCAGTCTGGCAGCAGGATGCTTCAGCCTGATAATAAATTGCTGGAAACCACCATTTGCCCCTGCTCAGTACCTGCTGATCTAACACCCCAGCATCTCCTCCAAGCTCTTATCTTCCTCCTACAGCCCAAGGCAGGGATGTTACCTGCCCCACTGGGTGCACAGCCAGGGGGGATAAAGCTGCCTCTGCTCCCCACATCCACACGAGCCCCATCACAGCAGAGCAGGGCTGCAGCTAACACAACACCCACGACACCACCTCTCAACACCAGTAGGTTTGGAGATGCAAATAAAAAAGGAAACCTGCTCCATGTCCTCAGATCCAACCTAAAAACCTCCTTCCTGGGAGCCTCAGGTCCTGTGACACTGGAGATCCCTCATGATGCTACCTGGCATCCCCCTGCAAGCGGCTCAACTGAGCACAAAGCCTGGGATTAAAGCATTTCCCACAACCCCTGCCTTATATCACAGGCTTTCTCCTTTCCCCCCCCCCCCTCAACCATTTCTTCTCTGCTGGGGGCTGATTTGAGGATGCTGTGAGGTTTGAGAAGCCAAGCCCTTGAGCCTGCCAGCAGCAGCGGGACCTGCCGACCCAGCAAGCAGGTGGGCGAGTTGCTGACTTGGGCACAAGTGTGTTTGATGCCTCTTTTTTTATGTGCTGATGTAGGATAGGGGAGCAGCAACTCACACCCTGCGTTGGGCAACGCGCCGCTGGGATGGGTAGGCGGCGGCGAGCGGCGCTTGGGGTAAACAGGCGACCGGTCGGGTCTTTGAGATGGGTGCTGGGTGCTGAAGGGTTTGTGTTTTGGGTCCCTAAGGTCTCGGCTGTGCAAGGGAAGGAAGCAGGGGACAAGCAGATGGTGGGCTGAGCAGGTCCTGGCCATGCTGGGCAAGCACTAGAATCACAGAATCACAGAATCACAGGGGTTGGAAGGGACCTTGAGAGCTCATCGGGTCCAACCCCCCTGCCAAAGCAGGGTCCCTAGGACAGGTCACACAGGTTGGTGTCCAGATGGGGCTGGAATCTCTCCAGAGAAGGAGACTCCACACCCCCCTGGGCAGCCTGTCCCAGGGCTCCCTCACCCTCACTGAGAAAAGAGCCCACTCCCAGTACCATTTGGACCCCGGCTGCATCCCACCTGGAGCAGCTCAGCAGCTCCAGCCCAGCATTTCCACTCCCTGACTTCCATTCAAACTGTTGGGATTGAAATATCCAAACACTGGGAGCACAGAGGAACCTGTACAACAAATAGCTTCTCCCTTCCACATGCCCTTGTCTCACACAGCTCCACATACACTACAGCAGGTCCACCTTCCACACAGATCCATCCAGGACTCAGGCTCCAGAGATGCTCAGAGAGCTCACAACACCAACCAGAGCAGCAGAAACCCTCGTGGGGCTATCACCAGCAAACCCTGTGAGCCCCATCCTCCCCCTCTGCACTTTTAACTGCTCAGTGACACTTGTTTGGCACCCCCCAGGAGTCGCTTTTTAAATAGATGCTCCTTGAATAAGACCCACAAAAATACCTTGGCCGCCCGGCCGCTGCGCGCGAAACCACAGCGCAGCAAAGAGGAACCAAGGACTTGGGTGGCTTTTTAAAAATTTAAAAAAAAATAAAGAAAGCAAGAAAAAAAAAAAAAATCACACTTCTGCCTGCCCGTTTCACCCTCCCACTGTCGTTAGCGTTGCGCAAAGCCAGCGGTAATTAGAGGGAAGGGGGGCGATGCTATGGGTAGCCCTGGTCCTGTAGCATCCCCCCTCCTCCCCAAGCCCAACCTCCCCCTTCCCTCTCTGGTCCCTTCCCCGTGCTGCTCTTGTGTGGGGCTTTCGTACAGCCCCAGGGGAGAGAAAAACATTTGTTTTAAAAACAGGAAAATGTGATTGTAAAACCACAACAATGGGCTGAGGAAGGAGCCGGAGCAGCTCCGAATTTAGCTTTCGAAACAGGGGTTGACTAAATGTTTCTGGCCCGAAGCTGCCCGCAGCCCCACACCACGCGCCCTCTCCCGACTCTGGGAGCAAATGCAATCGCTCCTCAGCCTCATCTATCCCCACACAGCCAGGTGCCACAGCTGCACCTCCAAATTCAAGCCTTTCCCATGGGATCTGCAACACAAGGAAGATGTGGGGCTGTTGGAGAGGGGGCAGAGGAGCCATGAGGATGCTCAGAGGGCTGGAGCAGCTCCCCTATGGAGAGAGGCTGAGGGAGCTGGGCTGGGTCAGCCTGGAGAAGAGAAGGCTGTGGGGGGACCTCACTGCAGCCCCCCAGTCCCTGAAGGGACCCCAGGAACAGGAGGGGAATGGGCTTGTTCAAGGGCAGAGACTGGCAGGACAAGGGGGATGGATTAAAGCTAAAGGAAGGAAGGTTTAGATTAGATATTAGGGGGAAGATTTTACAGAGAGAGTGGTGAGGGGCTGGAACAGGCTGCCCAGAGAAGGGGTGGATGGGTTGGGAGGGACCCCAAGGGTCACAGAGCTCCAACCCCCTGCCACAGGCAGGGACACCAACCCCCAGGCCTGGAGCTACACAAGGTTGCCCAGGGCCCCAGCCAACCTGCCCTTGGACACCCCCAGGGATGGATGAGGCACCCACCCCCTCTCTGGACAGCCCCTTCCAGCCCCTCACCACTCTCTCTGCAAAGAGCTTCCCCCCAGTCTCTCCTCTCACAGGCTTGTTTGGGGGTTAAGAAGGTTGTGGCGAGGTGGGGGTTGGTCTCTTCTCTCAAGTAACTAGCAATAGGATGAGAGGAAACGGTCTCAAGGAGCATCAGGGGAGGTTCAGATTGGATATTGGGAATAATTTCTTCACAGAGAGTGGTCAGACCTTGGGCTGGGTGCTGGAGTCACCATCCCTAGAGGGGTTCAAAACACACATAGACGTGGCACCCCAGGACGTGGTCTAGTTGACAGGGTAGTGTTGGGCAGACAGTTGGATTTGATGGTCTTTGAGGTCCTTTCCAACCTTAAAGATTCAAGAAACCCATGAAACCCAGCTGGGAAGGGTCCTACCACTGCAGGTCCTGCCCTGGCCCCCACCACCCACCCCACAAGGTCGGGCCCAGAGCGTTCCCCAGCACAGAGGGGTTGTGGGTGGCTCTGTGGGTGGCTTTTCCACTCCAGACCTTCCAGGCACCAGCAGATCAGATCCCTGACTATCAGGACACAAGAAAGGAGAGCCAGCTTTCATCTCAACTCTCTTCAGAGCCAACCAGGGCACAGGAACCACCTGAGTTGCCTTAAACTGGGTGACAGCTAAAAGAGAATCAGTGGCAGTTGTGATTCTCTCATGGAGCCAGCTCAAAGAAGGAAACATTGATCTGAAGCTAGCAGCTCACCATCATCTGGCTGATTGAAAACATGACTGAACTGCCCCAGGAGGGCAACTTTCCATGGGTGCTGTATCAGTCACCAAGTGAAAAACCACACGTGAAATCCCTGGGCAGAGCAGGTAGGGCTCCTCTCCAAAACAGCCCAGATGACTCATGCCCTAGAAAAAGCTGTTCCCCTCCGTTGACTCTGAAGTGATGCTCAGGTGAAGACATCTCAAGGTAGGTGAGATGAATTCAGGCCTTCAGGAAAGTCCCACTCTCAAACCCACATGCCTGATACACCACTGAAGGTGCACAGGGTGGTAAAACATCACAGCAGGTCAGTAAAGATTCAATGTCCACATGTCCTGACACGCAGTGAGAGGCTGAAGAGCACTGTGTGCATCCAGGAGAAGGTCTGGGGGTGAAGGAATGGGTTGTGCCATGCTCAGAGCACACTGGGACACACAGAGCAAGCCAGGAGCTGGACAGCCTGATGGTCAAGGAGGTGGGTTGGGAGTAGGACATGCAACTGCTGTCAGCAGATCCATCCCTGGCAGCGTTCAAGACTGGGTTGGAAGGGAGTTTGGGCAACCTGGGCTGGTGGAGGGTGTCCCTGCCCATGGCTGGGGTGGCACTGGGGGTGCTCTGAGGTCCTTTCTGATTCTGTGGGTTGAGACATGAGGGCATAAGCAGTGAAGATCCTGCTACAGGTAGAAGAGTTGTCATAGGATCATTCAATTTGGAAGGGATTTGTGGAGGTCTCTAATTCCACCTCCAGCTTGAAACAGGGGCAGCTGTCAGATCAGAATAAGTTACTTGGGGTTTGGTCTTGAAAAGCCCAAGGATGGAGCCTGCACAACCTATTCCAACACCTGACTGTCCTCCTGGGAAAAGTTCCTCTTCATACCAGAACCTTCCCCTAGTTCAATTCATGCTCCTGGCTCCTCCTGCCACTCACCACGGTGAAGAGCCTGGCTGCAGCCACGCAGCACAGGTACCCAGAGCATCGCTGGGAGGAACTCCATGTCACTCCCTACAGCATAACCTCACCTGAGGATCTAAAAGCATCTCCCAAAAGCAGGTCAAGCACCTCAATTGAGGGACCCAAGGCAGACACAGTGCCACCAAGTGGACACAGAACACACACACCTACAGATGCCCTTGGAACTTGCTCAGAAACATCCAGAGCTCGTGGGCCACAGCAGAGAACGTGTCCAGTGCAAAATGAATCCAGCAAAGCAAATAAATCCTCCAGCCCCTGACAGCCTGGGCACCCCAGGGGCTGCTTTCACCCAACCAGTCCACCTCCTGCAGTCGGTTTGTGCACCAGCTCTTCTCCTCTTCTCCACGCAGCCCCACAAGGTCTGACAGCAAAACTTTGGTGAATGCCTCAGAAAGCCAGAGAGGAGCCCAAACTGGCTTCTGAGACTGCAAAATGAGCTCGTTCAGAGCTCAGGATGGCAACCAGAGGCAAATGTAATGAGTTGTGAGGATGGAGATACCCAAAGGCTCCTGAGCAATGACATCCTACCCCCAGCCAGGCCAGTGGGAGCCAGTCCTCTGAGAGCAGGGACACCCCTTGTGGCCTGGCTTTCTGCTGGAGCTGAGACATGGGCCAGCTGTGGTAGGAACAGGGAGGATTTCTGGGACAAGCTCCACCAAGTGCTCTGGAGGTGCCAGTGAAAACCCCCTGAGATGGGGTAGGATGGAGGAAGATACCAGAGGAGCCAAGGGGAAGCAAGCTGGGATGTCTGAAGCAACCCAGCACTGATGACAGATCTCAGAAGTCCCAAGCAAGTGAGGGGACAACCCAGGGCACCCATGTGCTCTGGCCAGGGCACTGGCAGGGTAGGGTGGCCAGGAGAGAACCACAGATGCTCTGTCATGGCAGGAATCCTGCCTCTGGCCAGTTCCCTTCCTCCCAGAGAGTTTCTGGGACAGACTTTGCAGGCTGAGCCGTGGCTTTCACTGTGGTTGGTGGCATCTTTGACATGGAGCTAACAACTCTGGCAGGTTTTTATCTTAGGAGGGAGGTAGATAAAAGTTGGAGGAAGGAAGGGCTGGGGGAAGCATCACAACCACATGTCTCAGGACAGACAGACATCAGCTGGATCCCACCAAAAAGCTCCTCATTGTTCACACCAGCCTCTCCAAGGGCCACCTTCCCTTACAGGACAAGCCTTGGAGGTCTCAGCCCAGCTTGGAGGTCCTTGCCTTGGGTGCAGGTCCCAGGCTGTAGCCTCACTCTTCCTACCTCCCCTACCCACCACAGCTCCCATGCCCCAAACCCTTCACAGCCTCTTCCCCTTTGACACAGGGTCTGTTTCCTCTCCACCTCTTGCCACGAGCTGAAGCTTTCTTTTCCTCTCCTACAACCCCATCCCAAACCCAAGCAGCACCTTTCCATTTCCCCCACACACACACCTCCCAGATTTCCTCTCCCAACCTTCTCTGCTGCAGTTGCCCACGATGGATGAGAACCTTCCCAAGAGGGGCAGTTTTTAAGCACACAGTGCTCACACAATGAAGCTGTCTAGCTTGAGGTTTCGTGGGGTGATGTTTCAGCACGTTGTGGTCCCCGTTCCACGCGGGTGCTGCCCTTGCCTGAGCTCTGAAGGCGACACCCCACAGCTCTTCAGGCTTCCTTAGAACAATCATAACCTCACCGTCCCCATGACCGTGTGATTACTCATCCTTCAAAGTAATAGGTGGGAAATCATCCTGTTTTGGTTAAAAACAATAAAAAATCCATCCTCCTCCTGCCCCTGAGCTCCTAAGAGTGAGATGTGGCTCATCCTCTACCTCCTGGGTTCACTGGGAAGACTTTCCCTAAAACACCATTTATCCAAAGCCAGCAGCTCCCTGTCTCCCAGGGGACACTGGGAAGGACCAGGTGACCGTGGGCTGGGTGTTAAGTTCAGAAATTGCCACCAAAGGAGCTTTTTCTTTGCTGAGTCTGCATCTTTTCACGCTTCCTTCGCCTGATGTCAAGCTCTAAGCTCGTGGCTCAGCCCTGGAAGGCATCTCTCTGACACACAGGCCTGTCAGCCTGCCCAGAAACAGTAAAAAAAGACCTTTTATACCCTTTTTTGTCCTACCAGAAGGGATCCTTCAGGTCTTAGACACCGAGCTCACAACACCCCCCGTGGTAGGAGTGACCCTGTCTGTGTGGTGGAGGCTGTAACCACCGCGCTGCCTCGCCTGACTGCTACAGGTGCACAGGCTGGTGTGGGTGTGAAAGGGCCTCAAAGCCCTCCCAGTGACCCCCCCTGCCATGACAGGGACACCCCCCAGCCCAGGGTGCCCCCAGCCCCATCCAACCCGGCTTGAGCCCTGCCAGGGATCCCTGCACAGCCCCAGGAAGGATTCCTGCCCCCCAGCCCCTCTCCATCTCCCTCCTGCAGCTGAAGGCTGTTCCCCTGGGCACCAGCCCCTCTCCAGCTCTCCTGGAGCCCCTCCTGATGACTTCACCGTTGGCAAAATGACTTTAATAACACCAAGTCCAAAAGCCCAGGCACTGTGTGCTGCTGTGCCCTCAACAGCCCTGTGAATGAACCCTTTTTGGCTCACAGAATACGTGATTTGAAGGATTTTCAGTCCTTAGTTGAAGGCATTCACAGCTTTCCTCCCCCCCAAAGGCTCTGCTGTGGGTGCCTGTGCTCCATCCCAACACACTGAAGCCCTCCCCACCGCTCTGTATCAACCCCCTGCTCACGTTTTCACTCTCCCATCCTTAGTTTTCACTTTTTTTCCTCATTTTTCTCATCTCAGGTGGCAATGGGCTGCTCACCTGGTGGCATCACCTCGATTCCCCACCAGGACCCAGCCGATTCTCTCTGTCCCCACTCAGAGTTTTACTGTTTGAATCAAGTCACCCCCTTTTTTTCTTCCACAAGGTCACATCTCTGGTCATCATTACAACCTGGTCATGAACTACAGAGCCCACCAGCCCTCCAGAACCGCTCTTCAGACTCTGCACAATCAGACCTGCTATAAATGCCACAAAAGAGCCTCTGTTTCTGACTCTCTTACCTGAAACCAGTATCCCTCAAAAGCCTCAGTCCTGCTAGGACTGCACTGTCATCCAAGGGTTTGCACCAGCATCTGATAACTTAAATGCAGCCTGTTAAGAACATCTTATGATCTCAGAAGCAAAGGGTCTGCAAGCAGCTAACATTTGCTCATTTTCTTCCCCCTCTGTCTTTCCTTGGAGCCTCCAGGTACCCTGGAGCATCCTCAGGGGTTTGGTGCACTTGGGCACACGCCTTGCAAAGCATCTGCAGCTGCTTTTCTCTCTCTTCCAGAGAAGCATTTGGCCTCTCACTGCTGTAGGCGGGGAACAAAGACAACCCCAACCCAGAGCTCATAACTGATGAAGCTTTAATACAAGAGGAAAGAGTGGGTGAAAGAGAAGAGGGGGCTGCAGCTTCTCTCTCTGCTGCTCCTTGCTCACTGGCTGTAAGTGGCTTTAATTTGCACTAACCATGATCAGGTGGTGCTGTTTCCAGCTCTAGGGAACAGCCCTGAAAGGTGTTTTCATGGCCTGGAAGAGGTTGTAGGAACCCTGGGGTTGAAAACCTTCCTGCTACGTGGGGTCTACAAAGTTCTTCCACTTTCTTCCCCACTTCCCAGCAGTGCCCCATCATGTGTAGGGCTCAGTTTTCCTGTGTTCTCTCCCTCTCCTGCCTTTCTCACTACCCCCTTCAAAGCCAGGAGCTTCAAACACAGTTGTCACACCACCAAGGTCAACCATCTGAAAGTCATGTTGGTTGGATGCCTCCAGATGATGAGATTTCCCTTCAAGGGTCCTGATGCTTTAAAAGCCACACGATCTTCCAATTTACCTCCTGGCTTCTGAAACACCTAAGGCACCCTGAGCATGTGCTCAGCCTTCTCTACAGCCCAGAGAACCAAAACCAGTTGGGTTTAGCTGGAAATTCCCAGCCTGGGGTGTGGGAGCATTTACACCAGTTTCAGCACTTTTGAGGTAGGACAAAACACAAGTTCTTCCATCACAGCTTCCCTCCTCCTAACCATGGTGTCACGACCGGTGTGTTTCTGTCTTGATGCAATTTCCCAACCTATTCACAGAAGGGAAGCAGGGAAGTACCAGGGGGGTGGCAAGAGAAGAGCTGTAATACCTGTCTTGGGGTGAGGAAAGCAGAGAGATGCTCCCTCCCTACGTCCTGGTTCCAGCCACTTGGTCCAGGCCAGGGCTCTGCAAGGTGAATACTGGTGTGTGGAGAAAGAGTAATCTGTGTAACAAAAGGGATTGCTGTAGCTGTTGGGTATTGTCATGGTTTAGCCCTGCAGAGCTAGAGTTGGGCCAGCTCAGCTCATCTCCAACGCACCATCCATGCTGTGGGTCGTACGGTGCCCGCAGCGTGGCCCACGCAGGAGGCTCTTGAGGAGCATCCCTGAGAGCTTCACCCCTTGAAGGTGAAAACTCAGAACTGAGCATCTCAGCCTGGAAGCTGGAGAGCTCTGGTGTGTCCCCCACCCAAGAGTCAGCACCCTTGCTGGCACAATGCCTCCCTCATCTGCAAGAGGGGAGCAGCCTCCACCTGCTAGGAGACTGTCACGTGCAGCCGATGGGGAACGTGAGCACGAGCTACTTGCCCTGTTGGCCATCCCCTTCCTGGCTGATGTCCATCAGGACATCCCCCACTTCACAGCCCACCCATCACAGCCTCTCTCAGCTACTTATAGCACAAGAGGCTGTGCCAGCTGAGGGGATGGAGATGCTGATCTAGGGTTATCCAGGCAAGAGCGGGTCAGGAATAGCGCAGGATGCACCACACAAAGATGGGTGAACTAAAACACCCCAGGTCCCTGTGAGCTTTTGGGCAGGTCTGGGTCACAGGGAGCCAGCACCACACCAGCTGTGTTTCCTGGTAAGTGCTGCCCAGGCTCTTGAGGCTCGGCAGCACGCTCAGCTGTAGCCAAGATACAAACACAAGCTTTACCAACCGAGCCCTGAACCCCACCACTCCCTCCCCTCCGCCACCACATCTCCCAGTCCTCCCAAGGAGCTACAAGGATGCCAAAACCCCACCCTAGGGTGGCAATCACAGACACAACAAAGAGCTGAGGAGCAAGAGAGCCCCAAAGAGACACTGAAACCCAAAAGATGGGTGGGATGAGAGTAGCCCGGAGAGGACGAGAGTACCTTTGTTGTCAGTGCTCATCTGCCCCGCCAGAGCTGCCTGCTGCCCTTCAGGTTTCCGTCTCTCTTTTGCCCCGGTGCATGTGACAATCCCCAGGCAGAGCAGCTCTTTAGTGTGGTCTGCAGTGTGTGTGGCAAGGAGCCCGAGCCCTGCTCTCTAGCTTTCTTCTGGGTGCAGTTTCCATGCTCGGTTTCAGAATGACGACCTCTGATGCTGCGCTGCCGCGGGGCAGCCACTCACTCTCTCGCACCAAGTGGGTTTATCTCGCATCCTTTCATTTTACTCTCACACCCAGCTGGGGGCCAACTGGTTTCAAAATAAAAATCGAGCTGCCAGAAGCTCTTGGGACTCTACCAACCTCTTGCAAACACTTTGAGCTGTCGCAGAAAATGGGCCCCTTTCCATGAACGCTCCCGCTGGCATAATTGGTCACCCGGGGATTCCCGGACAATGAATATCCCAGGAGCAGATGCAGCAAGATGCCCAGTTTTATATCTGGGTGGTGTGGAGAGACTAAAATTGGAGCAGCTTTGGAGCCACCCACGCTCACCCAGGAAGGGAAAAATCCCTCCCTTGGAGAATTTACAACCCCAAAGCTCAGATTTCGGAGTGGCAGCAGACGCCCACACGGACAAACGGCCAGGCCCAGTTAGCAAGGCAGAAGAAAAGAGAAAGGAGAAGCCATCCCCTGTGTTCTGCAGGAAAGGCAAGTTGATGCCCAAGCATAACTTCCTTAAGGTGCACCAGGGGGACAGGAATCACCCCAACTGCTGGTTCAGCATCCCAGAGCATCAGTATCCCCCTCCTCGTGCCTGGAAGCCTGTCCCTCCAGCCCTGTGTTTACTGGAAGTTGGCTCTTTCTGTGGTCAGCCCTGCTGGGCTGTGGCTTTGCTTTCACACTGGTCCTGAGCCGATGGAGGAGCCTGGTCCTGTTCCTCCCCTGAGCCAGGGAAGGTTTTGACATGGGTGGCTGTTGGCAGGAAGGCCTGGAGGTATTTCTGCTGGGGACTCCAGGAGAGAGGCCAAGAACAAGAGGGCGAGTTCATAGAATCACAGGATCACAGGATCACAGGGGTTGGAAGGGACATCGAGAGCTCATGGGGTCCAACCCCCCTGCCAAAGCAGCTCCCCAGCTCATATTGCACAGGTTGGTGTCCAGATGGGGCTGGAATCTCTCCAGAGAAGGAGACTCCACACCCCCTGGGCAGCCTGTCCCAGGGCTCCCTCACCCTCACTGGGGAAAAGCTCTTCCCCACATTGGGGGGGAACTCCCTGTGCTCCAACTTGAGCCCATCACCCCTTGTCCTGTCCCCACAGACACTGAGCAGAGGCTGCCCATGGCCCCCTGTGTCCCACCCTTCAGCTCTTGATCCCCAGTGATCAGATCCCCTCTCAGTCTCTCCTCCCCAGGCTGAACAGCCCCAGGTCCCTCAGCCTTTCCTCACAGGGGGGATGCTCCAGCCCCTTCAGCATCTCTGTATCCCTCCTCTGGACTCTCTCCAGCAGATCCCTGTCCCTTTGATCCCAGGGAGCCCAGACCTGGACACAACACTCCAGTGGGGCCTGAGCAGGGCAGAGCAGAGGGGGAGGATCCCCTCCTGTTACCTGCTGCCCACACTCCTCCTGATGCCCCCAGGATCCCCTTGGCTCTCTCAGCCCCCAGGGCAAACTGCTGGCTCGTGGCCACCCTGTCACCCCCCAGCACCCCCAGGTCCTTCTCCTCTGAGCTCCTCTCCAGCAGCTCCCCCTGTCTGTCCTGATTCAAGCTACTTCACAGGCTGTTGTCATTAGAAAATAGCTGGAGGCAGAGAACCTGGGCCGGCTGTTCTGCTGGGAAGGATGCTGCAGCTCAGTGTCTTCCCCCCACCACACTGGTGGAAATTCATTTTCTCCCTGTAATTGTCCTTCTGTTCCCAAATCCTTAATGTGTGCTTGGAGTCTAAGGAACCTTTGGTTTAGGTTGAAGCCAAATGGCAAATCAGGAGAGAGCCCAAGTGACGTCTCCACGAGGCACAAGCCGTGTCTGTCTCCCCTGCCACGAAATGAGTCCACTCCCACTAAGTCCCAGCTCTTACCTGGGGACTGGAAGTCATCCCATTAAGCCTGGGGTGAAGATCTACATGAGCTAAGTAACACAGTGCTACATTGCCCACAGCAGTCTGCTCCCCACATCCCCACTCCCTCAGTACCCCCTCCCCACTGTGGTGTTTATTGCTTAAGAGCAAAAGCCACCAACTAGAACTCTGCACATGAAGAGAGGAGGAGAAATCCAGGGCACATCCAGTGATGGAGCCTCTGTTATTTTGGGGGAATATCCAGTGCCCTGGGTAAAGCTCCTGAAGACCCAAATCCAGTGCTGCCACTGAGAAAATGATTCACTCTCATGAGTAAGATAACCTCAGGCGTGTAATTTCCCTTCCCTTTACATCAGGCATGAGAGAGGTGGATAAAAGAGTAGATGCTCCCCAACAGAAAGAATTTATATGAAATATAGGGTCAAATTATCTTCTTATGCAACACCCCTGCAACTTACAAAGAAATCTAAAGCTGGAGGACATAAATCAACCACTAACTGCCTGGGGTTAAAGAGAAACTTCCTCTCCTAGCAGCCTATTGCGTAAGTGTCTTTAGTGGGAGCTCCTATCTTCTGAAATCTGTTAGAAGGAGGTTGGCTGGACTGTAGGGCTGCGTCTTGATGATCTTTTCGGTGCCCTTTTGCTCTGGTCCATCCTCCTGCCTCTTCCTCAAGCCAGCGAAGTGCAAAGCCAACAGCTCCCTGCTTCGTGCCACGGCTACTGCAATGCCCAGCTCAGCTCAAGCCGGGCTTGATCCCACCACCGAGCTTGATCCCACCACCATCACGTTTTCTAAGCCCTGCTCTTAGGGCTTTAGCCCCTTCCCTGGCTCTGACTCAGGTCCTGGAAAACTTCCTCAGGGATTAGTGAGCACTGGTAACTCCTTTCCATGTGCAATCTGCCCCTGCCAGCCCTTGTGTAGCTGCTGTCCCAGAGAAAGGCTGGAAAAGCTTCTCAGGTGGGGCACTCCTTTCCCCTGGGGATGCAGCTGGGAAGCCACAGCAGGACCTTCCTCAGCAGCATTACTGAGACCACCCTGCAGCTGCCACTCCTCCTCCATCCACGGAGACCGGAGTGGTGCCACAGGGCTGGTTCTTCCCGGCTGCTTGTGAGTGTTTGCTCCAAACCCCCCTGTCAGCCCAAGCAGGGGGGTCCCGGGGGGACACGTGTTCCCAGGACAGACATCAGATGAGAAGCAGCAGCACACGCTGCTCCTCAAGGCTGTTCAGCATCCCCAGAGCTGGCTGGGATGACACATGCCCACCCAGCCACTGGAAACCAGCTCCAGGTCCGGAGGCAGCCCAGCAAAGTCCCCATCCTGGCAGAGGCTGTTCCTGCTTCGCTTCCCATCCTCCACAGCTTCCCCCCAGCCCATCAGCGGGCTGAACTGATTTCCACCAGCCATTTCTGGCAGAAACTTGTTCTATTTATATTTTAACCCTTGCCTTACTCCCCACACACACTAAACAAACCAGAAACAAAGAGAAATCACTGCGAGCTGCAGCCACCAGCCTTTGCAGCACCGTGTTCTGCTAGAAAAACCCCACAGGGGGGTAAGGAAAGTCAGTGCTCTCAGTACCCCCCTGCCTGCTGCTCGCCCCATGCCGTGGGACACATGGGATTGGGGCTCCAGGGCTGGTGTTAACACGCTGTTTGTTTGGTGGCTGTTCAGCTACAGTTATTTTTAGCTGGTGACGCCCAGGGTATTTCGCTTCAGGATGTCCGGTCTGAGGCTCTTTCTGGGAATCCCATGTTCTCTAATTGTAAACAGCCCCATTCAGTTGCCTGCAAATTGCGAGAGGCCCCGACTCAGGCAGTCAGGTGTGAGTCAAACAGGAAGCCGCCGCTGCGCAGGCGAGTGGGTACCAGCTCCGAAAATGTGCCCTCGATTAACTCACGGGACCTGGTTACACAGCCCAGCCCTGGCCCAGGCTGATTTACCCAGCTGGCATGAGGCTTGGGGGGGTTTGGGATGCTTCCCATGGGATGCTGCTTGGGGGATACTGCTTGTGGGATGCTGCCCGTGCTGGGGTTTGGCTCTGCACCTCCTCTATCTCAAGGTTTGTTTGGATGCTCGGTGTCGCCTGTGCCACCCCCCTCTGAAAAAGGAGGGGTTTGGGGTAATTTTGAGGCCCCAGCTGCTGGTTTTGCAAATGTTGTTGCTGTGGGAAAAAGGGGCTTTGGAGCATTGAAAAGCTCCTCATGTGTGCGGATATGTCACCTGAGGGACACTGAGGCATCGGGGGCTGAATGGTGCCAGGGGACTCTGGGTATCTGGGATGGGATTTGGGAGCTGTGGGGGCACAGGAAGGGAAAGGCTGGAGTTGAGGGGGCTGGTTTCAGTCCTGTCCCCCTCCCTGTGGGGCTGAGACTGATTGATTTGGTTGTTTGCTGCTGCCCCTGTGCACAGTAACCAGCCTGGGGTGGCCAGAACACGTGGCCCATGTGTCCCAATGCCCATGCAGACGCTGCAGCTCAGTCTCCATCACCCCCCAGGGAAACCAGTACCAGGCAGAGGGCAACACCATGAGCCTGACACTGGAAAGGCAGGGATTATAAAGATTGTCCCCCATGTCTTTATGTTCAGGGGTCTCTGGATGATGCACATCAACAGATGTCCTTCAATCCCCATGATACCTCTCAGCCCCCCATCCCGTGTGGTGCTGGTGGGTTCTGAGCAGCCAGGATGGACCCACAGGTCTCACTGGATTTCCCTTTGAGCACTGGATTTTCCCCAGGATCATGAAATCATTAAGGTTAGAAAAGACCTCCAAGATCATCCAGCCCAACCACCCCCCTAACACCTCTATCACTCACTAACCACGTCCCTGAGTACCTCATCCAACCTCTCCTTGAACATCCCAAGGGATGGTGACTCCCAGGATGGAGCAGCTCTTCCCACCTCACAGCTGCAGTGAGGCTTTCAAATGTTAGCAACGCAACAGTGGTCTCCAGCACTCTCTTTACCCCATTTTAGCAGTTTATCCCCATTTTCCACCCTCCTAGCCCAAGAAAACCTTAAATCAGCAGTTTCATTCATACAAGACCTTGCCAGCACTCATTCAGCTGAAAGTTACTGCTTGGCCCTGCAGCCCAGGAGGGTCTGCTCAGGACCCCCACGCTCTGCTGACATCCCCATGCTCACTCCTCCCCTCTGCCCCTTTGGTGAGCTGAAAACACAGGTCAGGATTGAGCCAGACTATCAAATAACTCTTTCATGACTGAGGCACGATGGAGCCAGCGGGGTTTTCAAAAGGGGCCAAGAGCAGGATGCTGTGTAGCACCTAAATCTGGTAGGAAGATGAGTCCATCCATAGGGACCGTGGCTTCCAAGGCACCTCAGCATGGAGCAAAGGTGCCCTGGAGCAGCCCGTGTGCGGAGCAGCGCGGCCGGCGTGAAGCGCAGGGCATGGGCACGGTTGTGCCCGTCTCTTATCTGACTCATTTCAGTGTCTCAGGGGGAAACCCTGGCATCGATAAACAGCTCTCTGCTCCCTGCCTCCGCATTCACTAACCGAAATCTGGAGTCTATTTTTAACCCCGAAACACCCACTGGGAGCTGGAGGGGGGGGGAAGTCGGCAGCGCGGTGCGGCGGGTCGGCCGGCACCGGCAGCTTGGGGACCGTGGTGCTGCCAGCCCCCTTTCCCAGTCTGAGCTGGCTCGTGCTGCTGTTTACTGGGGTGATTTTACTGTGGCACTGGCGAGTTATCGAGCCAAGTGAGACCAAAACAAGTCACGCAGGCACTTTCCGTGCTGGGTGGTGGCACCGTGCCCCCGGATGGGGTATGCAAAACCAAAAAGGCTCCAACTTTGAATTTTCCAGCACGTCCCCCAACTCAGAGTGCTGCTTAACCCAGAATCACAAGGTTGGAAAAGACCTTTGAAGTCCAACCATTCCCATCCTAAGCTAAACCACATCCCTAAGTACCTTATCTAACCTTTCTTTGAACACATCCAGGGAAGGTGACTCAACCCCCTCCCTGGGCAGCCTGTTCCAGCTCTGACAACTCTTCCAGTGTAATTTTTTTTTTCTAATATCTAATCTAAACCTGCCCTGGCTCAGCTTGAGGCCATTTCCCCTTGTTCCCACTCAGCAACGCTCATTTAGGAGGGATGGGTCCAAGGGGACAACACAACAGAGGGGCAAGCGAGCTGGAAAAAGGCTCCAGGTTCGAGATGGGGTTGAATTGAAACCATATTCAGGCCACACTGCTCTGTAAGGGGTGTTTTCTTCTTATTATTCCCTTCCCTCATGCTCAGGGCTGCGGTGTACACAGGCACACACCAAACACAACATGATGAGCACACCCAGCATCACCCAGTGCAGCCACGGGATGCAGCAAGGCGAAGCGATAAGACCTCGTGGCTCTTGGGGTCTCCAGCTCTCCTGTTACAGCTCATCCCCTGGGAGATGTCCAGCCACTCTGTCTGGAAGCAGCACAAGAAGTGGCATTTCCATTTCCCAGCCCAGCTGAGAGCAGGAAGGGCAGGGGCAAGACAAACCGTGTCAAAGCCCGAGTCACGGCAGAGCTGTTGCATCCGAGGTGACGCACGTCCGAGCCCGGGTGACGATCTGGAGCCTGGCCCTGCCACAGATTCAGAAGGGAAGTTGAAGCTGGGGCTGCTTCAGGTGCTGGCAGGAGGTTTTTCTGCTCCCTGGGCATGCAGAGAGTGGATCCAGGCTGGTTCTACGAGCAGGGCAGGGTGCCTCCTGCTTTCTCTGGCTTGGTTTTTGGAGAATCCAGGGGGAAGGTTTCCAGCCATCCTTGGGGAAACACCTCCACTCCCAAACATTGCAGGAGGGAAGAGAGAGTCTGGTTGTAATTCCTGCCAGCACAAAGGCTGCCTTTCACAGCAGGGCCCCGTCCCTGCTGTGGGATGACACCTTCCAAAGCCCCCAGGCTGTCAGCGAGGTCTTTGCTAACAGACCTTCTGGGACAGGTCTTTTTCCTGCCTTTAAGACAACTTATGGGGCTGAGACTCCAAAAGACCTTTGCTTTTCTCCCTGCACACAGCAGCCGCTCCGAAGGCAGCTCCAGTGGGAGATGCTTTGATCACCTCCAACCTCTCCACCAGCCACCAGCACCCCTGGACCATTTTCTGCCCAGCCCAGGCTTCCTGCCTTCTTATAGGCATGGATTGAAATCCTTTGGGATCCATCTCCTCTGGGGCACATCAGACCAAAGCTCCTCAACCCAGAAATAACTCAGGAGGCATCAATCCTCCTTGGAACCCCAAGAAAGAGGCTTTCCCTGTGGGAGAGGCCACCGGGGAGTCACAGCAGGCCCCCCTACACTGAGGGTGACCTGTGTGCCTGTCCCCAGGCTCTGGCTGTTGCTGCTCTGTTTAGAGATGTACTATAAAGCCTTCGTTTCCTGACACACGTGGGGTGAGGCCAAGGGGTCGTGTTTTGGACAACCTGGCTTTTCCATGGCAACCGGCAATGATGTCACCGGTGTGCAATGATCAGAAGGGGCCTGGGGAATGGGGAGGGCTCCAGGACTGAGGCAGGAGAGGAGGCTGAGGAGGTGGGGGACGTGCTTGCAGAGGGCTGGGGCTGCCTGAGAACAACCCAGGCAGCGTTTGCCTTGGACAGCCCCAAGCACAAGCTGAAGCGTGCGGAGAGCAGTCAGGCACAGCAGCTGTAGCAGAGACCACCCTGGCTTCTCCACCATCCTCCTCCTCCCATGCCTCATGCATCACCCCCCAACAGCATTTCACCCCCCTGAAACCAAACACAGCCAGCTCCAGCTGGCTAAAACCCCTGACCATCTCCTCTCCTGTGCACGGGCATCCACAGGATTAACCCCTCCCACCCTCTCCTCAGGGCCTGGGAGCTGCTCTGCTTCCCCTTCCCCTGCCTCTTCTCCCCCCCTTTGTTCCTACAGCTGCTCCTCATCCCATCACAAACTCCCTCCCTGCAGGGGAGCCCCTTTACAACAGCAGAATAATTAAAACCCAGGGCAGACAAGTCTGGGTGGCACTGACAGTCGGCATCTGGAGCCCTGGGGCAGTTTGAAAGGTCTCATTGCAGGGGTGTCCGTCTGTCTGCCCAGGCTTCCCGTGGCTGGAGCCATCTGATACTGCAGTGCTTCACCT
Source organism: Gallinula chloropus (assembly GCF_964237585.1). Classification (NCBI taxonomy): domain Eukaryota; kingdom Metazoa; phylum Chordata; class Aves; order Gruiformes; family Rallidae; genus Gallinula; species Gallinula chloropus. Next base: position 2,037,768 of record NC_140116.1, read on the forward strand.
CTGGGCACCATGCTTCACCTCTGGGTTGGCTCCTAGATGCTACCAGGATAAACACACTGAGTAAAAATGTCCCTATGCACATGGAGCTGCCAAGGAGCCGCTGTCCCACCTGCTTGTGATGTGATGGAAGAGTCCAAGCATCTCTTACCCAGCCCAGAAGCACCTGCACAGGCACCAAGTATCAGCTCTATCCCCAACCCTGACTCCTCACTGATGCTTTGGGACTGACCTGTTGTAGCTAAGGAGGGAACAAGGCTGGCACTGTACTGCAGAGGTGAGAAATGAGCTGGCTGGGCGTACAGAGGAGATAGGGACCCCCATCCATCTCCCAAACCTGCGGTGTCCAAGGCCAGGTTGGATGGGGCCCTGGGCAACCTTGTGTAGCTCCAGGCCTGGAGGTTGGTGTCCCTGCCTGTGGCAGGGGGGTTGGAGCTCTGTGACCCTTGGGGTCCCCTCCAACCCAGCCCATTCTACGATCTCAACCAGGATGGGCAGAGACTGGGAGCACAGATTTAACTGGTAATGAAGTTTTCACCAGCTGCATCCACAGAAGATTCACCTGCCTGAAGGTCCTTGTGGCACAGCAAACAAACACACAAGGAAACATGGGGGGAGATTTGATCCACCTCTCAGTTTTAACTCCTTGCTCGTGTGCTGGGTCTTTGTGTGATGCTGGGCAAGTTGTTGACATGACCTGTTACACATACACCTTCCTCAACAGTGAATGGAACAGCGTCTGGTAAATAAAACCCAACAAACCAACCCAAACATTTCACTATGAGAGACATAACAGCAAAAAAAAACCAGTTAAGAGACTGGTGAACTCAAAGCAAAGCCCCTTTTCAGTGTCTGTGGGGGCAGGACAAGGGGCAATGGCTGCAAGTTGGAGCACAGGGAGTTCCCCACCAACATGGGGAAGAACTTTTCCCCAGTGAGGGTGAGGGAGCCCTGGGACAGGCTGCCCAGGGGGTGTGGAGTCTCCATCTCTGGAGAGATTCCAGCCCCGTCTGGACACCAACGTGTCCTGGGGAGCTGCTTTGGCAGGGGGGTTGGACCCGATGAGCTCTTGAAGCCCCTTCCAACCCCTGTGATTCTCTGATTTCAGCCTCAATCAAACCATTTTCAGCAAACAGCCTCCTCCAGCACCTTCATCCCAGTACACATTGACTCCACACAGCCATCCCCATCGAGACCCAACCAGCACCAGCACCGCTCATGGGAGGGATGGGGAAAAGGGGGGGGGGGAAAGGCAGGAAAAAAAAACCACCAGGAGAAAACAAAACACCACAAGAGACCTTCCAAAAATGTTGCACAAAAAGTGAACACTCAGCAGAGCGAGGTTTCCTGCTCAGTGAGAGTTGGCTGGGGAACCAACAGGAAATCACTGCTTCCTGCCTGCAGAGGAAGCGCCTATCTAATGCCTGTGATCAAAAACAAACAGCACTTCAATTAAACAAACAAAGGGCCTAAAACTTCAACAGCTTGCAGCCTGGGTCAGCTCCAGAGGCAGGGAAAGGCATCCAAAAAATAAGAGGCTCCTAACCTTGAAAAAGGCCCCCATCCTCTTCCCCTTGCAGCCACGCTGCGTGTGTAGAAAGCAAAGGAGGCAGGGGACACCCTGGCTGTGGCCCTGAGGGGGTGCTGCCCCAGGGAAGGGGAAGAGGTGGTCTCCAGTGATGTCCCCAACTCTTGGGTTTGGCAAAGGACTGCTGCCCACAGCCAGAGCTCAGCCCCACACATCCCCAGTGCCTGATGCTGTGGGTGAGGCAGGAACCCCGACTCCGTCAGGAAAAACTTCTGCTCCAGCCTTAGAGCTCTGAAGAAGAGTTTGAGAAGCACTTGCACAAGGACAGTGACCGTAGCCCAGTGCCTTCTGACTCTTGGGAACCAACCTGGCACATCCCACAGCCATTGAGCTCATTGAGCTGGCAGGCATCACCTTCCTCCTGCCCAAGACCCAGCTCAGACACCTGTGACTTCTTACAGCTTTAAACCAGGTCCTTCTGGCTGGTCTCTACTCTGCTTGTCTCAATTTTGGGTTGAGATCCAGTTTCAGGTATAGGAATGTTTCCTTTCTGAGCAGAGATTTGGGGGGTGATTATTCCAATTCAGATCCACTTGTCTTAACTACCATGAATTCAGGGAAGAGGGAGAGGGATCCCCTCTTGTTACATCTGAGCAGTGCAGGATTTGTAGTCCTGGGGCTATAAATCATTCCTAGGAGTCACACAGCACCATGAGCTTGAGCCTCTCATACTTTCAGGATTTCACCTCTATAAAGAAGCCAGAGGATGCTGAGGACTCTGAAATGCCTGGGCATCTCACACAGGATTCTTCTAACGTGCTGAAAACCTTTTCTCTGGGATGGATTGATCTGAAAAGCCAGTGGGATTCAGCAGCCAGGTCCTCCCCAGCCCAGTGCCTGGGAGAAGCAGTGGTTGCTGCAGTATTTGAGTGTGTTAGAGGGTTGGGGTCTCCTCAAAGGAATGACGACCACAGACCTCCTGCCTTTCACCAGATTTAAAGCCCAGGCACAAAGAGATGGAAGAAAGAGTTTTGCTTCCAACCCAAAGCCTCAGGACATCTCCAAATCAAAACCCATCTCTGGAAAGCCTGTATTCCCTGCAAGCCATGTCCCCAACCCCAGAACGAGCCCTTTCCCCCCCACCATGAGACTTTCTGCCTGTTGATGGGTCCTCCAGCCTCTCCATCCCACCCAGGGTCTTCCAGGCTGAGCCCCAAAGCTCCAGCATTGCTCATTCTGCACATGTCCAGTGCTCTGGGCTTTTCCAAAGCCAGGCTGGCTGGATAAAACCTGCTCTCCCAGCATGAAAGTGAGCACAGAAGAAGAAAGAAGTAAAAAAAAAAAGACTAAACAAAAAGGTAAAGGTTGTCCTGGGACTTTGTGTTTGAAAGGGAGGGGTGTCTCCATCTCACTGAGCAGCTTGTGACAGGGTGAGAAATATGGTTGGAGAACAAAGGATGGGGAGCAGCTACCAGAGAGGAGCAGGCTGGCATGAAAAGAAAGGTTAGAGCAGGCTGAACCACGGTGTTACCTGTCTCCCAGCCTGCTGGGGACCAGCACAAGCCACAGAATGGTCACCCATGATTGTGGTGACACAGGAGGGACCTGGAGAGAGGCTCCATCTCCATCCTCTGTGCCAGGGGTGGGAGCTGCAGCAGCTGAAATCCCACTGCACTCCCTCAGCTGGGGGTTTGCACCAGTGCTGCAAAGCTCAGGATGGGTTTTACAGACCCACACACATCTGCCAGACACAGCACAGAGAGCACAAGGATTTCCTTTAAGATATATATATAATTTTTTTCTCCTGTTTTCAATGTATTTTGCATTTGGAGGATGCCAAGGGAGCAGCAGCAAACAGGCTCTGACTACAGGCTCATGAAATAACTATTCCCAAGTCACCAGCAGCCCTTGAATCACTTGGGCAGCAGATTTCAAGGGTGGGGGGCTGTGTGTGGCCACCACAAAACCTCCTTATTTAGCACCATCAGGTGCAGCCCTCACAAACCCACTGGATGTTTGGGGCTCAGACATGGGTTTGTTCTTCTCATCCATTTGGTTTGTTCAAGGGAAGAGTAGTTTACCTGTTTCCTGGCATTATAACTGCCCACTGGTTTTATTTGCTTTTAAAACAAACTTCCTGATGAATTAACCAAGCCCAATTAATACATATCTAAAGCCCATCTTCCTGAGGAGGCAGACAATGCCTGGCTGTGTCTGTCCAGGAGAGATACCAAGGGGGGAGTGTCACTGGCAATAAGGTCACAGCTGGGTACCTGTCACTTCCTATCCCTGGTGCCATGAAGGTGGTTAAATGCATCCCATCACCTACACCCCACTTCACCACTTCCAGGAGGGCATTTCTAGGTGCTTTGTCCCAGTTTTCCTTCCCTAGGTGACACCCCAAACTTGGCTTCCCCAAGTGAATGGGGTGACAAAACCAGGATGGTGGATGCCAGAAAATACCAATAGTCCATCAAAACGCCAAGAAGTGACATCAGATGGGATGAGAGTCTACAGAGCAGTGCTGCCATCCCACCCATCCCTCCCTCCTTAGCCCAGTTTGCCCATTTACCCACTGGTGTGACACTGGTGCTGTCAGAGGGGGTGGCTGGGCACAGCACTGGTGACAGCAGCAATCACTGTGCCTTGCCAAAAATGTCCCTGCAGGGACAATCATAGGATGGGCTGGGTTAGGAGGGACCCCAAGGGTCACAGAGCTCCAACCCCCTGCCACAGGCAGGGACCAGCAACCTCCAGGCCTGGAGCTACACAAGGTTGCCCAGGGCCCCATCCAACCTGGCCTTGGACACCCCCAGGGATGGATGGGGCACCCACCCCCTCTCTGGGCAGCCCCTTCCAGCCCCTCACCTCTCTCTCTGCACAGAACTTCCCCCCAATCTCTCCTCTCCCCCTTCCCTCCTCCAGCTTCACCCCATCCCCTTGTCCTGCCAGTCTCTGCCCTTGAACAAGCCCATTCCCCTCCTGTCCCTCTGCTCCCTTCAGGGACTGGGGGGCTGCAGTGAGGTCCCCCCACAGCCTTCTCTTCTCCAGGCTGACCCAGCCCAGCTCCCTCAGCCTCTCTCCATAGGGGAGCTGCTCCAGCCCTCTGAGCATCCCCATGGCTCCTCTGACCCCTCTCCAACAGCCCCACATTGTATTGGGGCCCCAGCTCTGGACACAGGACTCCAGCTAGGGCCTCAGAAGGGCAGAGCAGAGAGGGACTGAGCATCAGAGCAGAGCCCTAACTAAGAGCTCCTGTGCATAAGGACCAACACCAAACACTCTCATCCAAGTCATTTGAAACAACATCTGGTCCTTCCTACTGCCTGGCAGATAAAAGGGTTGCTGATGCTGTTCCATCCTTTGCTGGAAAATACATGCAACATCCCTGGAAAGTTGTTGGTTAATATGGAAACACTGGCCAGCTTCCTCATTGCACCAGTGCCAAGAGCACAGAGCAGCTCCTGGAGGCTGCAGTGGAGGGGACTATGGGCACAGAGGTGGGGAAGACTTTCAGTGGCACTGAAGTTCTCCCTGCCCCTGAAAACCAAGGGAAGACAATGACACCTTGGAAAAACCCCATTCAATCTGGAGGTTTCCTCTACATTTATATTAATAAATGTCAGTTCCTGCTGGAAAAATGCCTGTCCCCAGCAGCAGCACAACAGTTTTGGAGGTTTCCTCCTTCTGCTGACCTGAGATCCGTTCAGTATCAAGTCTGGAGCTGCTCATCACACCTCATTCTGCTACTTTAAAGCCCAATTTTATCCCACTCCTTCAACTTAGTGGGATTTCAGGTGACTGCAACTTGCTTCCCTCATGTCAACAAGATCTGATCCTCCCTAGAGGATGTTCATCTAGTCTGGTGTCCATTCCCAAGCCATCACTATCCCCAACTCCTAGTCCATGTTCAGAGGTTGGTATCCCAAAATTTCTGGGTTTAGTCGAGGTCACTGGCTAAGAACAAATGGCACAAGCAGAGCAGCACTGGGATGGAGGGAAAACACCCTGGCTGGACCAGAACTGTGATTTTTATGGGGAGAAAAACTTGAAAACCTACCCAGCCTGCTCTGATGTTGTGCATAACAGACTGCACAGGCTCTTCCATAACTTCTGCACAGGTTCTGCAGGGCGCCTGGACAACTCCCAGTCTCAGCTGCTCCTCAGAGGATTCACCCTCCAGCCCCTTCCCCAGCCTGGTTGCCCTTCTCTGGGCTCACCCCAGGACCCCAATGTCCTTCTGATGCTGAGGAGCCCAGAACTGGACCCAGCACTGGAGGTGCAGCCTCCCCAGTGCCCAGTCCAGGGGCACAATCCCCTCCCCAGACCTACTGGCCACGCTGGGTCTGACACAAGCCAGGATGCCCTTGGCCTTCCTGGCCATCTGGCCACACTGCTGGCTCATGGTCAGTCACCCAACACCCCCAGGTCCTTCTCTGCCTGACAGCTCTCCAGCCAGTCTCCCTCAGCCTGTAGTGCTGCATGGCCCCAGATGGTCTTAGCAATGCTTTAATGAATAATAAAGTGGGGTTTTATACTCTGATTGATGGTTCCTTGTTTATAAGGCCCAAGACTTCACTGGGGTTTTTTTCCACATGCCATATTATACCAGCAACAGCACAAGGAGATTTCTATTTCAAAGCCTCTTTCCAGCTCCCCATTGCAAATATATCCTACACTGAGCACCACCAGCATCCCTGTTTTCTAAAAACAATAATAAAATTAACTGCAGTGACATTAAAACATCATAAGGGCAGATATGTTAGACCTATCTGCCTAGTTACCCCATCAGGCCTTTGGGGAGAAGTGGGGCATGTCTTCTTCCTGGTCACCCAGAGTGGTGGCCAAGCCCTGCCCAGAGTTGGCATCCTCAGATCCAGCAGGCAGCACCTGACCTGTTTACTCTGGTCTCAACCATCAGCTTCCAGTGTTTTCTAACACAATCACATTGTTTGCACACCTGCCCAGGTTTACCCTGGTAATCTCAGCTTCCTTCCATCAGCTATTTTGCTTGCTTTTCCTGTCTTTCCCCCCCCCCCCCCCTCCATCAGCTGCTTCTCCTGAAGCTCCTGCCAGGAGGATTCAGTTTAACCCAGATTAGAAGTGCACATCAAATATCTACTTTTAGCCAAGATGAACTACCCAAAGAGCCTCCTCCTCTGCCTGCACAGGGAGCCAAGGCTGAGCAGCTCAGCTGCTCCTGTCCACCCCAGCTTGGATCAGCTCCACCTAATGAGCCTATAGACAGGATGGAGGAGACCAAGAAAGCCATTGGAAACTTTCCTAACTGCAGTTATCCCAGACTTTCCTTCTTTTTTCCAGGGCAGAAGACAGAAATTTGGGAAGCTTGCCTGTGAGAAAGCTTTTAAGACGATTTCTTGCCTGAGGATCAGTCATTGTGGCATGGAGGATTGCTCTGGACTTTCAGGGATGGATCATTTCCATGCCCCATCCCAGGGACCTCAGATACCCTGTGGTATTTCCTAAGATACTATTTCCTATGAATCATATTTCAGCCCAGACAGCAGACGCTGGAGACAGATGGAGATGAAGAGGAGACGCTCAAAGAGGGGGGAACTGAGAGGGGGGAGGCTGTCAGATAACAGCATCTGGGCTGTATTTAGTTGCATGCAATCGACTCCTCAACCCAGGACTCATTCCACTTCACGGTGACTTTGGCAGCGAAGCCTTTGGGACTTCCCACCAGAGCCATTTGATCCCACCAGCATGTCCCAGTTCACGGCCCCTCTCCACACCAGCACTGCTATGGCTCCTGGTGTGTTTTCACCCAGATCCCTGAGCTGACACTGAGTGATGGAGGTTAAAAACAAGCCCTTAGGGCACTGTGATCCCAGATTCAGCAGCAGAACCACTGGAGCACCTCCCCTCCCCAGAGCAGCTACTGCTGCATCTCACCAGCTTTCCCCCACTCTGCTTTTTCAGACTCTGGGGGGTTCCCAGCCTGCCAAGGAAGATGCCACATCTCTTAGCACACACAGTATTTCCCATTTACCAGGCACACCAGGTGCTGCTGCCCTTACCCTGCATGGTACCACAGGTGCCCACACTGCTGGGTCCACATGCATCACCTTCATTTATCAGTTTCCCTCCTCCAAGTGAAGGCAGGGAACGCACTGCAAAGTGTATCAGCTCCTCTGTTCACTGAGAGAGTGGTGGGGGGTGGTCTTTTTGACCTCAGGCATCCTTTCAGAGTCACAGCCCCTGCTCCATTCTTCCCTCTGTCACTGCAGCAAAAATAAGTCTGCATTGAGAGCACAGGCAAAAAAAGGGACAGGCACCCCGGGGAGCTCCTCAGAGCTCAGGGAGCACAAACACCTTGGGGGGAGGATTTCACAACATAAACACGTTTTAGTTGCTTGCAAAGGCCTGCCAGAAGGAGCAGGGGGGAAGTGCCAGGAGCACTGAGCTGGTTTGGTGCTAATTGAGCAGAGCAAGTGTCCTGGGAAGCTGCTCTGCAGGAGGAGCTGGCAGGTTTGCAATGTGCTTTTAAAGGTTTGTCCGGGACAGACCTTCACATCCATCACAGGCTCCCATGGGAATCAGTTTTCCAGGGACCCCACATGGGGAGTTTCAAGCTCTGCAGCAGCTTCATCACCAGTCCCAAACTCCCTTGGCCACCACACATCACACCGCTGCCTGGATGTCCTATATTCTGCCTCCTGCTTTTTGTGCAAAAAAGCCACCTAGACCAGTTGCTGGGGTAAAACTAGACCCCAGATAACACTTCACAACAGCACACACTGAGCCTCCCCAGCTCTCCCCAGCACAGACCCCACCAGCCACACACTCTGCCTGGGATGCGGCGGTTGCAAGTCACCGGAGCAGAAGCTGCCCTGAGCTCCAGCCCATCACTCACTTCACCACTTAAAACAGACCAGAAAATTCCTATGAGGCTGTTCAAGGCATGAGAGAGCAGAAATGTGACAGAAGAGAAGGTCCTCAGCATCTGCATGCCCCACACTGTGGGGGCATCTCCCACCCAGCGCCTTTCCAAGCTCCTCTTGAGCATCACCCCTGTGGAGCCCCAAAGCTGGGCAGGGGTTGGGGGGGAGATCTCCCTCCCCCAGTGCAGCTCTGAGTCACACTTGATTGCATCATTTTTGTTTGTCTTTGAGCTCAGGATTCCCCCCACCTTGCCGAGAGCCAGGCTTTACCCCATCTCACAGGGAGGACACCCCAAATCCAGACACAGAGCTGGGTGGCAAAGCCTCCTCCAGCACATGATCTGATGGGAGCAGCATCCGAGAAGGGACAGCGACGGAGTTATCACCTTCTCAGGCGGCGCTGCTTGGGTTACAAGGGGTTTCAAGGCTCACAGCATCTGTTCTTGTGCTACACGATACATCCGCAGCCTGAGAGCAGCGAGGAGCCGCGACGCTGCGGGGATGGGCACCAGCACCCACCGCAGCCCATCCCACGCAGGAACCGGCAGAGTCACTAGCAAGCTACTCACCCTGGCTTTGTCCTTGCATCCAGAGGAATTAAAGCCCTTGGAGAGGAGGTCTCATTGTTCAAGAGGTGCCTTAAGGGAGGCAGCTGCTTTCTTTATATCTCAAGATTCACTAAGGTTCAGGAAGAGAGAGAGAGAGAAAGAGAGGGGAAGGCGAAAGGGGAGGGACTGAGAGAAGGGCCCAGAGGCCGTATAGAATGACAATGGAAGGAAATGCTTTATCAAACCTAGAAAGCCAACCCTGTCCTGGGAACACAGAGGGAGAAAAAAAAAAAAAAGAGAAGAGAAGAGAAGAAATCTTGCTGAAGAAAACCGAGTTCACTGCCTGGGGTTCCTCCCTTGGCAGCCCCAACCCTCCTCCCCCAACCCCTCTCCCCCAAACATGATGTGAGCTGGTGAAAGCAGTCGGGCTCAGACACTTTTTTCCTTAGACAGGGAGAAGTTTCAGAGGTTTTGGTAGGTTTTTTTTTTTGTTTTAAAGAAAGAATCAAAAAGTCCTCCAACAACCAAACCCTGCCCGGGAAAGGGAATGTGACGCTCTTCCCCCCCCCCCCCCCCCCTCCCCCGGGCTCCAGCCGTCCAAGTTTCTATGAGTCAAAGGTTTGCAATGTGTTACCGAACTGTTACCAAGCTGGAATGCAGCATCCCAGAGGGTTCAGCTAATAAAACCTTTGTTTGTTGGCTGGGAGAAAGTGTCACCAGCAGAGAATTCGGAGCTGCTTCTTCCTTTTACCTCCTTTCCCCCCCCCCCCCTTCTTATCTGTAGCTTATCTGGAGAGGGTTAACTGGTGACACCCCAAGCAGGCAGCGTTAACCTGGTGTTCCCTGGCCCAAACAGGGAAGGAAATAACATGATTTAGCAAGAGGTGAAGGGAAACCATCGATCTGATAGAGCTGGTGGGAACCAGAGGTGCAGAGAGAAATTGAATTGTTTGGACATCAAGGCATAGCTAGGGATGGACCTCAGCCACTGAAGCACAGCTTCAGACACAGGCTTTGAGGTTTTCCTGACCCCAAAAGTGTTATTTCCCCATCTGAAAGTCCTCAGGTTTGTCCCAAGATGGGAACTTTCATCCAAGACAACCAGCTACTGGGCCCAAGGTCCGTAGTGTTTTTCCAGGAGCACCTGCTCTGGATTTGCACACATCAAACTTCGAGTTTTCCCTCAATCATTTAACCACCTAATGAGGAATGTTTATCATCCTGATCTTCAGGCAGCACCAAAATCAGCATTTTTTTTTGTTTGACTGCTCCTGGAATCACAGGATCACAGAATCAGAGAATCACAGGGGTTGGAAGGGACCTTGAGAGCTCATCACGTCCAACCCCCTGCCAAAGCAGCTCCCCAGGACAGGTTGGTGTTCAGATGGGGCTGGAATCTCTCCAGAGAAGGAGACTCCACACCCCCTGGGCAGCCTGTCCCAGGGCTCCCTCACCCTCACTGGGAAGAAGTTCTTTCCCAGATTGGGGGGGAACTTCCTGTGCTCCAACTTGAGCCCATCACCCCTTGTCCTGTCCCCACAGACACTGAGCAGAGGCTGCCCATGGCCCCCTGTGTCCCACCCTTCAGCTCTTGATCCCCAGTGATCAGATCCCCTCTCAGTCTCTCCTCCCCAGGCTGAACAGCCCCAGGTCCCTCAGCCTTTCCTCACAGGGGAGATGCTCCAGCCCCTTCAGCATCTCCCTGTCCCTCCTCTGGACTCTCTCCAGGAGATCCCTGTCCCTTTGATCCCAGGGAGCCCAGACCTGGACACAACACTCCAGTGGGGCCTGAGCAGGGCAGAGCAGAGGGGGAGGATCCCCTCCTGTCACCTGCTGCCCACACTCCTCCTGATGCCCCCAGGATCCCCTTGGCTCTCTCAGCCCCCAGGGCACACTGCTGGCTCGTGGCCACCCTGTCACCCCCCAGCACCCCCAGGTCCTTCTCCTCAGAGCTCCCCACCAGCAGCTCCCCCCAGCCTGTCCTGATTCTAGTGGAAATTGATTATTATGCAGGTTACCACTTCCAAAACCAGTCAGACACAGTATTTTCCAGTGCCACCAAACAGGCAGCAGAATAATGGGTTGAGTGGCAGCTGGGTTTTAATGTACTGAAAAGATGATGCCCCTTCATGTCACACTCTCTCCTGTTCAACAGGCTGATCTCTGCCCTGCCTGAAGTTATCTTGCTTTTAAAGGACTCACCTAGGGAAGAAATACACATTTCAAACATGGACTCAGGCTCAAACAAGGGGGAAAAAAAAAAAAAGGTCCATCCTGAGGATTTTAGGTTGAATTTGTTCAGAGAAGTCAAGCCAGCTGCCCTCCAAGGTATAAGACTTCTGGGCAGATGTTTCAGAAGCACACAACTCATTAGATGCCTACATCAAATTGTCACTACATTTTACAGTGCTTATAAAGGAAAGTCACAGGAGCTGAAGATAGAGCTTCCTCTGGTGACTCCAGAGAGGGTCTCTCCAGGGTGAGACTCTGTTCTTTGCCTACTCTTAGCTCCATTCCACTGCCATCCCCCCAGTCCTCAAGGATCTTGGCCACACCACTGCCTGCCCTTCACTCCTCATTCCTCCTCTTCAAGGAGGTGTTTGTGCTAGAGAGGTGTAGCATCTCCCAATAGATCTGTAGAGGGTAATGGGGCCGTAGCACAAGAGTTTGCCCACTGTGAGCATCTCACTGTCCTGGTGGGAGCACAGCCTAGTCCAAGAAGAGCACATGAGTATGAGGAGGGCAGGGTTGAAGCTGAGGGACTGGCTTTCAAGCCTTAGTCTACCCAGGAGGTGCCTCCTTCCACCCCAAGCCATTTCCAAGGCTTGTGGCCCTCACCCTTCTGAAGGGCCTTCATGGTTCAGCTCCAGGACAAAGACAGTCACACTCTTCCTGCCTCACCCAGCATCACCTCAAGTGTCCCTTTTGATAACAGCAGTTGGCCTAACACAGGAGGCCTGGCTTCAGGTTCTGCCTGTGTTTGGGGGAAGGAAAGTCTCCAGCAGCCAGGAGAATCCTCCCAGGAGCCTTGCAAAGGGATGGACTCCACCTCTTCCGCTCCAGTTGCCCTGCTTTGTGCAGAGAGCACACAAATTCTCCTGAGAGCAGAGTTTGGGCTCCCTGCCCTGCTCCTGGATTGGAGAATCATAGTCAACCTGTCCTGGCTATTTCCAGCCCAAGCACAAATTGTCCTTTAACACCAACTGGCACAGTGTCAGCAGAAGAGAGGGAGCATGGTGGTCCTTCTCTCACCTCTGAAGAAGTGAGGCCAGTCTTGCCCCAGCTCATAGGTGTGGATTCCTGAGACTAGGAATAAAATGGTGTCTTCAAGAGCAAAAGGTCAGTTTTGCTGTCACAAGGAGGGAGAAAGTTGTTCTGGCACTGGCAGAAGCTGGATTCACATTCATGGTGACAACAGGGCAAGTTCTGGCAGGGAGGGACCCATCAGACTTCAGAAAGCTGCAATCAAAGGCAGCTTCCTCCCCCCACCCCAAATGACAAGTCACATCCTGGGTGTCACAGTCTTGCCCTAGAGAAGTGCCCTCCCCCAAAAAAAAAGAGAAAACCCACCCTTCTCTTAGGGTCTTTCTGAGAGTCTGTTCCCAAATAAAAGAACCTGTTGAACCTCTGCCAGGTCAGAAGGAAAAATAAAAGTAAAGATGATGGGGAAGGGATCAGAGGGGGAAGGAAATCACCAGGGTAAAGATGTGCTGGGGAGAGGGTTGAGCCACAGAACTGAGCACCCCCAGACAGGGTCACTCCTGCTCTGGGGCTGAACCAAGGTATTATGAGTTGCACACTTTTACCTAGTTGGCTATTCACAGCATTTGCATGTGAGGTGTAAGGATACAGGAGGAATTGCCAAGAGCAGTGTGGGTTAAAGGCCAGGCTGAGATAAGAGATACCACCTTGCTTAACAAAGAGACATTTCCATACCTAAGGAAGTGAGGCAATCCTGGCTAATTAAGATGACTGACCAAAGTCTCCCAGGAGGAAGAAAGAGGGTGAAAGATTAAAGCCCTTGTGTTTCAAAGGCAGGACAGGACCAGGAAAGCTCATGTGCTACCCACTGGAGAACCCCCCAAAAAGCTGTGTGGCAGCTTGAGCACAAGAGGTGGTCCTGGTGCTGGGTCTGAGGTGGGTCCTGAAGGTGGCTGTGATGGGAGATGCATCTGGAGGGTTTGGGATGGCCACCTAGGATGAACTCTGTCCCAAAGCAGCTCTGTCTCTATCAGAGGCAGCCAAGGCAAACTCTGGATGCTACTCTGCAGGACAGAGGGATGGGTAAGAGAGCAGTATTCTGTGCATGCTTGCACCCCAGCAGCCAGAGGGACCATTTCCCACAGTTGAAGGTTGGAAGGACCCTTCTCCAGGGGGGCACACAGCTGCTTTAGCACAGAGCACTTGGATGCTCCTGGAAGAGTCATCTCTGCCCTGAGAGAACATCATGGGCAGTCAAGAGATCAGAAGGAAACAGGCCAGAGGGAGCTTTTGGGGTAGACCAGGTGTGGTACATACATGTGCATGGAGGCTCTGAGCACACACCAACACCCCCCCTGCAAAGGGGAGAGCTGGAGAGTGGCACTCAGCAAGCTTGGAGATGGGAACACAGGGACCCAGGGATGGAGCAGGGCTTTCAGAAACCATGCCATGACCCACCTCCTGAAGGAAAACATATGCCTGGCTCCTTTGAACTTAAGGGCTGTGCAGATGCTAAGCCCCACTCTAATCTGTGCTGGCATTTGCCAGCAGAACTTCTCCAAGGCTTTATCAGGAAAGAACAAACCTCTGCACATTCCTGCAGACTCCTGAAATCCCTGGCTACAGACACAGCTCTCTCCAAGGGAAATCTTCACATAGTCCATGAGTGCTTGTTCACCCAGCTGCACTTCAGGAGGAGGAGGAGGAATTTCAAGGTTTCTGGAAATTTCAGAGGAAATGTGGAATAACACAGGGGAACTTCAGTACAGACATGGAGATCACTCATACCATGTGGGAATGATGTCCCAGAACACTTCCAGAAGATGCTGTGCATATGCACAGGCAGCCCACAAGCTGCCCAGTGTCCCCAACATCCCCATCAGTGGGAGATCACAGGCATAGCAGAAAGGTGGGGTGGCATGGCCATGTCACATTGCCCTTTGGGGTTGCACAGCAGAAGACCTGAGCAGCTCCAGGCACAGCATTTGCTGGCTGGTACCCTGACATCTCCCAGCACTGGCTTCTCCCTGGTGCCCTCTCAAGCATGGCACAGCCACCACAGTGTGTACAGTCCCTTCACTGAGTGTTGGGAAGGCTGAGGCAGCACAAAGAGGAGAGGAAGGGATCTTTTGCAGATGCAAACAGGTATTTCAGCAGTCCCACTGGCCAGAAACTGGTCAAAGAATGAACAGCATTCCCTGGGTATTCTGGAAAACCAGAGGCTGCTAGTTCTGTGACTATTGAGGCCAGGTCAGGTCTGAGACAGTGTTTAGGGGTAGAAAGGGGTTGGAAAGTCCTTTGGTAGCCAACAGCATGAGCTCTGCTGAAAATCCTTCTAGGTTCCCATAGCTCTGTGTGCTGGATGTGCCTTCAGCACATCAGCTTTCAGTCTAAGCACAAGGACCTGAGTGGTACTGCTGTATCCCAGGGTCTTGAGCTACATCATACACACCCCACCTGCCATGGTGTGCTTCCAGGAGCTCAGTCTTTGCTTGAGCACCCACAAGCCTCCTCTCACACCACTGGAGATCCACCTCCCTGCCCAAAGGTGAGTGGAAAGCCAGCTGCCAGCATTGCCCTTAGACACTAAACAGGCCATCAGCAGCTTAACAGCTGGAGGAGCAGCAGCAGCAGCGTGGGTGCAGGAGGTGGGTGTGTGAGGCAGGGGGGGGAGGAGAGCTGCCTGGAGCTGCATCTCTCCATAGAAGGCAGGAAATGAGCAGGTTTGTTTCTTCAGGAGGGGAAGAGTTATGTCTGCGAGGCACGCCAGCTAAAAATACTCTGTGCTGTTGAGGACCAGGGTATGTGAGAAAGGTCACTTGGGAGAGCACACCACGGGGTGCTGGGTGCCCCGTGTCAGGGGGAAGGTGGCAACGCCACCTCCACAGCACCACAGCCTCCCTACAGCCCCCACTGGAGGGGAAACCCTGAGGTGATGCTCCACATACCCAAAGGGCAGGATGGGGGTGTCCAAGAGCCACAAAACTGGAGGCCACCTGAACCCTCCCACATACTTAGGGCTTTGTTTTAGGCTCTGAAGGGAGCACAGCAGCCTGGCTCGTTAATAATTAGTACACAGAGTAATTTGAGCCCCAGCAATGCTCTGCAGGTTCCTCACATTGATATTGCCATTGTTCATGGAACAGAGATGTGAGCTCCCTCCTAGGCAGGTCACCCAGGGGGACTTGGTGCTGCTGCACAGCACAGAGCAGCACCCAACAGAGGGGACACCAGAGAGGGTAGAGCCCCACAGGGCAGGGACCATACTCTGTCTGTCCATCTGATACCCAACACTAAGAGCATCTTGGCCACCTGGCATGAAACAGGCAGGGGACACAGAGCAACAGACCTTCACACCTCCAACCCCAGAGCAGAGCTCCCCAGGGCATCTGCTCCTGCCCAAGAGCAGCTCCAGCAGCTCCATTCCTCCTGGGACCTTCCTCCTCATCCACCACAAGCCCCAGTGAAGGGCAAGAACCTGGTTAAACTCACCCATTCTCCTGGCTCCTGAGGATGGAGAAGGTGGCACATCAGCACACACAATGCTCCTCCACATCACCCCAGCATCTCCTCAGGGACTTCACCCCACAGCAGACCTTCTTGAATCATTCCACATCTTCTCAAGTTTCAGCTAGCAAAAAGACACTTCAGCTCAGCTTCCCCCTTTCAAAAACACTGGTCCCTTACAAACAACTCCACAGCAAGGGCATGAGGAGGAACTTGCCTGGCCTCAGTCCCAGTAAATCACAGTTCAGAGACAGCTGAACTCCATTTCATGATTATTAACCCCAGCCCCACACCATTTGTTTGGCCTGTCTGAGGCTATATATAGTGATGGGAGCAGGCATGGCTGGAGGGGGGGAATTGTGTGCAGCTGGGAAGCACAGCCCACCCCCCCACCCCCCCCTTAAAATAAAAAATGAAAAGAAAGGATTCCAGCAAAACAGGAAAAACTATGGCTGGAAATGAGAAGCAGCTGTTTAGAGGAGGGATGAGATGTCATACAGGGAGGCCTGACTTCAAAACTTGCAGGAAATGTAGAAGAAATTTTACAGGCATTTTTCTAATCCATCATCCCACCCATGTCCCGTGGTGGCTCTTGGCTGTGGTGGCAGACTGTGACCGCCCAAACGTAGAGCATCCCTAGGGTGGACTCAGCAGGAAGACCTACAAAGATGGCTGTTTGCTCTCATGCTGCCCTCAGAAATCTCTTGCTGTGCCTCTGGGATGGATCCTAATCGCTGCAGATGGATGAAGTGTCAGGAACAGGGAGGTGCTGAGCCAAGGGAGCTCCAGGATTGAGTCTGTGTGTACCAGGTAATGAAAAGCTCAGAATGGCAGTGGTGGGAAACTCTGAACTCACATGTACTTAATATGCAAGCCAAGGGAGCAGAGGAGAGGACCAGGATGAAGGAGGAGAGGTGGAAAAATGTGGAGGTCCCTTTCTGAGACCGCTGTCCCCTTCCCACACTCTGGTGAGAGAGTGGCCCCTTGGCAGAGGGAAGCAGATCACAGAATCACAGGGGTTGGAAGGGACCTCAAGAGACCATCGAGTCCAACCCCCTGCCAAAGCAGCTCCCCAGGACAGGTTGGTGTCCAGATGGGGCTGGAATCTCTCCAGAGATGGAGACTCCACGCTCCCCTGTGCAGCCTGTCCCAGGGCTCCCTCACCCTCACTGGGGAAAAGCTCTTCCTGTGCTCCAACTTGCAGCCATTGCCCCTTGTCCTGTCCCCACAGACACTGCAAAGGGGCTGCCCATTCCCCCTGCATCCCACACTTCAGATATTTATAAACATGAATAAGGTCCCCCCTTAGTCTTCTCCTCCCCAGGCTGAACAGCCCCAGCTCCCTCAGCCTTTCCTCTCAGGGGAGATGCTCCAGGCCCTTCATCATCTCCCTGTCCCTCCTCTGGCCTCTCTCCAGGAGATCCCTGTCCCTTTGATCCCAGGGAGCCCAGAACTGGGCACAACACTCCAGTTGGGGCCACCTGCTGCTCTTCCTCAATGAAGCACCTCTCATCAAGGTTGCCCTGGGCAACCTTGTGTAGCTCCAGGCCTGGAGGTTGGTGACCCTGCCTGTGGTAGGGGGATTGGAGCTCTCTGATCCTTGGGGTCCCTTCCAACCCAGACCAGTCTATGATTCCATGATTCTCACCATGATTCCTTTTGGAGCTGCCAAAGAAATATACACCTGGCAAGATGATGATGATGCATTAGCAGTCTGCACATGAGAGCTCCCCTTTGCCCTCTGCATCAGCCTGGAAGATGCCCAGCGATTACAAATAAACACTTATAACATCATCCAGGTCTTTGAACTTTTGGTACCAGGCATAAGAAAGTTGCTTCTTGGTGTGCAAGCGTGGCAGGAACCTGTGGGAGCTGCAGGTGCCTTTAGTGAGGATTGATCCTGCTCTTTGATCGTTCTTATAGTGGTATAAACCCCCTCCTCCCCCCATCTTTTCCTGGGCACGTTTCCTTAGGCATTTGCACTATTTAATATCAGTTTATTTAAATTGATTGTTTTCCCTCTGGACTTTCTGTGGGCAGATAGTTCCAGAGCCAAACTGCTTTTATCTGTCTCAGTCACGTTTTCCTGGGCACCTCCCTGCTCCTTTCCCCTCTCCATCAACATTCTGGTAGACAGTCCCCATCTCCTGTGGCAGTAAACTGCAACGAGGGACCCTCACAGACTCCAGCCTGAGCCCCTTAGCTGAGGGCATGAGAAAGCAGCCACCTCTCCTAGAAGGACTTCTTCCCTGCTCCTGGAGGAGTTCAGGGATGGAATGAGCACCATGGGTGAGGAAAGACCTTCCCTCTCCAAGGGAGGATGAGTTAGGCTGAAGACCTGGTGCTCGTGCATGGAGGAAGCTCATTGCTGACCACTGATCTCTTGGCACCAACGGCAGCTCAGCAGCAGCCACCACACCTGAGCCGCTGCTCTGGCAGATGGTGCATCAGTTTAACGTTCCTCCTGAAGACAAAGCAGAGGGAGAGGAATGGGAGTGCCCAACCCATGCTGTGTTTTGGATACAGATGTGGGTGCATCAGCTGGCCAGGTAACCCCAGATGCATCTGTTTACCTGGAAAGCATTTCTTTCACTTCACTGCAGGTGGTGCCTGGGGTATGTCCCTGAGCCCATGAACTCACTCTTCCACCCTTGCTCGTAGCTTCCTGTTTGCCAGGGGAGTTTAGGGTGAGAATCAGCCTGGTTGGGCTTTGTTTTCGTGCAGCACAGCCTGCTCTTGAGCGAGGGAGAGGAAGGCTGCCTTCATTCAAGCTGCGGTTTCAGCAGCTGCTGGCACCAGGCACCCCGCAGTCAGGTGCGCTGCTCTCGAGCGACCGCACCGGGCTGAGCTGGTGAGAAGGAGGAGAGGGGGGAGCTGAGATCAAGGTGTTCATCTGCAAAGGAAGGAGCTTCCAACCGAAGTGCTGCCTGCGTGGTAAGCTTGTGGCTAGCGAGTTCACCCCTCCCTGCTGAGGCTCGGAGAGCTTCAAACTCGACCCGACGCTCTTGTTCTGCACCTGCTGAGCTGCTCACCCAATGGAGGGGGTCTCTTCTTCTCAGAGAAACCCTGGCATGGAAACAGGAGGGCAGCAGCTCTCTTCAGAGCAGGTTTAAGCTCTTGCAGGTTGATAGGAACTGCCAGTCTCTTTGATCCCCCTCCTCTCCCACAGGTCCCAGGGAAAGGGTGCTGTGGTCCAGGTAGAGCCCATAAGGGCTGTGCCTCCTGCCTGCATCTGTAGCCAGGAACCCAGGGTCCTGCTTTGGGTCAGGATGGTTGTCCTAAAGCAGGAGGGATGAGGAAAGTCACCCAGCCCTAAAGCAGGAGGGATGAGCAAGGACACTGAGGAAAGTCGCCCAGCCTGGACAGGGATGTTTCATGCTCATTGTTGTGTTCGCTTCACCCCCCTTCACAAGCTGCTCAGAGCACAGAGCAGTTCACTGGAAAACAACCCAGAGGAGTTAATTCAGACCTGAGAGCTACAGGGAACTCCTGAAAATCACCCCCTTAGCACTCAGTCTTGCCTCTGGCTTTGTTGTGCCAGCTTTAACCCACCAGAGCTGTATCCCATTGGAGCTGTATCCCATCAGACCTGTGTCCCATCAGAGCTGTATCCCATTGGAGCTGTATCCCATCAGACCTGTGTCCCATCAGAGCTGTATCCCATTGGAGCTGTACCCCACCAGAGCTGTATCCCATCAAAGCTATATACCATTGGAGCTGTATCCCATCAGAGCTGTATCCTACTGGAGCTGTATCCCATTGGAGCTGTATCCCATCGGAGCTGTATCCCATCAGAGCTGCTCAGTCCAACATGCCAGAGGATGATGCTCCTCAAGCTTTCTTCTACCAACACCCTCTCCTGCCATTAAATCATTGTGCCAAGCCCATCATAAATTCCTCCTCCAAAGAAATGACTAATTCCTGCTGTGAAATGAGGGGAATGGGGATGCTTCTGAGCATCTTCATCACCCACAGGTGCCCGTTGGGATGTCTTGGTGATGGGACATCTGTCTTTTGAAACCTCAAGTCCTGTACCATGCACCCACTGCACAGGGGGCATTAAAAGGTCTCTCCCTGCTCTGCCTGCTTCAGTAACGGGTGTTTCTCCAGCTTCCTCTGAGTCCTGGGAGCTGCCAGGTGGGAACAGGCATCTGGTGGGATGCAGAACAGAGAGGACAAAAGCTGAGTGGTGACAGGAATGTGGACACAGCAGCAGGAGAAGGAGAAGGAGAAGGAACAGACCCTCAGGAGAGGCCTCCATGAGCTCCTCCGTGATCCCTGAGAGGGTTTTGACCATTCACAGACTGAAACTGGGCCATTTCCCCATCCCTTCCCTCAGGGCTCATGAAGCTGCTCTTCCTCCTTCTTGCCCAGACCCTTGGAGAGCCAGGACAGCAGCACAGACCTTGAGAAACTCTGTGCAAACCTGTATGAGACCCAGATCTTCTTTCCCACTCCCTGTCTGTACCAACCAGTCGGGATTTAACCCCTTGTTGTCCTGTCACTTCCATCTCCATTCTGTGTGCACAGAGTGTCTGACTGACTGTGCAAATCCCTAGCAGGGAGAAGAAGTTTGATTTACTGAGGCCAGAGGTACTAAAGAGCTTGGCAGGAATTTGCACTAAAACCTTTGACACACAAGACATTTCCCTTTCTGGCCAAGACAAACAAAGGAAGGAAGTGTCTGGGACTTTTAAAGCGACCTAGTGGAGACAGGTAAGGGCAGATAAGGGCTGAAGGAAGAGTGGGTTGGCTAAGGGAAGTATCTAGTTCTCCAGATTTGTTTTGAGTCCTTAAAATTCTACAAACCAGCCTTTGGGGAGGTGAAGCTGCCTGGGGAAGACCCGCTTGTGACAGGAGAAACAGGCTGAACATCCCTAATTCCTGAGTACAGGGTGTCTGGTCACCCTCTGCTTTTTTTCCCCATGTAATTTGCAAAGTTCTCTGTCTCCAGGGCTTATCCCATGACCAAGGCTTACAGGATTTCAGTGCCTTGCTGTCAGGCTCTGTAAAGTCAGGGCTCAGGTGCCTGGGTGATGTCTGCCTTTACCATTCCTGAAGGATCCTGTGGTTTCTCAGTGTTCTTGCTTTGGAGTATTTGCCCCATCTCCAGCATCTGTTCAGATCTTCTAATAAAAAGAAAAGCTGAAGCTGTTTCTGCCCTGAAAAGGGGAGTAAAACACTCTATGATGGAGGGATTGGCAAAAACCCACACAATTAATGGAAGGATCAGCTCCTCATTAATACCACCCGTGTGGGGGATACAGGGGGCCCTCATGTTTCCAGTGCTGGGGACGGGACCAGCAAGAAGAATCCTGTGGGATGAGACCAGCAGTCAGGATGAGACCTGGCTCCTCCTTAGCCATGGCATCTCTACCTGGCTCTGAGAGGGCATCCTGTGCCCACAGCTGCTGGGGGAAGTCAGACATCCCTCCAGCCTAGAAGCCAACAACAAGTACCTGTCCAAATTTCACATCGCTGACTCCTCATCCCAGCAGCAAACAAGTGCTCGAAGGCTGTCCCTGCCAACAGACAGGGCTAATCCTGCCTGCATGGGGTTAATTTTCCTCTCAGGGTTTCAGTTTCCCCTTGGAGTTACCTGTGTGCTGAGAGCTGACTCCACAGGTCCCTTGCACACCTCCCTCCATTAACATTTTGCTCTTTGACCTCAACTCTTTCCATTCTCCACAAAATCGCTCCCGTTTCTTTTTTAACCCTTTTTTATCACTCAGGAAGCAACAGGGCAATAACAACGAGCTCAGGGGGTGGTGGCTAACGTCCCTACACTCCTCCAAAACATGGTGTGTGTGGATTTTGGCAAGATCCAGGGCACAGAGGGAGCAGGAAGGTCCTCCATGTCCACAGCTCTCCCATGCCAGAAGGTCAAGGATCCTGCTCCTTGGTCATGTCCCACTGGGGTATTTTGCATGTTATGAGTCAGTAAATAAGATGCCTGTACAGGGACTGGTGTCCCTGGCAGGGTTTGGACACACGCTCTGCTGAGGGTCCTCTGCACATCCAGCCCAAGATCATGAAAACAAAGCTGCTGCTCTCGGAGTTATTTATAAAGCAAGTTGGACAAATAAGCTTTTCCTACACAGAATGGTCAAGGTTATGAATCCATAGTTCTCCTTTCCTATGGGGACCTTGTTTGTGACTCATTCCTGGCAGCTGGTCAGGAGCTTCCAGTCCATGGGCTGGAAGTGAGGAGCCCTTCAGAGGGAGGAATGGCTCAGCAGAGGCAGCTGAAGGCTCCTTGCAAGGACCGAGCCTGGTCCACCCTGGTTTGTCACTATTAAATAAAGACCTGCAAGGAAAAGCCATCTGTAGGGCATGCAAATTCTTCTAAAACCCCAGAAAATTGGCTGGAGCACCATCTTGAGGCAGTTTCTGGAAGCATCTCCTGTAGCACCGTTCACTGGGCTGAAAGGGATGAAGATGCAGGTGTCCTTGGGTGGGATGAGATGCACACACAGCATCTGGAGTCGCTGCACAGCCTCTGGACCGCAGCAGGATCCAGCCAGGCTGAAGAGCTCCATCCCACTGGTAACTCCAGGGCTGCAGCATGACCTTGCAATTCAAGGTCCTTGAATAACAGGTTGTTCTCCCATTCTTCCCTTCTTCAGCCTGATACCCTTGGACAAAGTCTGTCACTGGATACCCAGCCATGTCATCCACTAATCTAGCAGGGAGCCTGAGATGAGGCTTTTCCCAATCCCACATCCCTGGAATCACACTTTCCCCCCCTGTTAACGCTAATTTGTGCATTTCCATCATCTGTGACCACGATGTAACTTTCTGCCTGTGTTTCTCTGCTCTCAGTGCTTGTCACCAGAGCACAGTTGGGTCCATTTCAAATTAGGAAATTCTTCTCTGTGGCTTTTCCCCAAAATATAAGGGGTTTTTAATTACTCTGCTAGATTGTTATCGATTTTTCTAAGATTTTCTTTCAAGAGCCAGACTGCCCAAGAGTCTGCCTTTATCTACTGCTGGTTTTGACCACAATTTTATTATCCCACTCTATCTTTCTGATAGTACTTGGATAGTGCAGAGTGCTGCTTCTGGTTGCTCTTGAAAGGGGAGACTATTATAGTTTTTAATTCTGCTGATGCTGAAAAGAGTTAAGATTTCTAAGAAGTGGTTTTCATAGAATCCCAGACTGGGCTGGGTTGGAAGGGACCCCAAGGGTCACAGAGCTCCAACACCCTGCCACAGGCAGAGCCACCAACCTCCAGGCCTGGAGCTACACAAGGTTGCCCAGGGCCCCAGCCAACCTGGCCTTGGACACCCCCCAAGGGATGGGGCACCCACCCCCTCTCTGGGCAGCCCCTTCCAGACCCTCACCACTCTCTCTGCAAAGAACTTCCCCCTAATATCTAATTTAAACCTTCCCTTTTGTGTGTGCCCTGCCATGTTTCACAACTCAAGGCCAAGCAAGCTGGGCTCTCCAGCAGTCAGTGAAAAGACCAGAAGTGGGTTGGGGGTATTTTTTTGGGAGGGGGGGTGGTTTCTTTCTGCAATCTGACCATTCGGGTTGTTCACAAAGACAACTTGATTTTTCAATATGCACAAATCTGTGGTCAGCTTTCTCCACAGCTCAGAATCACAGAATCACAAGGTTGGAAAAGACCTTTGAAAATCATCAAGTCCAACCAACCCCATCCTAAGTTAAACCATCTCCCTGAGCACCTCATCTACCCCTTTTTTTAAACACATCCAGGGAAGGGGACTCAGCCCCTCCCTGGGCAGCCTGTTCCAGCCCTGACACTGCTCCAGACCCTGACCCTGCTCCAGGCCCATTCCATGCCTTGACCCTGCTCCAGGTCCCTGTTCCCCATCCCCACAACTCCTTCAGGGAAGAACTTTCCCCTCCCATCTGCTCTGCCCCTGCCCTGGGGCAGCTTGAGCCCATTGCCCCTTGTCCCATCTCCTGTCCCCTGGCTGAAGAGACCACCCCCCACCTCTCTACACCCTCCCTTCAGGTAGTTATAGGTGGTGATAAGTCCACCCCTCAGCCTCCTCTTCTCCAAGCTAGGATGCTCACCCTTGGCAGCAGTGGGTTAACAGCTCAGGCCCTACAGCTTTGAGGGTGATGCTGTCTCAAAGCATTGTTTTTCTCTCTCTGTCCCCTGTTAACAATGTTAAATACTTCCTTCCCCTTGGCGCTGGAGGCTGCTCTGAAAGCTGGAAGCCTGAGGTGTCTGTTTGAGCAGGGCCCCTCTATCACCAGAATCTGCTTATCTGCAGCTCAAAGGAAATTCTGCTTGGCTGGTGTGTTCCAGCTCCGGATGAAACGCCTGCTTGTCTGCACACACAGTGAAGTTTCACAAGCAAAGGGGCCGAGATGCCACGAGCTGCTGCAAGGCCGCTGCTCCGGGCCTGTGAAAATAATCAGGGGTTCTCGTTTCACACAGTCAGCAAACGCCGGGGCCAGAGCTGCCTCTGGGAATCATCCCAGCGCCAAGGGACTCACTCAAAGCCTTCAGGGCAAGAGATGTCAGGACTTGAGAGCTTCAGAGGGAAGGGGGGGGGTGGAGGGACTCTGAGGAGAAGGACCTGGGGGTGCTGGGGGGTGACAGGGTGGCCAGCAGTGTGCCCTGGGGGCTGAGAGAGCCAAGGGGATCCTGGGGGCATCAGGAGGAGTGTGGGCAGCAGGTGACAGGAGGGGATCCTCCCCCTCTGCTCTGCCCTGCTCAGGCCCCACTGGAGTGTTGTGCCCAGTGCTGGGCTCCCTGGGATCAAAGGGACAGGGATCTGCTGGAGAGAGGCCAGAGGAGGGACAGGGAGATGCTGAAGGGGCTGGAGCATCTCCCCTGTGAGGAAAGGCTGAGGGAGCTGGGGCTGTTCAGCCTGGGGAGGAGAAGACTAAGGGGGGACCTTATTCATGTTTATCAATACCTAAAGTATGGGATGCAGGGGGAATGGGCAGCCCCTTTGCAGTGTCTGTAGGGACAGGACAAGGGGCGATGGGCTCAAGTTGGAGCACAGGGAGTTCCCCCTCAATCTGGGGAAGAACATCTTCCTGGTGAGGGTGAGGGAGCCCTGGGACAGGCTGCCCAGGGGGTGTGGAGTCTCCTCCTCTGGGGATACTCCAGACCCATCTGGACACTGACCTATGCAATATGAGCTGGGGAGCTGCTTTGGCGGGGGGGGGTTGGACCTGATGGTCTCTTGAGGTCCCTTCCAAGACCTGTGGTTCTTTGATTCTGTGACTTGAGAAATACTTACATGGGGAGCAACATCTCAAAAATGAAACATCAAATAGAATCCCATCAAATAAAACACAATCACAAGGACTGAATTAAGCTGCTAGAAAGTCCAGGCAAGTTTAAGAGCTCCTTTGTATTTAAAAGAAGCAGTTTTATATTTTCAAGTGTCTTCCCATCACCTAACAGCATACCTCAGGGCACAGAGCATGCTCTTCATGCCCTGCTAAAAATAAACCGCTCAGGAAGGCTCTGGCAGCCTTCTCAGTGCTTCAGGTACTTTGAACTGAAAAAAGCCAATAAAACACAAGAAAAGAAACTCTTCTTGGGCCACGTGATGCTGGGGAAGACTTTGGCCAAGCAGTAGACAGCAGATCCAAAGCTGGTGTCCACCGTGGTTGTAGCAAGTTGCATCCCCAAACGTGGGCTGCAAAGATGCTCTAAACAGCACCAGCAGCACACATTGCTGCTTGTCTCAGTCAACGTCTCTTTGAAGCCACTAAACCAGCCAGTGGGATGGCACTGGCAGATACCACCATGTCTTTGCCACACACCAGTGACAGTTGTTGGCTGAGATACAGCCTGGGTGAGAAGTGGATGAAGCAGAAGTGGAGTACCCAGGAGATGCTGTTGCGAGCAGCTGATAGCATGTGGTGAAACCTGCTGTCCTGGGGAGATGGCTCGATCAGGATTAGGCCACTGGACTTGCCAAGGGGAGAAATGGCCAACTGCATCTCTGCCTGATGGAGAGGTGAGCAGGGAGCTGTCTTCTCACCGGGGGGAATTATAGTTCATCGAAAACAATTTCACCTCTGCCTCTTAGTTTCCTGAAAGCTGATGAAGAGGCAGAATTAGTGGAGAGAATGGATGCCATTCTATGATTCTATGATTCTGTGAAATCATTTCCTACCCAAGGAAGAATCCAAGGAACTGTAGAATCAGCCACGGTCCATCTCAGATACACCAAGAATAATCGTCTGTCCTGAGCTGACTGGGCACCGATGTCTCATGCCCCTTTTATTTTGTTTCTCTAGAACTTTCTCTGAGCTCAGCCACATTTCAGAGCTTTTACATTCTTCAAACACATGCAAAGCACCTGAACATTTCACCAGGGAGGATCTACTCACCCACTCTTACCCACAGCTACTGTTAACCGGTCTAAGTGCACCATGTTCTGATTGTTTCTAAGTTGTGCAGGGAACAGCTTCAGTATCTATATTATTTTCATTAACACATTGTTTAAATCATCCCCTGACTATTATTCTTTCTTTCTACACATTATGGTGGGTTGTCATCACGTCAGTTTCTCCTCTTTCCCCATTGCTCTCAGAGTTTGGCTCAGAGCATCACATATTACTGCTGCAGTCTTATCAAAACCTTAACACCACATCTCATTACTTCTATGCCTTGATAGTAGGACCACACACCTATGGACCAGCAGTTGGCTGCTGGAGTCAGAGGATCTGATTTTCTTTCAAGTTCTGGCTTTTATTAATTAACATCAGTTAGAAAAAATAGTTGGCTTGGAATAAATAAGGGTGGAACATTGTGGCCCTTGCCCCAAGGTCATTGCTGTGGGAAGAGTTAGGACCAGATAGGACCTGAGATGTCTACAATGCCTTGGCTTCTGAGATGAGAAGGATTTGGTCTTATTTCTGAGCTCTTGCAGCCAGCTGTCTTCCCCACACGTCCTTCTCCCATCTCCTCATCAATTGTTTCTGAGAAACAAAGCAGGTATGCTCTCCATGCCCTTAGAACCCTCCCAACTGACCCATCCTCAGTCCCCTTGAGTGCTCTGACTGGGTCCTGGCTACTCCCACCCCCAGAAAGACCTCAGCTCCCCATTAGCATTAAGAGCCACCTGAATTCAGCAACAGCTACTACACCCCACACAAGGGGCACATCAGGAACAGCCACTCTCAGCTTTCACTGCTCCTCCTTGCACCGTAGCTCAGCATAACCCTGGCTTGGGAGAGGACCTGAAGGCTGCAGCCCCAAAGCAGGGAATGAGCTAGGTCCAGATTGAGAAGCTCCCTGGATCTGAACCATTCTGTGTGCTTACAGCAGGACGGGGTTTTGCTGCTCTCCCTTGCCAAACTGCCTGCCCTAGACCAGCCCCTGGTGCTCTGGAGTTTCCCAGCCTCGATGAGTAGCTAATGCTTATCACCGCATCAGAGCAGTTGGAAGACAGTTGAGTGTCTCTCTGAGTGCTGATAGAAGGGAAGGCTTTGCTCTTGGAGATAAGAAGCCCTCCCTGAGGAGCCAGGGGAGTTCGTTGATATCAGGGTGTCTTCCAGCACTTTGCAGGCACAGCCTTTGAACGTGGGAGATGGTGAGGCAGGCACATAGACAGCAGCCAGAGAGGGCTGTGTTTTTGAGGTCAGTTAACTGAACCCCTTGCTATCATCTACTTTCTTTTCCCTAGAATTATTTTTCTTTTGTTGATCAAGCCTTTGCAGTGACCTCTGCAAACAGACAGTCAAATCCTCCTGTTTTTGGAGACAGATTAACTCAGGAGGGTATTTCAGCCTAAGTTTTTTAAATGCTTAACAGCTCCCTCCTTCTGCTCCCTGTCTGCCTGAGAAGCTGCCTGGTTCTTGCTGCAGTTCTAGAAGATGCAGTTTCATAAACATCTCCAGTCTCGTCCAGGGGACAGCAGGTGTGTCTGGAGCAAAGCTGATCACTGCCACCTTGAGAGAGCTCCCTGCATCATCCCCTCACAGGAAATCCCAGCTCAGGTGGTTCTGTGTCATCTGATCATAGAATTATAGACTGGGCTGGGTTGGAAGGGACCCCAAGGGTCACAGAGCTCCAACCCCCTGCCACAGGCAGGGACACCAACCTCCAGGCCTGGAGCTACACAAGGTTGCCCAGGGCCCCAGCCAACCTGGCCTTGAACACCCCCGGGGATGGATGGGGCACCCACCCCCTCTCTGGGCAGCCCCTTCCAGCCCCTCACCACTCTCTCTGCAAAGAACTTCCCCCCAGTCTCTCCTCTCCCCCTTCCCTCCTCCAGCTTCACCCCATCCCCTTGTCCTGCCAGTCTCTGCCCTTTAACAAGCCCATTCCCCTCCTGTTCCTGGGGTCCCTTCAGGGACTGGGGGGCTGCAGTGAGGTCCCCCCACAGCCTTCTCTTCTCCAGGCTGACCCAGCCCAGCTCCCTCAGCCTCTCTCCGTAGGGGAGCTGCTCCAGCCCTCTGATCATCCTCATGGCTCCTCTGACCCCTCTCCAACAGTCCCACATCTTCCTTTTATTGGGGCCCCAGGTCTGGACACAGGATTCATGAGGACACAGCAGAGAGACCCCTCTCCTGATGGAGCCCAGGATCCCATCACCCTTTGAGCTGCAAGAGCCACTGCTGGCTCATGTATTAGTAAAGCAGAATGTCTAAGCCACCTTTATCTAGAGGAATTCAATAGATCTCATTCCCAGCTTTGGGTAGTTGGGGTGGGTGGGACGAGCAGGTCATGCACAGGGAGGTTGGGCTTGGTTGTACATTCAAAGCATTTGAAACCAAGGCGGGGGGGTGAAAGCTTTTGGTGAGGCTGTTTTGGCACAGTGCTGCTCTCAGTTTCAGTCTTCACCATATGGAAAAATATATACTGCCTTTTGCATGTTCAGCTTGCTGCCTGGTGATACTCTTGGGCAGTGAGAACAGCAGACACTCCCACCTTGTGGCATGGGTGGAAATCCTCTGCCATCTGCTGGTACGAGTTGGTGGAGCAAAGGCTGGTTAGATCACACTCAGAGAATCGTAGGGGTTGGAAGGGACATCGAGAGATCATTGGGTCCAACCCCCTGCCAAAGCAGGGTCCCTAGGACAGGTCACACAGGTCGGTGTCCAGATGGGGCTGGGATCTCTCCAGAGAAGGAGACTCCACACCCCCTGGGCAGCCTGTCCCAGGGCTCCCTCATCCTCACTGGGGAAAAGTTCTTCCCCATGTTGGGGGGGAACTCCCTGTGCTCCAACTTGAGCCCATCACAATGGCTGCAAGTTGGAGCATAGGAAGAACTTTTCCCCAGTGAGGGAGCCCTGGGACAGGCTGCCCAGGGAGGTGGTGGAATCTCCATCTCTGGAGAGATTCCAGCCCCATCTGGACACCAACCTGTGCAATATGAGCTGGGGAGCTGCTTTGGCAGGGGGGTTGGACCCAATGAGCTCTCAAGGTCCCTTCCAACCCCTGGGATTGTGTTCCCAAGTAGGCAGCAGAGGAGCTTTGGGACACAGGAGTGTTTTTCCAAACTCGGGAAACGTCTGGGCCAATAAACCAGGATTTCCTTTCAGTCACCTCAGTAAATTCACTCAGCATTATTTGATGTAGCACGACTGGGTTGGAGCCAAGGGCTGTTTTCAAGCTGTCTCCAAAGCTGTTTGTATTTTTCTGCTCTGCATCTTATTGCAGCTCCTTTGCTTTTTCCTTCCCACCGTTTATCTTTCACAACACCAAGCCTTGCCTGTGCTTCCTGTTTGGCTGTGTGGTTGGTAGTTTGCTCATTTGCTGTTATTTTTGACTTCCATCCAAGCTTTGTATGATATTAATAGCTATTTCACAGAACCGTAATCTTCCTCAGATCAGTCCTAATATTAGCAGGAGAAAGAACCAAGAACCACTGCTGAGGCCTGTGGGACTTGAGCTCTGAATTTCTTCTCCATTCTGCCAGCACTGCCTCCAGCCCAGCTCAGCCCAAGCCCCAGGGAGTCAAAACATCTGTGGTAGGGTTGGAAGGGACCTTCAGAGGTCATCTAGTCCTACACCCCTGCAGTGAGCAGGGACATCTTCACTAGATCAGGTTGCCCAGAGCCTTGACCCAACTTGCATGGCCCCATCCTGACCATGCCAGGTCACAGCTTGTCCAAGCCTAAGCACACAGAAAGGAGATGCTTACGTGAGGATTCAAGAATTGGAACTTCATGGTAGTCTAATGGTTCAGAGTGTGTCCAGAGGAGGATCACAAAAATGATCCAAGGGCTGGAGCACATCTCCTGTGAAGACAGGCTGAGAGAGTTGGGCTTGTTCAGCCTGGAGAAGAGAAGGCTCTGGGGGCACCTTATGGAACCTTCCAGTCCCTGAAAGATGCCTGTAGGAAGCAGGGGAAGAGCTGTTCCCAAGGTCATGTAGCAATAGGATGAGGGGTGACAGTTTTAAACTAGAGAAGGGGAGATGTAGGGTAGATATTAGGAAAATGTTCTTCACTCTGAGGATGGTGGATCATTGGCTCAGGGTGCCCAGAGAGGTGGTGGAGGCCCCATCCCTGGAGATATTCAAGGTCAGGCTTGATGGGGTTCTGGGCAACCTGATCTAGTGAAGATGTCCCTGCTCACTGCCAGGGTGTTGGACTAGATGACCTCTAAATGTCCCTTCCACCCCTACACATTCTATGATTCTAATGCCTCAGTCTAAGCAAGATCCATCAGTCTCAATCACCCAGTGACAACAGCACCAACAACCAATATCTAAATTACCCTATTTCTATTCATGGATTTCAGTGACCAAAAAAACCCCAACTCAACACAATAGACACAAGTATTTTCCACCCCATTCCTCCAGTGAGAAGATCTCCCTACTTCCTTTGCATTGCTGTAGTGACACATCAGCATCCTGAGGGGGAAACCAATATGGATAAGGCTTTTTTCCTTCTTCCTTGCTGTGAGGAATATGATAAGCTTGAGGGTTTCTTCATCCCCAGTTTAGGGTCTACGTGGGGCTATTTTTAGTATTTTTTTCTATTCCTCACTATACTTAAACCTTTCTTTCCAGGGCTGCAATT
Source organism: Gallinula chloropus (assembly GCF_964237585.1). NCBI lineage: Eukaryota > Metazoa > Chordata > Aves > Gruiformes > Rallidae > Gallinula > Gallinula chloropus. The sequence goes on from NC_140116.1 coordinate 2,068,430, forward strand.
TTATGTTTCATCAAGATGTACTGCAAATCCTGAATCTTCCTATCACCTTCCCAAACTGTGTCCTTCAATACTCAGGAATGGATCACTGAGGGGTTGCTAATAGCCCTGGAGCCATCCTGTGCTCAATGAATGCACACTGACCCTCTGACAGCACTACCTCCTCCCTAAGGAAATACAACAGATTTACTAGGGACACAGCAACTGGACCTCAGGTACACAAAACTATGCAAATTTAATTGCTGGAAATCAATTAGGTGACAGCCACCTCCTCACTAAGCAGTTGCTGCTACAGGTAAACCAACTATGTCTGAGTTTTGGGAAGATCAGGACAGATGCAGGCAAAACCAGCCTGACCAGCACCAAGGACTCGTGGAGCCTTTAGATGTTTAGCAACAATGGCAATGCTGTATTTACTTCCCACCACCCAGTATCCTCTGGGATTTCTTTCCTGGTTATCTCAGAATCACAGGGGTTGGAAGGGTCCTCAAGAGCTCATTGGGTCCAACCCCCCTGCCAAAGCAGCTCCCCAGCTCATATTGCACAGGTTGGTGTCCAGATGGGGCTGGAATCTCTTCAGAGAAGGAGACTCCACACCCCCTGGGCAGCCTGTCCCAGGGCTCCCTCACCCTCACTGGGGAAAAGTTCTTCCCCATGTCGGTGGGGAACTCCCTGTGCTCCAACTTGCAGCCATCGCCCCTTGTCCTGTCCCCACAGACACTGCAAAGGGGCTGCCCATTCCCCCTGCATCCCATACTTCAGATATTTATAAACATTCATAAGGTCCCCCCTTAGTCTTCTCCTCCCCAGGCTGAACAGCCCCATCTCCCTCAGCCTTTCCTCACAGGGGGGGATGCTCCAGGCCCTTCATCATCTTCATAGCCCTCCTCCAAACCCCAGTCCCAATTTGTGAAGTAGTTTCAAGACTAAGATACTTTCTTCTCTGCTTCACACTTAACTCTTTCACTTTTACTTCCTGACGTGTTTAATTGGGCCCTGCCCAGAAGGAAGTGCCTTCACCATTTATCAGTTGACAAGCTACAGACTCTCTACCACCCAGTGTGGCAGAGGCACAGCCCAAGCCACCGCTCCCTGACAGCAACACAGAAGCCACAGCAAACATGAGGTAAGGGCACAACATCTGTTCTTGGAGCAGCTCCCAAAGGGTGGGTTTGGGGTGACAAGGCTTGGCACAATGTCCTTGTTCAGAACCACAAGAGTGGTTAAGGTTGGATGGCACCTCCAGGAGTCACCTTGCCAAGCCCCTCCTCAAGCAGGGCTGCCTAGAGCAGGTTGCCCATGACCATGTGCAGGTGGCTTTTGAGTATCTCCAAGGATGGAGACTCCATAACCTCTCTGGACAATCTTTACCACTACTCAAGCATCCTCATAATTAAAAGAGGAAAAGTTTGGTGTTGACTAGACAGAGCCTCATGACTTCCAGTCTGTGCCCATTGCTTCCTGTCCTGACACCAGGCAGCACTGAAAGAAGCCTGGCTCTGTCTTCTTTGCACTCTCCTTTCAGGTATTTATATAACTTGCTAACATCCCTCTTCCCTATGCTGAAGAGCCCCAGCTTGCTCAGCCTCTCCACCTATAAGAGGTGCTGGAGTCCAACATCTTCATGGCTCTTTGTTGGACTCTCCTTGCTAAACTACCTCTTGCCACATCCTTCAGATGAAGTCACAGCCCCCTTTCCTGCCCTTGGGAAGCAAAAAAGGTTTCAGGGTGTGGTTTTGTCTTGCTCTACTCTTTCTGTTTCTTACAGTCCAGAGAGTATTTGTCTTATCTCAGACGAGCCAGCAGCCCTGATCTCAGGCACTAGTGACTCCCCTTTGGAGAAGCCTCCCAGCCACTTCCCTGAAGATAGGCTGGTGGCAACAAAGAGTTACAGGTTCTTCAGCAGCTTAAGCATAAGGGACTTGTTGAACTAGTGGGGAGACCCCCATCCTCCATCCCTCCAGGAAAAATTTCTTCACTGAAAGGGTCGTCAGGCATTAGAACAGGCTGCCCAGGGGAGCAGTTGAGTCGCCATCCCTGGAGGTATTTAAAGCACAGTAATAAACACACTGCTTAGGGACATGGTTTAGTGGTTGGACTGGCAATGTTAGATTGATGACTTTATGATCTTAAAGGTCTTTTCCAACCAAAAAAAAGCTAGAAGCTTCTTTCTGCTTGGTGTGGGTACCACTGGACCCTGCACATGCTGCCTTTCCATAACCCCCATTTCCTGCGTTGTAGTGAGGAGCAACTGAAGAAGTTGGAGGCCCTTCAGTGTCATTTCACCTGGCACTTAGATGTAACAGACCACACTGGATTCAAACATGTTCTGCAGAAGCTGGCTGTTGAAATCAAGCACACAGCCCACCAAAACCAGGCAGCACTCTTGGGGCTGCAGGCATACCTGTACCACCTGAATGGGCAGGACAGAGAAGCTCTGCAAAGCCTGAAAGATGCTGAAGAGCACGAGAGACAAGATGAGCAGCTGGCATCTACTGCTGATTCTTTAATTATCTGTGGGAATTATGCTTGGATCCACTACCTTCAGGGGTCTTTTCAGGAGGCTGAAAGCTATCTGGAACGAATTCAGCAGCTCTGCCCAACTCCTTGGGATGCACGGCTGATCCCCTACATCCAGGCCCAGAAAGGTTGGTCTCTCTTGGCTATCAGAGCCCGAAACGGGGAAAGGGCAAGAGAGTGCTTTGAGGTGGCACTGATGGTTGAACCAACAAACAGTTATTTCCATGCAGGGCTAGGAATGGCTCTTTATTTCTCCTGGAGTTACTTCTGGTATCCTGACATAGCAAAGAAAGCCAGGACCCAGTTGGAAAGAACTGTCTTAGAGCAGCCAGAAAACTACAGAGCCAAAATATATTTAGCCAAGCTGCTTGAACGAGAGGATAGAGACAGATCAATTCGCTTGATCAAAGAAAGTACAAACAAAAGCACTGATCCTGAGGTCCTCAGAATTTCAGCTATGTTCTGGATGCAACAGTCTCCAGCACAAGCATATGAGATACTACAGCAAGCCCTGCAGCAGGATCCAGGTTACCACCTTCTCTACCAACTTTTGGCCAAGTGCTACAAGAAACACTGGCTGCATGCAAAGAATGAAGACAAGGGGAATATAGTGGAGGCAGCTATCAAGGCCCTCAAGCAAATTATTCAGAAACATCCAGACCATGACCTCCTGTTTGTAAAGCTGCAGTTAGCAGAGTTCCATGGCACAAGAGACCCAGCACAGGAAGAGAAGATCTACAAGTCGCTACACGAGAAAAGGGACTCCCTGAGTCTCAAAGGCCAACAAGCTCTTCACCTCTACTGGGGAAGATTCTTCCTCTACAAAAGGAAATCGCTTGAAGAAGCTAAAGCAAAGTTTATGGATGGTTACAGAATTCCCATGCTGACAGAAGAGAGGAAGGAGTGTGCCTGGAGGCTGGTGAAGATGGCTAGGCACAGCCATGGAGACAAAGCTGATGCCATTCACCGCTTCCTCCAAGAGACGGACCGCCGCTTGCCTACGGAATTTGCTGGAACCGACCTAGACTGGTTGTGGGATCCCCCGTCTAGAGAAAGTGGAATATTCTTTTCACAAAGCTAGAGGGCATCAACGAGTAGCGTTTATCTGTCTCCAACAGCAGGCCCAGTGCTTTGGATAGATAGAAGGGTGCTATCAGCTTGCCAGACTGTCCCATTGCTCATCCATTAAACACAGGCCAACCAGGAGATAAATGACTGCCTAAAACACACATGCCCTGCCCTCAGTGCTGCTTCTCCAGGAGGAAGGAATGAAAACAAAGGAATAATTTGGCCGACAGGGTCTGAGCACAACCCTTTGCAGGTGTACACCTGTCAGTCCATCGAAGTGACCGCAGAGCAGAGCCGAGCGCTGATACAGGCAAAACAAGAAATGAACTCCCTTCAATTATCAGAGTTCTGTCATGTGCAAAAGATGAAAAGGTGGCTTCCCCCTGAAGATCAGAGAGGCTGAGGGAGCTGGGCTGGGTCAGCCTGGAGAGGAGAAGGCTGTGGGGGGACCTCACTGCAGCCTTCCCGTCCCTGAAGGGAGCAGAGGAACAGGAGGGGAATGGGCTTGTTAAAGGGCAGAGACTGGCAGGACAAGGGGACAGATTAAAACTAAAGGAAGGAAGGTTTAAATTAGATATTGGGGGGAAGATTTTTACACAGAGAGTGGTGAGGGGCTGCCCAGAGAGGGGGTGGGTGCCCCATCCATCCCTGGGGGTGTCCAAGGCCAGGTTGGATGGGGCACTGGGCAACCCTGTGTAGCTCCAGGCCTGGAGGTTGGGGGTTGGAGCTCTGTGACCCTTGGGATCCCTCCCAACCCAGCCCAGTCTATGATTCTACGATCAGTAACTGCTGAGGGGGCTGTTAAGAGGGTGAAGCACTCATATACAGGACAAACAGGTCCCTGGGCTGCCCAACTGCATTAAATGCGAATGGAGCACGAGCTTTGCAGCTGATGAAGGAGCACATAGCTGTGACTGTACCTGCATTAATCCTTTGAAGCACGTGTGCCTCATGTAAACAGGGGTTTGCTTTCTCACACTGGTACCCATTTAGGAGGAATTACTAACCAATGTAAAGAGGAATTACTGGGAGGGCACTTCTCTCTGTTTCTGAAGCAGATGTAAGGCTTATTAAATGTAAGGCTCATTCTTGGATCAATAAATATTTCCAGTTCTCTTCCATGATTTTGGTTTCCTTTTGTTTTGGAAATAGCACCAGACTTTCAGCAATGTTGAGGGTTGACACGGGAACAGCCAGAAAGTGACATAAAGAAATCATAGGACAGTTCCCTCCCTTTGCTTTGGGAGCTACTGCTGGACCTTTAGTGTATGTTCCTTGAACCCAGGGGTGGCCTAGAAAAGCACATAGGGAAGTATTAGGAGGGCTCCCTGGAAAAGGAAAGCCCTGAGCCCCAGGAGCCAGGACTGACAGACATAGCTGGCCTGAAACCTCCCCATGGAACCCACAAGCAGCCCCTCTCACCCTGAGGCTCAGGGCTTTCCTGGGTCAGGGAACCATCCTAATGGTCCTAACAATTCCCTATGGACTTTAATAGGCTCAGCCAGTATTGACATTAAAACAAGCCAAATGTCCAGCAGTAGCTATTAAACCCAAGGAGCCAGGACTGACAGACAGACCTGGCCTGAAACCTCCCCATGGAGCCCACAGGCAGCCCCTCTGACCCCAGGGCTCAGGCCTTTCCTTTCCAAGGGAACAGTCCTAATACTCCCCTATAGACCAATACTATGGACTTTAATAGGCTCTACCAGCACTCTCCTTCAACCAGTGTCCCCCAGTCCTCCCGGTATCCATCATTCCCTCAGGCCCCCCAGTTCCCTCCAGTCCCTCCAGTATCCCCCAGACTCCCTAGTTCCCCCAGTCCTCTTTGTCCCTCAGTCTCCCTTAGTCCCCTCAGTCTTTCCCAGTCTTCCCAGTTCCCCCAGTCTCCCAAATTCCCTCCAGTTTCTCCCAGTCCCGGAGGTACCTGGTGTGGGTTTCTGCTGCCACCTGTCGGGAGCGGCCGGGATGGTCCCAGCACAGACCAGTACTGACAAGTCCCGTCCCAGTACTTACCGGTCCGATCCCAGCAGGATTCCATTCTGGCCCCAATCCCAGTCTGGCCCCAGTGGGGTCCTGTCGTGTTCCCAAACGTCTCCGTACCCATCCCCATCCCCGTTCCCATCCCAGTCCCCATCCCCATCCCATTCCCATCCCCGTCCCTGTCCCAGTCCCAGTCCCAGTCCCAGTCCCAGGCCCAGTCCCAGTCCTAGTCCCAGTCCCACACCTCCTCACTGGGGACACATTCCGGATGACCAATAGAGGCAAACTGGGAGAGGGAATGCAGCCACTGGGACCAGTTTGAGGGAACACAGAGGCACTGGGATGAGGAATAGGGACACTGGGATCACTCTGAGAGGGAATGGGGACACTGGGATGAAGAGCAGGGGTACTGGGGGGGTGCTGGGGATGTTTAGACTGGTCTGGGGGGATGGTGCAGAGGCTCTGGGCTGTGTAATGGGGGCACTGGGACCAGTCTGGGAGGGAAGGGGGGGCTCTGGGGAGGGGTGGCAGTGGGAAGGGGGGGACACACAGTGGGAGGGGGTTGGCAGTGGGAGCAGCCTGGGGTGCGCAGCCCCCCCCACATGTATTTCCCCCATCACCCCCCCCCCCCTCCCCCGCCGCAGGTCGCGGCCACGGAGGAATCAGGGCGACGCCGGGCGACTCCCAGCAATTTTGGGTTGGGAACCGCAGAAATGCAGCGTGGCGCGAGCCAGGGCCGGCCCGACCGCGGGGACGGGGACAGGGCACGGCCCGGGGGGGGACAAGGCCCGGGGGGGGGGGAGGGGGCACGGCCCGGGGGGGGCAAAGCCCGGGGTGGGGGGGCACGACCGGGGGGGGGCAAGGACCGGGGGGGGGGGAGGGGGCACGGCCCGGGGGGGGCAAAGCCCGGGGTGGGGGGGCACGGCCGGGGGGGGGCAAGGACCGGGGGGGGGGGAGGGGGCACGGCCCGGGGGGGGCAAAGCCCGGGGTGGGGGGGCACGGCCCGGGGGGGGCAAGGACCGGGGGGGGGGGAGGGGGCACGGCCCGGGGGGGGCAAAGCCCGGGGTGGGGGGGCACGGCCGGGGGGGGGGCACGGCCCGGGGGGGGCAAGGACCGGGGGGGGGGAGGGGGCACGGCCCGGGGGGGGCACGGCCCGGGGGGCTCCAGGCCCGGGGGGGGCAAGGACCGGGGGGGGCAAGGCCGGAGGGGGGGGCAAGGCCGGGGGGGCGGCAAGGCCCGGGGGTAGGCAGGGCCCGGGGCAGGGGGCAAGGCCCGGGGGGCGGTGGGGGGGGGGAGGGGGGGATGCTCCCTGGCAGCGTGGGAGGTCCCAGGGCTGAAGGGGGGTTGTGGGGGGTGGGGGGGCGTTGGCAGCCATGGGGGGTCCCAGGGCACGTGGCAGCCTAGAGCGGGGACACACAGGATCTTGGGGGGGGGGGGGGTCAGGTCCCCCAGTGCCACCCCCGCGGCCGCCACTGCCACCGCTTTGATGTGGCTGCGGCTCCGCAGCGCAATGAGAGCCACATGGCCGGGCGGGGGGTTGGGGGGGGACACACAGACAGATGGGGGACAGACGGAGAGGGGGGCGGGCTGGGGGAGTGGGGTTGGGGGGTCCCCTCTCCCCTCCTTGGGTCGCTGGGGCCCATCGCTGTCCCCCGCTCTGGCCATCCTGGGGGTGTCCCCATGACCCTCGTGTCCCCCAAGGTCATTCCCAGCAAGGCCTCTGCAACCCCCCCCTCCCGCCCCTCTCTCAGGCCTGGGGACCCTCGGCACCTCCCCAGACCCCTCCTGGTCCTCCTGTCCCCATGGGGGGGGGGGTGTCCCCGCATCCCCGATGTCTCCTTGGGTCCCTCCAGGTCCCCTGGGGCTCCGCAGTGGCTCCTGGTGTCTGGGGGTTCCCCCAATCTCCCTCATGACCCCCTGTGTCCTTCTGATCCCATGGGATCCTCTTAACCTCCCCCATGATCCCCTGTGTCCCCCTGATCCATGGGGTCTCCCCATCTCCCCCATGACCCCCTGGGACCCCCAATCCCATGGGGTCCCCCAATCTTTCTTATGTCCCTCTGGATCCCCCTGATCTGTGGGGTCTCCCCCATGACCCCCTGGAGTCCCCTGACCCCTTGAATCCCCCCCCTCATCTCCCCCATGACCCCGTGTGTGTCCCCCAATGCCATGGGACCCCCCAATCTCTCCTGTGACCCCCCCCAATTTCCTCAGGTTCCCCTAATCTTCCCCATGTCTCCCTCATCTCCCCCATGACATTCTGGGTCCCCCAATGTCCCCCTATCCTCACCCCCCAACCCCCCGATTCCTCTCCAGTTCCCCCACACCCTACAAGCCCCCCCAACTCCCCCCCCCCCAATAAAGGCCACACTTGGGGTGGGGGGGTGGGGGGGGTGAAGCTGTTGGGATGCCATTTGGGGAGGGGGGGGGGGGGTGTCACCGGAGCCAGCGGGGTGCTGGGGAAGTGGGGTTTTGGGGGGTCTGGGGGGTGTGGGGTGTGCTCAACCTCTCTACAAGCCCTCAGAGCCTCCCTGTCCGTCTGTCTGTCCATCCACCCCCCCTCCCCGGCCTGCGGCGGGCTGGAGCCCGTGGGCGCTGGCAGCCATGGCCGGCGCACCCACACGCGCTGGGCCTGACGCTATTTCGGGGCCTCCGACCGCAAAGGAAACATCCGGGGGCCAGAGGGAGCCCGGGGGGGGGTTGGGGGGGTGACCAGGGACCCAGGGGACGCGGGGGCCACCGCTGGTGCGGGGTGGGGGGCGCAGGGGCCACCTCCCGTGTGTGTTCCCCCCCCCCCCCCCGTTGGCAGGTTGCCACGGGCCTGGGGATGCTCTGAGGGGGGAGAGAGTGTTCCCAGTGCCCCCGGTGCTCCCCGTGCCCAGTAACCCCAGTAACGCCTCGGTCCCAGTGCTCCCAGTCCATCAGGCAGAGAGCTAGTGGTCTCCATTCCCAATACACCCAGTCCCCATTCCCAGTGCTCCCAGTCCCCCACAGTGCTCCCCATCCCCAGTGCCCCCCAGTCCCCATCCCAGTGCCCCAGTCCCCCACAGTGCTCCCCATCCCCAGTGCCCCCCAGTCCCCATCCCCAGTGCCCCCAGTCCCTATCCCCAGTCCCCCACAGCGCTCCCCATCCCCAGTGCCCCCAGTCCCCCCAGTAGTCCCCATCCTAGTGCCTCCAGTCCCCATCCTCAGTGTCTCCGGTCCCCCACAGCGCTCCCCATCCCCAGTGCCCCCAGTCCCCCCAGTAGTCCCCATCCTCAGCACCCCAGTCCCCATCCCCCAGTGCCCCCAGTCCTATCCCCAGTTCCCCAGTGCTCCCCATCTCCAGTGCTCCCAGTCCCCATCTCCAGTATCCCCTTCCCAGTGCTCCCAGCGCTCACCCCCAGTCCCCATCCACAGTGTTACCCCATCCCCAGTGCCCCAAATCCCCCCCAGTGCTCCCCATTCCCAGTCCCCCCGGTCCCCCCAGTACTCCCCAACCCAGTGGCCCCAGTCCCCATCCCCAGTGCCCCCAGTCCCCCCAGTGCCCCCAGTCCCAGCCCTGGTGCCCCCCCGCACACATGGAAGCGATTCGTGGCTGGTTTTGCTCCCTTTGAAGGGCCCTGGTGCCCCCGGCCCAGCTGCTGACGTTACCACAGGGTCCCCCCGCTCTGCTCAGGGGGGCTGTGCTTATTTTGGGGGGGGGGGCCACCTCCAGACCCCAGGAACGGGGTGGGGACAGGGGTGGGGATGTCTCCATCCTTTCACCACTGGACCTTCTGCCCTACCCAGGGGGTGCTGGCACTGTTCTGCTGAGACCTTCCAAACTCGTGTCATGGGGGCTGAGACACCCCCAAAACTCACACAATGAGAGCTGAACCCCCACAAACTTGCCTCACAGGGGCTGAGACCCCCCCCCCAATTCATGATATGGAGGCAGAAACCTGCCCCAGCCTGTGTCAAGGGGGCTCAGACCCTCCAAACGTGTGTCAAGGGGGGGTTGAGAGCCCTCCAGACTCATGTCATGGGGTGCTGAGACCCCCCAAACTCACGTCATGGGGGCTCAGCTCCCCCCCAAACACATGTCATGGGGGCTGAGGCTCCCCCAAACTCATGACATAGGGTGCTGAGCCTCCCCAAACTCGTGTTATGGGCGTTGAGACACCCCAAACTCATGTCAGGGGACTGACACCCCCCCAATCTCGTGTCATGGGGTGCTGAGACCCCCCAAACCCATGTCATAGGGGCTCAACCCCCAAAAAAAACATGTCACGAGGCCTGAGATCCCCCCAAACTCTTGTCATAAGGTGCTGAGATCCCCCAAACTTATGTCATAGGGTACTGAGACCACCCAAACTCATGTCACGGGGTGCTGAGACCCCCCAAACTCATGTCAGAAGTACTGCTAACCCCCCTCCCCCCAAACTGCAGAGAAGGATGGAGATGGGAAAGGGGAAGGGACAGGAGTGCCGGGGGAGGACTGAGGGGTACGGATGGGGGGGTCCCCTTCTTTGGGAAGCAGAACAAGAGGAAAGAGCCCCCCCCACACTCCGTGTCCCCGTCCCCCCCCCGCCCCGAGGGAGCCCAGGCGTCCGGCCGGGGTATAAATACCCGGGTAATTGCGGGGGCCCCGAGCGCGGCCGTGGGGCCCGTGGGCGGCCAGGCCCGGCGCCGCCCTGTAATCAGCCACCGCCGCCGCCAGCCAGCGCATCCCCCTCGGCGGGTGACCGCCGGCCTTTGAAGGGCATGTTGGGGACCCCCCCTTAAACCCCAAGGCCCTGTGGGAGGTCTGGACCCTGATTTGAACACCCCCACCCCTTATCCCATTTAGGGGGTTCGGGTGGGGAGCCACCCCCCCCCCCCAATCTTGCTTCACCTCAGTGAAGCAAACTAGGCCGGGCGATGCCAAACCACCATGACACCCCCCCCCCCCCCCAAAAAACCACACCCCCCCAAAAAAACCCATAACCCAAAAACACCCACCCAAAAAAACGGGGCCCCACCCCCAGAAAAACACACACCCCCAAAAAACCACCCCCTACACCCCAAAAAAACCACCCCCTACACCCCCAAAAAACACACACCCCCCAAAAAAAACCCCCAAGGCCCTGTGGGAGGTCCGGACCCTGATTTGAACCCCCTCCTTTACCCCATTTAGGGGGTTCGGGTGGCTCCCCAACACCCCCCCCCCCCCCCAATCTTGCTTCACCTCAGTGAAGCAAACTAGGCCGGGCGATGCCAAACCACCATGACACACACACACCCCCCCAAAAAAAACACACACACCCCCCAAAAAACACCCCCCAAAAAAACACCCACCCAAAAAACCACACTCCCACCCCCCAGAAAAACACCCCCCCCCCAAAAAACCATCCCCTACACCCCCAAAAAACACCCACCCCCAAAAACCCCACCCCCTACACCCCCAAAAAACATCCAACCCCAAAAACCACCCCCTACACCCCAAAAAACACCCACCCCAAAAAAACCCCAAGGCCTTGTGAGAGGTCTGGACCCTGAGTTGATGCCCCCCCCCTTACCCCATTTAGGGGGTTCGGGTGGCTCCCAAACCCCCCCCCCCCAATCTCGCTTCACCTCAGTGAAGCAAACTAGGCCGGGCGATGCCAAACCACCATGACACACACCCACCCCCCTAAAAAACCACACACCCCCAAAAAACCCCACAACCCAAAAAACACCCACCCAAAAAAAGCCCCCCCACCCCCAGAAAAACACACACCCCCAAAAAAACACCCCCTACACCCCCAAAAAACCACCCCCTACACCCCCAAAAAACACACACCCCCAAAAACACCACCCACTACACCCCCAAAAAACACACACCCCCCAAAAAAACCCTAAGGCCCTGTGGGAGGTCTGGACCCTGATTTGAACCCCCTCCCTTACCCTATTTAGGGGGTTCGGGTGGCTCCCCAAACCCCCCCCAATCTCGCTTCACCTCAGTGAAGCAAACTAGGCCGGATGATGCCAAACCACCATGACACACACCCACACCCCTAAAAAACCACCCCCTTACCCCCCAAAAAACCACTCCCTACACACCAACCCCCACCCCAAAAAACCCACCTCTCCACCCCCCCAAAAACACCCCACACCCCCTCAAAAAAAACACACCCCCCCCAAAACACACCCCCCCCCAAAAAAAAAAGATTCTTGGGTTATCCCCCCCCCAACTGAGGAAGAGGAGGGAGGGAGCAGCCGTCCCAGTTTGCTCCCAGTTTGTGGGCAGTGGAAGCCCCAGTGAGGGAAGGGAAAGGGGGGGGGGGGGAAATTAGGGAAGGGGGGGGCCGGTGGTTGCGGCCTTCGGCGGGCGGCCGCGGCGCCGGCGGCTCGGGAGCGGAAAGCCCTGACTCAGGGCTGGGAAAGGGCCCCGCTGGCTCCCAAATGGCTGGTTGGGGGGGGAAAGTAGGGAAGGGGGGGGAAGGAAAAATTAAAGGGGATGGGGGGGTGTGGGGGGATGGGGGAAGATGGAGGAATAAAGAAAAGGGGGGGAAGAAGTAGTTGGAACAACCCCCGTGGTGGGGAAACTGAGGCACGGGGGATTTAAACCCACCCCCCACACACATCTCATCTCCAGGCCCAGTGCTGCTCCCATGAGGGTCCCTCGTCCTTGTCCCCAGTTCTGCCCCCCTGCACCAGCCTAATGCTGTCCCCACCCCCCTGACCCCCACCCTTGGTCCCCCCTGTCCCCTCTCCATCCCTGCCCTGTCCCCAGCCCTGGTACTCCTAAACCAGGTGCTTTTCTGTCCCCATCCCGGGTTCCTCAGCCCCATCCCGGGTTCCTCAGCCCCATCCCGGGTTCCTCAGCCCCATCCTCGGTTCCTCCAGCTCCATCCTTGGTGTTTCCCCCATCCCATCCTCACTCCCATCCCATCCTATCCCTGCTGGGTCCAGTTCTATCCCCATTTCAGCTCTATCCCTATCCCTGCTGGGTCCAGTTCTATCCCCATTTCAGCTCTATCCCCATCCCTGGTCTCTACAACTCCACCCGGGGTCCTGGTCCCCACCCCTGCTCTGTCCCCATCCCCATCCTGTCCCCATGGCACCGCTTTGCCCCACCTCACGCCCCCAGACCCTGGGGTGATGGGATGATGCACCCTCAGGTGCCCCCAGGCCCTCCCACCACTTGGTCCCTTCCCCCTCTTGTCTTTTCCCTTCCCACCTTCCCGGCACTTTTCCCATTCATTCACTTCTTCCCCTTCCCATCCCCTTCCCATCCCCTTCCCCCTCCCCTTCCCCTTCCCCTTCCCCTTCCCCTTCCCCTCCCTTTACCCTTCTCCTCCCTTCCCCTTCTCATCCTCTTCCCATTCCCCATCCCTTTCTTCCCCCTCTACTCCCTGGCTCCTTTTGTCCGTTCCCCTTCCCCTTCCCTTTCTCTTTCCCTTGCCCCTTCCCTTTCCCTTTTCCCTCTTCCCCTTCCTGCCTATGCAGCCCCTCAGGGTGCTGCCCTCCCCACTCCTCTCCCTTCCCCTTCTCTTCTTTCCTCCTGTGTGTCATCCACATCCCATCCTCACCCAATCCCATCCCATCCCATCCCATCCCTACCCCTATCCCTCAGCCTCCTCCAGCCTTCATCCTCCCCATCTTCCTACGCAACTTTTGCCTTTACAACTCTTTTCCCTTTCCCCCTCTTTTCCCTTTCCCCTATTATTCCTCCCCCTCCTCTTGTTCCTTTTCTTCTCCTTTCTCCTTTTCCCTTTTCCTTTTCCCTTCCTTTTCCCCTTTCCTTTTCCTCCCTTTCCCTTTCCTCCCTTTTTCCCTCTTTCCCCTTTCCTTTTCCTCCCTTTCCCTCTTTCCCTCTTCCCCCTTTCCCCCTTCCCCCTTTCCCTCTTCCCTCCTTTCCCTTTCCCCCTTTCCTTTCCCTCCTTTTCCCCTTTTCCCCTTTCCTTTTTTCTCCCTTTCCCTCTTTTCCCATTCCCCTTCCCTCTTTTCCCTTTCCCCTTCTTTTTCCTCCCTTTCCCTCTTTTCCCATTCCCTTTCCCTCTTTTCCTTTCCCCTTTCCCTTTTCCCTCCCTTTCCCTTTCCCCCTTATCCCTCTTCCCCCTTTCCCCCTTTCCCTTTCCCCTTCCCCTCCCCAATCTCACCCCCTTTCCACCTCCCCATCCCTTTCCTCCTCTCCCCCCTCCTCCTTCCCTTTCCCCTTCCCCTTTCCCCTTCCCCTCCCTTCTCCCCCCTCCCCACACACCCCCCCCCGGTTCCCCCCCATCTCCCTCCCGGCGAGGGGCGGTTCGGGGCAGGGCTCCCGGCCCCGGTCCCGGCCCGGCCCAGCCCCGCCGCAGCGGCACAGCGGGGCGGGCAGCGGCGGCGGAGATCCATCCCTCCTTCCCTCCCTCCCCTCCTTCCCTCCCTCCTTCCCGCACCGGGACACGACACCGGCACCCCGGGACCGGCAGCATCACAGCGGCATCCCCGGTACCCAACCCCCGGCATCCCCGGACCCGCGGAGCCCCGGAGCGCGGTGAGGAGCCTCCGGGATACGGGACCCCGAGGGATACGGGACCCCCGCGGGATGGAGGATTCCCCCTCCCCTCCCCTCAATCCCACCCCCTACCCCCCACGCCAGCCCTGGGGACTTTGGGGACACCCGTGGGGTGGGGGGACCCGCTGCAGGACACCCCCCCCCATCTCCTGGGACACTGGGGAACACCCCCCCCCCCCCCCCCCCCGCCTCCCCTGGGAAAGGGACCCCGTGAGGATGCGGGACCCCACACACAGAATAGGGGACCCCCCTTCCCGGAGTGAGGACCCCCCCAGTGGGGACCCCCTCCACACAGGACCCCCTATCCCATAAGGATGGGGACCCCCTCAGGATGGGGGAACCCCCAAGACAGGGACCCTCTGGGACAGACCCTCCCCTGGGGAAAGGAGACCCCCCTCGAGTTAGGAAGGGATACAGGACCCCCCCCGGGGAAGGGGGACCCTCCTTCCCCATGGGACCCCCCCTCACATCCCCATGGGACCCCCCCCCCATCCCCGTGGCACTCAGCCTGGACAGGACCCACGCGTCCGGCCATGGGACTCGGGGGTTATTTTCATCCCCTGGATTTTGGGGCTGTTCCCAGACGGGTGTCGTGTCGTGTGTGTGTGTCCCCCACCCCCACCCCACCCACCCACTCACCCCACCCCATCCGCTCCCAGCCCCACCCTGTCACCGCTGCCACCCACCCCAACCGGCCACCAGCACCCAATTCGGGGCATCGCTGGGGTCCCGCTGCCCCTGGGTGGGGGTGATGCACCCACTGATGGGGACACGTCTGTCTCCCAAAACCGGTGTACCTCAGACGTGGGGACACGTCTGTCCCCAAGGCCATGGGCACCCTGAGCCTGGTGACAGGGACACGTCCACCCCTGGCACAGGGCCACAGCCATGGGAGGACACCGGGCTGGCCCTGGGCACCCAGCGTCCCCCGTCCCCGTGTGGGTCCGATTCTCTCCCCTCACTGTCCCCTGGTGTCCCCATGGAGTCCCCCAGGGAGGGGATGGGGACACGGGGACGGTGCCAAGTGTCACCTCTGCCCCAAAGTGTCCCCTGCTTGGGGACAGCTTCACCGTGCGAGCTGGGGGAGCCGGGGGATGGGGTGTCCCTGGGTCCAAGGGGTGCTGGTGATGGGGTGATGTGGGGGGCTGGTGGGTGCAGCGGTGGGGAAACTGAGGCAGGGGCTGAGGGGGAAGTTGCTGGGGTGGTGGGAACAGGGATGGGGACAAGGGACAGGGTTTGGGGACAAGGACAGCCTTGGGGGATGTAGGGGTTGGGGACATGGGGTGGGGGACCAGGGGTGGGGTGTGGGGACCTGGGGAGTGGGGGACAAGGGACCAGAGTGGGGTCTGGGGCTGTGGGGGATCAGGGACTGGGTTTTGAGGACCAGGAACTGGGGTTTGGGGGATGTAGGGGTTGGGGACATGGGGGGGGACCCAGGGGTGAGGTTTGGGGACTTGGGTATGGGGGACAAGGGACCAGGGTGTGGTCAGGGGATGTGGGGGATCAGGGACTGGGTTTTGGGGACCAGGAACTGGGGGTTTGAGGGACAAGGGGACAAGGACTGGGGACTGGAAACCGGACACTGGGGATCAGGGACAAGAATTTGGGGACCCCCCAGAGCAGGGAGAGGTGATACAGGAGTGGGGCGTGTTGGCATCCTCATCCCACACAGCCCCACCAGCACCACCCAACCCCTCCAAACCCCCCAAGCACCAGACACTCATGCACCGAACTCCCTCCGTTCTCAGCCCACCAGCTCCCCAGGGGGAGGACGGGGCAGGGGGAGGACGGGGTAGCAGGAGTGGTGTGTGGGGGGGGGTGCTACTCCTGCCCTGCTCCTAAGGAGCGGGGTTGGGGGTCCTGCTCCTAAAGAGCAGAGTGGGGGGGTCCTGCTCCTAAGGAGTAGGGGAGGGGGGGTCCTCCTCCTAAGGAGTGGGGTGGGGGGGGTCCTGCTCCTAAGGAGTGGGGTTGAGGGGTGCTGCTCCTACCCTGCTCCTAAGGAGTGGGGTGGGGGGTCCTACTCCTAAGGAGTGGGGTGGGGGGCATCCTGCTCCTAAGGAGCGGGGTTGGGGGGGGCTGCTCCTACCCTGCTCCTAAGGAGTGGGGTGTGGGGGGGTCCTGCTCCTAAGGAGCAGGGTTGTGGGGGGCTGTTCCTGCCCTGCTCCTAAGGGGTGGGGTTGGGGGGTCCTGCTCCTAAGGAGTGGGGTAGGGAGGGTCCTCCTCCTAAGGAGTGGGGTGGGGGGGGTCCTGCTCCTAAGGAGCGGGGTTGGGGGGTGCTGCTCCTGCCCTGCTCCTAAGGAGTAGGGGAGGGGGGGGGTCCTGCTTCTAAGGAGTGGGGTGTGGGGGGGTCCTGCTCCTAAGGAGCGGGGTTGGGGGGTGCTGCTCCTGCCCTGCTCCTAAGGAGTAGGGGAGGGGGGGGTCCTGCTCCTAAGGAGTGGGGTAGGGAGGGTCCTCCTCCTAAGGAGTGGGGTGGGGGGGGTCCTGCTCCTAAGGAGCGGGGTTGGGGGGTGCTGCTCCTGCCCTGCTCCTAAGGAGTAGGGGAGGGGGGGGTCCTGCTCCTAAGGAGTGGGGTTGTGGGGTGCTGCTCCTGCCCTGCTCCTAAGGAGGGGGGTTGTGGGGTGCTGCTCCTGCCCTGCTCCTAAGGAGCGGGGTTGTGGGGTGCTGCTCCTGCCCTGCTCCTAAGGAGTGGGGTTGGGGGGTGCTGCTCCTGCCCTGCTCCTAAGGAGTGGGGTGGGGGGGGGTGCTGCTCCTAAGGAGTAGGGGAGGGGGGGGTCCTGCTCCTAAGGAGTGGTGGGGAGGGTCCTGCTCCTAAGGAGAGGGGTTGGGGGGGGTGCTGCTCCTAAGGAGAGGGGTTGGGGGGGGTGCTGCTCCTGCCCTGCTCCTAAGGAGTAGGGGAGGGGGGGGTCCTGCTTCTAAGGAGTGGGGTGTGGGGGGGTCCTGCTCCTAAGGAGTGGGGTTGGGGGGTGCTGCTCCTGCCCTGCTCCTAAGGAGTAGGGGAGGGGGGGGTCCTGCTCCTAAGGAGAGGGGTTGTGGGGTGCTCCTCCTGCCCTGCTCCTAAGGAGCGGTGGGGAGGGGGTGGGGGGGATGCTGCTCCTGCCCTGCTCCTAATTTCCCGGCGCGAAGCGGAGCTGATTTATGGGAGGTTTACACTATTTTAAGCGTGCCTCCGTATAGCCGCTCGCCCTGGTTTTAATTACCTCGGCTCTGGCGGCAGGGCAGCGTTCCCGGGGCACAGGCCTGGCCCTTGTTATCCTTGGAAAACCCGGAGCGCGCTGCGGCCGCAAGCCGGGGCCGGCTTAAAAATAGGAGCAACAACCACGGGGAAGGAGGAAAAGGGGGATGGGGGGTTGGGGGGGGGGATAAAAGAGGATGGGGAGGGGGGAAAAAGGATGATAGGGCAGCCCCCAAGTGAAGAGGGGGGGAGATAAGGTGGGAATAAAGCCAAAGTGGGGGGAAAAGTGGGGGAAAAAAGGGGGAAATTGGGGGGGAAGTGGGAAAAGGGGGGGCAGCTCGTGACGCCCGGTCTCAGCCCGCGGCAGCTGAAAGCCATGAAGGGCATAAAAGCAGAGGAAGTCGCCCCGGGGAGGGGGGAGGCCGCAGAGTAATTCGATTAAAAGGCCATAAAAGCAGAAGGAGCTGAGATTGGGAGGGGGATTTTGGAGGCGGTGGGTGGGTGGAAGGAGAGGGTGGTGGGGGAAAAGGGCCCCCCCCTCCCGCTGCGGGCACAACCCTGCTATCAGCCCTTGGAGAAGCCCCCGTGAAGATACCCCTGTTCTGAGGGTGGGGATGGGGTGTTTGCAGCTGCAGGGAGGGGGAAACTGAGGCACGGAGGAGGAGGAGAAGGGGGGAGTGGGAAGGGAGGGGATGGGTGGTGCTGTGGGGTTGGGTGCCCTGTGGGGCTGGATACCCCAATACCAGGTACTCCAGTACCAGGTGCCCCATGGTGCTGAATGCCCCATGGTGTTGGGTACCTCAATACTGGGTACCCTGATACTGGGTGCCCCGTGGTGCTGGGTGCCCCAATATCAGGTACCCCAATACCAGGTGCCCCATGGTGTTGGGTGCCCCGTGGTGCTGGATACCCCAAAACCGGGTACTCCAATACCAGGTGCCCCATGGTGCTGGCTGCCCCAATACCAGGTACCCCAATACCAGGTACCCCAATACCAGGTACCCCATGGTGCTGGGTACCCCAATACCAGGTGCCCCATGGTGTTGGGTGCCCCAATACCAGGTACCCCAATACCAGGTGCCCCACGGTGCTGCCCTCCCCACTCCTCCCCCTGCCCCACCGCACCAGTTACCCCATCACACCCTGTGCCCCTCATCCCTGGGTACCCCATCACAGCGGGGTACCCCTCCCCATCACCCCCTCTTTCCCCCCCACCCGCCAAACACCCTAACACCCATTTCCCTCTCCCCACAGGCTGCTGGCCGCCATGGCCCCGTCCCCGCGCTGACGCCCTGGTGTCCCCACATCGTCCCCATCGTGCTGCCACCCGTGTCCCCCCCCCCACCCCGCCGCCATGGGTGACTCCTACACAGCCGCCTTCCCCAGCACCCCGGGGCTGCTCTCACCCTCCGCCAGCCCCCAGGCATCACCCGGCCCCTACGGCCCCGATTACGGCCCCTTCGGCCACCCCTTCCCGGCACCCACGGGCGCGCAGGAGGTTTTGGGGGGTCCCGTGGTGGTGACAGCCAAGGGGCACCCACCGGGCGACTGTTTGCCGGGGGTCTACCCATCGCTGGAGATGCCACATCCCTACGGCTCCTGGTACAAGGGCGGCATCGGCGGGGGGCTGCCGGGGGGCTCGGGGCCGGCAGCACCCTCCTGGTGGGACGTGCACCCAAACGGGGGTTGGCTGGGGGGTCCGGCGGGCGCCGAGGGGTTGCAGGGCTCCTTGCAAGCTCAACCCACCTTGAGCCCCCCGCTCCCCGCTTACGGCTCCGACTTCGGGGCTCTGAACCCCCCTCCTTACACCGGCAACCCCTCCGCACCCCCACCCCCTAAACCCAACCCGGGGGACACCCCGAAAGGTCCCCGCGGGGGTTCTTTAGGGGGTCGCCCGGCTTGTGATTGTCCCAACTGCCAAGAATTGGAGAGGCTGGGTGGTCCAGGAGGAGGAGGAGGAGGTGGAGGAGGAGGATCCAGGAGGAAACCAGTCCATAGCTGCCACATCCCGGGCTGCGGGAAGGTGTACGGGAAGGCGTCCCACCTGAAAGCCCATCTGCGCTGGCACACGGGGGAGAGACCCTTCGTCTGCAACTGGCTCTTCTGCGGGAAGCGCTTCACCCGCAGCGACGAGCTGGAGCGCCACGTCCGCACCCACACCCGCGAGAAGAAATTCACCTGCCTCCTGTGCAGCAAACGCTTCACCCGCAGCGACCACCTCAGCAAGCACCAGAAAACCCACGCCGAGAGCGGCGGGGGGGCTAAACCCGACCCCATGGCCAGCGGGGACCAAACCCCCGGCGCTGCTGCTGCTGCTGCTGCTGCTGCTGCTGCTTCTCCCCCTCGGCAGAGGAGGCAACAACCACCGGCTTCTCCTGGGAAAGATGCTGGGAGCCCCGAAGAAGAAGCTGGGAGTTTGTTGGAGATTTGAAGCCTTCGTCCCGCTTCCCCCTCATCCTCCTCTTCCTCTGCGGCGCTGGGGTTATTTATTATGGGGTGCTGCCCGAGATGCGCCCCCCTTCCCCGCCCCCCCCCCCCCAACTTACTCCCCGGGCTGGCTGCAGCTCCTCGTTAGCAGCTCTAATTTATGTCTTAAATTATGGGGGGGAGGGGTCTTCAAGCACTCTGGGGCTCACTTTGGGGGGGGGAGGTGAGTTTCCCCCCCTTTTTCCTCTTTCCACACCCCCTTTTCTCTTCCCATCCCTTTTCCTTCCCCCCTTTCCTCTTCCCCCCCCTTCCTCTTCCCCCCCTTCCTCTTCCCCCCCTTCCTCTTCCCCCCTTCCTCTTCCCCCCTTTCCTCTTCCCCCCTTTCCTCTTCCCCCCCTTTTCCTCTTCCCCCCCTTTCCTCTTCCCCCCTTTCCTCTTCCCCCCCTTCTCTTCCCCCCTTTCCTCTTCCCCCCCTTCCTCTTCCCCCCTTTCCTCTTCCCCCCTTTCCTCTTCCCCCCCTTTTCCTCTTCCCCCCTTTTCCTCTTCCCCCTTTTCCTCTTCCCCCTTTCCTCTTCCCCCCTTTCCTCTTCCCCCCTTTCCTCTTCCCCCCTTTCCTCTTCCCCCCTTTCCTCTTCCCCCCTTTTCCTCTTCCCCCACCCCCTTTTATCTCCTGCTCCCCCTTTCCCCCCATTTTCCTTCCCCTCCTTTCTCTCCCCCCTTTCCTCTTCCCCCTCTTTCCTCTTCCCCCCCCTTTTCTCTCCCCCTCCCCCTTTCTC
Source organism: Gallinula chloropus (assembly GCF_964237585.1). Taxonomy (NCBI): domain Eukaryota; kingdom Metazoa; phylum Chordata; class Aves; order Gruiformes; family Rallidae; genus Gallinula; species Gallinula chloropus. Next base: position 2,088,849 of record NC_140116.1, read on the forward strand.
TTCCCCCCCTTTTCCTTCCCCCTTTTCTTCCCCCCCTTTTCCTCTCCCCCTTTCCTCTTCCCTTCCTCTCCCCCTTCCCCCCCCCCCCCAGTCTTGGCCCCCGCAACCCCCTCTCCCCCCCCACAGAGCTCAGGGACAGGGTTCACCCCTTCTCCTCCCCCCGCCCTCATTAGCACGCCCGGTTCATTAGGCGCTAATGTAACCACCCCCCCCCCCTTTTTTTTAGCTGGCTGAACCCCCCCGACCCCAACACCCCCCCTCCCGAAAATAAAGCAATAAAGAGGTTGCCAAGATGTGACCCCCCCCCCCCCTCCTTCTCCTGCACTGGTGGGGCTGAGGCCAGGTGGTTTCATCACAGGGATGGGCTCTGCCTTCCTCCCCTCGCTCCTCTGCTGTGGGGAAGGGAAACTGAGGCACGGAGGGGATGCAGCCACACTCGGGGTCACTGTGTCCCCCACTTCTCCAGGGGGGGTGGTGGGAGCTGGGAAGGGTTGGGGGTCAAGCCAGCTCTGTTCCCCCGCCCCCCCCATGTCCCCCAGGTCCCCCCATTCCCAGGCCCACAAAGTCCCGTGTCCCCTGGCCTGGTGTCCCCCTGTCCCCAGGTCCCCACCCCCCTGGGAACACGTGAGCACTGACCCCCACCCTGCCCCGTGCCTCAGTTTCCCCACAGCAGCGTCGCACCCGGGAGCCACGTGGCAGCTCGTGGGCACGTGGTGGGGCCACGTCTTACCCAGGACACCCCAATTTTGGGCGCTGTGGCCTGGCAGGACCCCAATCCCCCCTCCTCTTCTCTGAACCCCCCCTCCCCAGTGCCCTGGACCCCTGCCAGCCCTTTGATGGGGGGACCCAGCCCCGGTTTGGGGGTTCCTGGAACCCACCCAGCAAAACCCAACCCAAAAAGCCACAGAAAAAGGCAAAGGGGGGCGGGAACGTGCCCCAGTGCCAAAGCAAAGTGGGGGGGGGCACCCCACAGGGTGGGGGGACACAGGGGGGGGCCCCATGCCAGCGTGGCAGAGCCTGGAGTGCCCCCCCTCCTCCTCCAGCCCCCCCCAAACCCCCTGGGCTGGTTCTCTGCAGAGCGAGGCCTGGGGTTGCTGGAGGGGGAAACTGAGGCACACGGACCTGGCGTCACAACAGCAGGGGGGTAATTTAGGGTGGGGGTGTCAGCTCCCACCCCCCACCTCAAGCAGAGGTTTGCCTCACTTTGGGGTGCCTCCCCCCTGTCCCATCCCCACCCCTCCATCCCTCTCGCTGTGGGTGGGCTGGTGCCAACCAGCCCCCATCACCCAGCCAAACCCCAACACCCCCCCCCGACCCCCCCCCCGCTGTGGCCACGAGGCCTCGACCGCCCGGAGCCTCCCAAACCACGAAGCCCAAAACCCATCCAACCCCCCCCCAAATTAAAAGGACCCCAACATCCCCCCCCCCCCCCCAAACTTTGCCAGCACCACTGGGGATAGAGGGGGGGGGGGGAAGGACCCCAACATCCCCCCTCCCACCCCCCCAAACTTTACCAGCACCACGTTTTCCCCCTAATGGGGTGGGGGGTGGGTGGGAAGGGGGGGTAATTTGAGGGGGGGGTGGGGGGGGCTGGCGGCTCGGATGTCGGCGCCGTCCTTAATCGTTGTCTCATATCAACCCCCCCCTGCCCCCACCCCCCGGCTCCATAACGGGTGAGGAATGTGGGGCCCCCGGCCGCAGAGCAGCCCCCGTCCCACCCCCCTCACCCCAAACCCACCGCAACCCCCCCCCCCCCCCCCCTTTATTTAATATCCTGGATCCATTAAAATAACTCCTGCGGCCGCCGAGGAAAAGGGGGGGGGGGATGCTAAATTGGGGGGGGGGGGCGGCACCCACTGGGCTGCGGGGGAGGGGGCTGGGGGGAGTGGGGGCACCCACGGAGTGAGGGGGGGGTCACCCGTAAGGGGGGTTGTGGGGTGGGGGGGTCACGACGTGGTTGGGCACCCCCAGGATTTGGGCTGGGGGGAAAGGCGGGGGGGGGTGAGAGGGACCCTGGGGTGCTCGGGGATCTCATGGCGGGGGGGGTGTCCCCGTGCCGCTTCCCCACCCCCCCGAGAGGCAGCACCGCCTCTCTTAAAGGGGCAATGTCACCTCAAAGTGGGCCCCCCTTTATCACCCCCCCACCCCAATCTATCACCCCTCCGCGTTCTCGTGGGGAGCCCCCAGACCCACGCAGGGGGGTCTCGGCAGAGGATACACATGTTCAGGGAGGAGTGGGGGGGGTCACTGTGTCGCTCCGCCCCCCCCCGGGATTTGAAAGGGAACTGCGGCCCCTTTAATTCCCCCCCCCAACATCCTCCCCCAGCAACCCCCGGCTGCGGAAGGGCCCGAACTGCGGCGGGAAGAGGTGAGGGGCGGCGGGGGGGACACCGGGTCCTCGGGAGGGGGCTGCCGGGCTCGGGGGAGGGGGTGAGGGGGCTGCAGGGCACCGGGGAGGGGAGACTCCGGGGGGGGGGGGGGGGGGCGCTGCCAGGATACCGGACCCGGGTAGGGGGGGACACTGAGGTGGGGGGGGGCTGGGGGCTGCTGGACCACCGGGTCTGGAGCGGGGGGGGGGTCTGGAGCGAGGGGGCTGCCGGGGGGATATTGGGCTGGGGTGTGGGGGGCTGCTGGGAAACCGGGCCCGGGGAGGGGGGGGACACTGAGGTAGGGGGGGGCTGGGGGCTGCTGGACCACCGGGTCTGGAGGGGGGGGGGGGGGGGGCCGGGGGGTGCTGGGTCTGGGGTGGTACCGGGGGGTTCCGGGGGGATATTGGGCTTGGGGAGGGGTCGTGGCTGCTCCGTGGGGTCTCAGAGCCCCCCGGGGGGGTCCGGGGTTCGCAGGGCACCATGTGCTCCCTGGGGCTGTTCCCGCCGCCGCCCCCCCCCGGGGAAATCACCCTGTGCGAGGCCCACAACGCGCTGGTCAGCGGCCGCCCCGGCGAGCAGCTCCCGCTGCCCCCCCACAGCCAGGTGAGCCCCGGCCGGGACCCCCCCCGGGGCTCCCCCCTCTCCCCCCCCCCCCCCCCCGGTATCCCCATCCCCCTTCCCTGGTACCCTCAGACACGGGGGACTCTGGTGGGGGGGGATAAGCCCCGGTACAGGGGTAGGGGGACCCCGCTGGGAAGTGAGGGGGGTGCCCTGCTGGAAAGCGGGGGGGGGGTCGCTGGAATGGGGGGGTTGCCCTGCTGGGAAGTGGGGGGGTCGCTGGGATGGGGGAGGAAGGACCTGCTTGGATGGGGGGGGGAAATGCCCTGCTGGGAAGTGGGGTCCCCTGCTGGGATGGGGAGGGGAACCTGCTGGGATGGGGGGGCCCTGCTGGGATGGGGAGGGGAACCTGCTGGGATGGGGAGGGGAACCTGCTGGGATGGGGAGGGGAACCTGCTGGGATGGGGGGGGGGAACCTGCTGGGATGGGGGGGGGGAAACCTGCTGGGGGGGGGGGAACCTGCTGGGATGGGGGGGGAACCTGCTGGGATGGGGGGGGCCCTGCTGGGAGGTGGGAGGGAACCCTTGCTGGGATGGGGGGGGAACCTGGTAGGATGGGGAGGGGAACCTGGCTGGGAAGGTGGGGGGGGACACACCCCCACTTGGATGTTGGGGGGGTGGGGTGAGGGGGCCCGCTGAGAAGTGGGGGGGCACCTGCTGGTATATGGGGGGGCCCTGCTGGGATGGGATGGGGCCCTGCTGGGATAGGGGGGGGGGAGTGGGACCTTCTGGAAGTGGGGGGGTCGCTGGGATGGTGGGTGGGGGGGGGGTCAGCGCTGTGGGAAGAGCCCTGGGGATGCTGGAGAACACCGGGCTGAGCACCCACCAAGCCGGGAGCATCCCGGGGGTGTCAGGAGAGGGGTCAGGGCTGCTCTCCTGGCTCTGTTGGGTGTTTCTCCTTTTAGGGGGCAGTTTTCCCCTGTGCCCCCCCTCACACTCCCTGTGCCCACCCCCCCCTGCAGCTGGCAGACCTGCCTGTCCTCAGCCTGCCCAAGGAGACCCTCAAAGCCCACAGCCGGCCCGAGCACGGCACCCGCCCGGCCTTCATCCATCACCGCGAGTCCCTCTGGAAGAGGTGCCTCAGCGCCTGGTGAGGACCCCCAAACCCCCCCAAAACCCCCACTCTGAGCTTCCAGGGAAAGTTTTGGGGGGGTCTGGGGGCAGGTCTGGCTCCCCCAGCACTGAGGGGAGAGGTTTGGGGTGGGTGTCTTGGCTGGTGAGGGGGATTCTGAGGGGATGGGGAGATGGCGGGGGACTGGGGGGAGGTGTCTCAGCTGGTGAGGGGGATTCTGAGGGGATGGGGAGATAGGGGGGACTGGGAGTTTGGGGGGGTGGGGGAGTGTCTCAGCTGGTGAGGGGGATTCTGAGGGGATGGGGAGATGGGGGGGGCTGGGGTTTGGGGGGGTGGGGGCGTGTCTCAGCTGGTGAGGGGGATTCTGAGGGGATGGGGAGATGGGGGGAGCTGGGATTTTGGGGGGAGGGGGGGTGTCTCGGCTGGTGAGGGGGATTCTGAGGGGATGGGGAGATAGGGGGGGCTGGGGTTTGGGGGGGAGGGGGAGTGTCTCAGCTGGTGAGGGGGATTCTGAGGGGATGGGGGGGGTGGGTCACCCCAGGGGGTCTGACTGAGGTTTCTGCTGCAGGCGGGACGTGGGGCTGCGTGGGGTGCTGAAGGAGCTCGCCAACGCCGAGGAGGAGGAGGGTGAGTGTGGGCTGAAGGGCTCCCAGGTCACACCATGATCCTTCAGTTCCTTTTCCCACCCTCAGCCCGTTGCTCCCGGGCCTGGGGTGCTCCCGGGCCTGGGGTGCTCCCGGGCCTGGGATGCTCCTGGACCTGGGATGCTCCTGGGCCTGGGGTGCTCCCGGGCCTGGGGTGCTCCCGGGCCTGGGGTGCTCCCGGGCCTGGGATGCTCCTGGGCCTGGGATGCTCCTGGGCCTGGGATGCTCCCGGGCCTGGGATGCTCCATCCCTTGGCCTCCCCTCCAAGCCCCCATCCGCTCCGATGCTCCTTCTCCCTCTCCGTAGGGCTCCGATGGGCCAAGACAGGCTCGAGCTACACGCTGGCCGTGTGCCACTGGCTCTCCTCACTGCACGGATCCCTCTTCCCCCACCTCTCTGTGAGTCTCCTGGGGCTTTAATCTGAGGGGGACAACGTGATTCCCAACGGGGTGGGCAGAAAACAGAGCTGCATCTTCCTCCTGGGCGGGTTTTCCTTTCCAGAGAGAGGGAAACGGGTGTGGAAAGGGCTCTGAGGGGGATGGAAAAGGGGGGGAGTGGGGAAAGGGGGTTTGGGTACTGGGGAGGGGGTAGCAGAGGTGGTTTTGGCTCTTGGGTGTGCTGCTGGCTCAGTTTTAACTCTTTCCCCCCCAAAAAAGCTGACCAGTGAAGACATGATCGCCGCCTTCTCCCAGGCAGTGGACTGGTGAGTGGCCCTGGGAGCTGGGAAAAGGGGAACGAGTGGAAAGGGGGGACAGAGGGGATTGGGATGGGATCAGCTCTGGGTTAGGCTGGAGCAGGGCTTGGGAAACTCCATCCGATACCAGCCCTGGGCTGGAAGTAATTACTGGGAACAGGGAATTTCTGGGAGAAAACAGCAGCAGGATGGAAGTTTTATTTCATGGGAGGTTGGGGGGGGTCTCGGGGGGTGTCCCAAAGCTGGTGTCCCCCCCAGGGGGTGTCCCAAAGCCCATGGCTGGTGTCTCACCCTGCCCCTTCTCCAGGGCTGGCTGCACTGTCCGTGCCTTCGCCTGGCACCCCCACACCAGCAAGTTTGCTGTGGCTCTTCTGGACGATTCCATCCGGGTTTACAACTCCAACAGGTGAGGATTTACCCCTGCACATCCCCCCTCTCCCCAGGCTCCCCCCATTTTAACCCCCTCAGATCTCCCCCTGGCATCCCTACCCCCCTGCTTCGCTCTAGCTCTGCTCCCACCAGCACCATCCACTCCCAGACACCCCCCCCATGGATGCTTCCAGAAAGATCTCCAGCCTGGGAAGCTTTGTCTTGGGGTTTGTTTGGTGTCCTTGTCCCGTAGCTCCCCAGGGGCAGCAGAACAGAGCCCAGCTGCTGGTTTTCAGCCTCCTCTCTCCTCCAGGTCTCCCCCATCTCCTGGGGCGTGCAAAGCTTTCCTGAGGAGAAGACTCAGCCGGCTGGTCCTGCGCCCCCCCCCGTGCCCCCCTGCCCAGGGCTTCTCCCCAAGCTGGGATTTCAAGCCAGCAAGTTCCCTCTCCCACGCCGGGGTTGGGCTGTGGGGTGCTGGGTTTAGGTGGGCTCCTCTTGGCTCGCTGCTGGGGTCACTGCCTGGGGGTGGCTTGTCCCCATCCCACCTTCCATGGAATTTGGGTGGTGGTTGGCCACTGTTTCCCCCATCACCACGGTGGTTTTTAGGTACCCCCATGGTTTTAGGCACCCGCTGCTGCCCTGGAGAGGGGACACTGGGAATGGCCCACGGGCCTCAGGCTGTGAGGACTCTGGTTCTCCTGGTTTCCCTCCTCTTCCATGATGTTTTCATCTGGTTCTCCTGGTTTCCCTCCTCTTCCATGATGTTTCCATCTGGTTCTCCTGGTTTCCCTCCTCTTCCATGATGTTTCCATCTGGTTCTCCTGGTTTCCCTCCTCTTCCATGATGTTTCCATCTGGTTCTCCTGGTTTCCCTCCTCTTCCATGATGTTTCCATCTGGTTCTCCTGGTTTCCCTCCTCTTCCATGATGTTTCCATCTGGTTCTCCTGGTTTCCCTCCTCTTCCATGATGTTTCCATCTGGTTCTCCTGGTTTCTCTCCTCTTCCATGATGTTTCCATCTGGTTCTCCTGGTTTCCCTCCTCTTCCATGATGTTTCCATCTGGTTCTCCTGGTTTCTCTCCTCTTCCATGATGTTTCCATCTGGTTCTCCTGGTTTCCCTCCTCTTCCATGATGTTTCCATCTGGTTCTCCTGGTTTCTCTCCTCTTCCATGATGTTTCCATCTGGTTCTCCTGGTTTCCCTCCTCTTCCATGATGTTTCCATCCTCTCTGGCAGCTCCACCATCCCCTCGCTGAAGCATCGGCTGCAGAGGAACGTGGCTGCCATGGCTTGGAAACCCCTCTGCGCCTCCATCCTCGCCGTGGCGTGCCAGAGCTGCGTCCTGGTGTGGCACCTGGATCCCACCTCCCTCTCCACCAGGTACAGCAGCTCCCAGGAGGGTCTTTCCCAGGCTGGAAGGGATGCAGGATTAACCCACCATGGTTTCTTCTGTCCCTCTAGACCTTCATCAGGCTGCGCTCAGGTCTTGTCCTACCCGGGTCACAGCCCTGTCACCAGCCTGGCGTGGGCACCCAGCGGGGAGCTGCTGCTTTCGGCGTCGCCGGTGGACACGGCGATGCTGGTAAGAGGCTGCTCCAGCCATCCCCACCTCCCCAGGGGCTGGGCACCCTCCACTCCCTGGGGCCAGGCATCCTCCTGGGGCCAGGCATCCTCCTGGGGCCAGGCATCCTCCTGGGGCCAGGCATCCTCCTGGGGCCAGGCATCCTCCTGGGGCCAGGCATCCTCCTGGGGCCAGGCATCCTCCTGGGGCCAGGCATCCTCCTGGGGCCAGGCATCCTCCTGGGGCCAGGCATCCTCCTGGGGCCAGGCATCCTCCTGGGGCCAGGCATCCTCTTGGGGCCAGGCATCCTCTTGGGGCCAGGCATCCTCTTGGGGCCAGGCATCCTCTTGGGGCCAGGCATCCTCTTGGGGCCAGGCATCCTCTTGGGGCCAGGCATCCTCTTGGGGCCAGGCATCCTCTTGGGGCCAGGCATCCTCTTGGGGCCAGGCATCCCAGAGCTGGATATCCCATCCTTGGGAGGATGGATTAGGCAGCTCCTGAATCCAAACTCAAGCCAAAAGCATCGTCTGTATCCCTGAATCCACATAAAAACTCCCACTAACCACACACTCAGCATCCCAGATCCTGGTTTTGGTGATCCTCGAGGTTCTTTTTCCCTCCCCCTCTCCAGGTTTGGGATGTATCCACAGAGAACTGTGTCCAGCTGCAGTGGTTTGGGGGTGGTGGTGTCACCTACCTGGCTTGGTCACCCGATGGCAGCAAGGTGCTGGCAGCCACCCCTTCCGCCGTGTTCAGGTGAGCTCCACTGGGTTCTGTGTCCCATTGTAGTGCTGGGGAGGGATAACAGGGGGTGGGAGATGGGCTCTGACCTCTCAAGAGCAGCAGAATTGAGGTGGATCCCCCAAATTCTCATCCCTCTGGCTTCACCCTGTGTTTCCCAGAGTGTGGGAGGCTCAGATGTGGACGTGCGAGCGGTGGCCCACCATCAAGGGACGCTGCCAGGTAGGACTGGGGGCATCTCCCACCCGCCTGGGATGGACCTCAGGGGCTTGGATGGGGGTTTCTAAGCAGCCCCCAACCCAGCTGCCCCCCTCCTGGGTGCTAAGGGCGGCTCTGTGTCCCACAGACAGGGTGCTGGAGCCCTGATGGCAGCCGGTTGCTCTTCACGGTGCTGGGAGAATCCGTCATCTACTCCTTGTCCTTCTCCGAGTACCGGGGTGAGTCTGAGCCCTGAGCGACCCCTCTGCTCCTGCCTGTGGCCAGACAGGGGGTTTTCCCTTATTAGCTGCATTTTCCTGGGGTCTTTGCCTTATTACCTCCAATTTCCTGGGTTTTTTTCCTTATTAGCTGCATTTCCCCTGGGGTTTTTTTCTTCATTAGCTCCATTTCCTTGTTTTTATCCCTTATTAGCTCCATTTTCCAGGGTTTTTTTTTCCCTTATTGGCTCCACTTCCCTGGGTATTTTTCCTTATTAGCTCCATTTCCCTGGGTCTTTCCTTTATTAGCTCCATTTCCTTGGTTTTTTCCCTATTAGCTGCATTTTCCCAATTTTTTTTCCCCTTACTACCCCATTTTCCCAGTTTTTTCCCCTTATTAGCTCCATTTCCCTGGGTATTTTCCCCTTATTAGCTCCATTTCCCTGGGTATTTTTCCCTTATTAGCTCCATTTCCCTGGGTTTTTTCCCTTATCAGCTCCATTTCCCTGGGTATTTTCCCTTATCAGCTCCATTTCCCTGGGGTCTTTTCCTTGTTAGCTCATTTTCCTTGGTTTTTTTCCCCTATTAACTACATTTTCCAGGTATTTTTCCCCTTATTAGCTCCATTCCCCTGGGTTTTTTCCCTATCAGCTGCACTCCCCAGCTCCTGGAAGCCAGGCCACTCTGCTCTTAGCCACAAACCACCAAGAAATCCTTGTAGCAAAGTCAGGGAGACAAATCCCAGGAGGGGGAACGTGAGCAGGAGCCGGGCACTGACCGTGTTGCTGGGACTCTGGTTTCAGGGGAGCTGCAGGGACAAGTGGGAGGCTCCAAATCCGCTTCCATCGTGGCAGATCTGTCTGAGACCACCTTCGAGACGCTCTACGGGGAGGAGAGGTGGGTCTGGGTGCACCCCTCGGGGTGTGGGAGGTGTTTTGGGGGGTTGTTTCTCCAGCCAGCCTGGTGCTTGTTGACTGGGAGTGGGAATTCTCGTGGTTCCAGGATCGGAGGAGATGTTCACTCCATGGTGTGGGATCCCACTGGAGAGAGACTGGCGGTGATCCTGCGAGGTGAGTGCTGCCAGCACCCTGCCTGGAATCCCCCTTCCAGCAGGCAGGAGGGTGAGGGGAAGCAGGGTGGGAAGGCAGCACCCACCCTCCACCACCATATCCTTCAGAGAGGGACACATCCCAGCGTCCTGCTTGGTCCCACGAGGGGGTTTTGGTGTGGAAACTGCACTAGGATGGAAAATAACCTTCCAGGGGCTTCCACGTCCCACCCAAAAGGCTGGGGTGTTCCCAGGGGTGCTTCCCAAACCCTTCTTGGCCAAACCCAGCTTTAATTAAGCTTAATATTAAGGAGAAGGGTCTTTGAAAGCCCCAGTGTGAGGGAATCAGCCAGCTTGCCCCCCACCTCCACGGCCTGTCCCAGTCTTCCCAGCAAATCAAATCAACCTCAGTGTCCCAAATTTGGCATCCAGGGGCCCTTCTGTGGCCTCACACTCCCTGGGACACTGAGAAGCCTCAAGCCTCACTGCTCCTCCTCTTCCCTCCTGCAGGACATCCCGATTCCCCTGGGAGCCAGACGGTCGTCGCCGTGTTCCGCACGCGGAACAGCCCCGTCTTTGAGCTCCTGCCCTGGTGGGTAGAGGCCAGGTTTGGGGTGAGGATTTGGGGTTTTGGGGTTCCTTTCTTGCCACCAGGCTGCTGAAGGTGGTGGCTTCTCCTTGCCCTGCAGTGGTTTCCTGCGAGGCGAACGCGAGGCGCAGCCCCAGCTCATCGCCTTCCACCCCTGCTTCAAGAAGGGCGCCCTCCTCACCGTGGTGAGTGGGGGTCCCAGGGGTTTGGGGCTCCCCCTGAGGGGGAGAGGTGTGGGGAAGACTCCATGGAGCTTCCTCCCCTCCCCTCCCCTCATTCTCCTTCCTCCCCTCCCCTCCCCTCATTCTCCTTCCTCCCCTCCCCTCCCCTCCCCTCATCTCCTTCCTCCCCTCCCCTCCCCTCATTCTCCTTCCTCCCCTCCCCTCCCCTCATTCTCCTTCCTCCCCTCCCCTCATCTCCTTCCTCCCCTCCCCTCCCCTCATCTCCTTCCTCCCCTCCCCTCCCCTCATCTCCTTCCTCCCCTCCCCTCCCCTCATCTCCTTCCTCCCCTCCCCTCCCCTCAATCTCCTTCCTCCCCTCCCCTCCCCTCAATCTCCTTCCTCCCCTCCCCTCCCCTCAATCTCCTTCCTCCCCTCCCCTCCCCTCAATCTCCTTCCTCCCCTCCCCTCCCCTCAATCTCCTTCCTCCCCTCCCCTCCCCTCAATCTCCTTCCTCCCCTCCCCTCCCCTCAATCTCCTTCCTCCCCTCCCCTCCCCTCAATCTCCTTCCTCCCCTCCCCTCCCCTCAATCTCCTTCCTCCCCTCCCCTCCCCTCAATCTCCTTCCTCCCCTCCCCTCCCCTCAATCTCCTTCCTCCCCTCCCCTCCCCTCAATCTCCTTCCTCCCCTCCCCTCCCCTCAATCTCCTTCCTCCCCTCCCCTCCCCTCAATCTCCTTCCTCCCCTCCCCTCCCCTCAATCTCCTTCCTCCCCTCCCCTCCCCTCAATCTCCTTCCTCCCCTCCCCTCCCCTCAATCTCCTTCCTCCCCTCCCCTCCCCTCAATCTCCTTCCTCCCCTCCCCTCCCCTCCCCTCAATCTCCTTCCTCCCCTCCCCTCAATCTCCTTCCTCCCCTCCCCTCAATCTCCTTCCTCCCCTCCCCTCAATCTCCTTCCTCCCCTCCCCTCAATCTCCTTCCTCCCCTCCCCTCCTCTCATCTCCTTCCTCCCCCCAGTGTTGGTCCACAGGGAAGATCAGCCACATCCCCTTCTTCTTCGTCAGCGCCCGCGGGCCCTGCGCCAGCCCCAGCCGCAGCCCCGTTGCGGTTGTCGCCAGCGTGAGGGAGCAGCCTCTGTTCTCAGAGCTCTGACAACACCCTCAACGGAGCCTTCAGCCCGTAGCCCCCATCCTCTTCCTCCTGGGCCACACAGTGCAGCTTCAGGTGCCTTTAATACCTCTCCAAAGGGAGCTGCCAGCTCCGGGGCTGGATGTGATAAAGCTGGTTCCTTCTCCCCTCAGCATCACTGTGGTTTGGTTTCTTTGCCCCAGGGTGGGGTGACAGTTTTTTTGGGGGGGTGGGGGGGTTCAGTTCTTGAAGCTTCACAGGTTTTTTGGGGGTCCCAGTGCTGGTTTTTTTGGTGTTAGAATAGCTCAGGGTGAAGCTGTGGGAAGAAAATTGGTCCCAGTTAAGGGATGTGGTGTTTAAGGGATGGGGGGGGGGAGCCCTGTGCAGCACACAAGCCCTTGGGGGGTGTTTTGGGGGGAAAGAGGTGCTCCCCCAGGGGAAAAAGGGGGTAGAAAGGGTGAAGAACCATCCCCAGGGCATCAAACCCCCAAACCTGGGAGCCACAGGCAGGGGGATGAATGGGGCAGGAGGCTCGTGCTGGTCCACGTGAGCCCAGCCAGCGCTGCAGTGGGCTTGGGGAGCAGCTGGGACCCCCCCAACTCCCCCCCAAAGAGGGATTAAGGGTGATGGGGGGGGCAGCACTGTTAAACTCCAGGATTACACATGGTTAATCCATGGGATTACGCTGCGCTAAAGCTGGCGGGGCAGAGATGAGAGGGGAAAGCATGGGGGGGGCCCCCCAAAAACACCCTCACCCTTAGCTCTACACCCCCCAGGACCCCCCCAAAATCCTCCTGAGGGAACAATGACAACCCAGGGGCAGGGATGAGGGTGAAAGCCAAGGGCTACGTACCCACTCCAGCCGTGGAGATGCATCTTTAGAGGTGGGGGGTGGGCTTCATCCTACCCCAGGGGGCTCCTGGCTTTGCTGCCTCAGAGGATGGTGCTGAGCGTTTCTTCCTCCTCCTCCTCCTCCTCCTCAGGGGGGGTGGGTGCTGGGCAGGGCAGTGCCTGCAGGTACTGGAGGTGCAGCCGTGTCTCAGCTCGGCTCCTGCGCACGTAGCGGCTCACGCAGAGCAGGAGGGCGCCCAGCCACCCCCCCACGGCCACCAGCACCGTCACCTCCGGCCCCCGCTTTCGGCTGCCCCCCACCAGCGTCTCGTTGAGAGGGTGGGTGGGGGGCAGCCCCAAGGGTGGCCCCCCCCCAGGGCACAGAGCCCCCCGGGGGCAGGGGGGCAGAGCCAGTGCCAGCAGGAGGAGCCAGGCTGCCCGCATCGCTCTGGAGAGGGAGAAAGGGGGGGGGCTCTGTGGCCATCTGGCCCCCCCACTTCCAAACTGGGCGGGTTCATGGGGGGGGGTACAGGGGGGTGAATGGGTGCTGCTGTGGGGAGGGGATGTCTGCACCCACCTCTGTGTCTCTATTTCACCCCCACCTTGCACCCCAAGGGTACCTTGATGCTCCCCCCCTCACTCCAGCCTGAGTAATGAATGCACTGGAAGAGACTGGTTTTTACTGGTGGGGGAGAGGGTGCCCCTCCCAGGCTGCCAGCACAGGGAGGGGATGTTTCCACCCACCTCTGCGCCCCTCTTTCCCACCCTTGCACCCCTATTTCCTCCCCGCTTTGCACCCTTCTTTCCCCCCCCTTGCACCCCAAGGTTACCCTGATGATCACCCCCCAGCCTGAGCAACTAATGTACTGGAACAGACTGGTTTTTACTGGTGGTGCAAATAGGGCCAGAGAACTGGATCCAAAATGTCTCTTGGTTTGGGCTTTGGGTTTGCACCAGTCCAATGCTGGGACTGGGCCCAGTCACACCCCCTTGGTGGGGGGGGTGGGCGGGGGGGCTGGCCTCCCCCCACCCACTTCCAGCGTAGCGTCCTGTTGCCATCCCGTTACGTGTACCGAGTGGGTCGGGCCTCAGCTGTCCCTGCCCCCCTCTGTGCTGGGGCAGGGCTCTGTTTTGGGGTGCCTCAGCTGCTGCCTGCCCCCCCTGCGTGTGCCAGCGCCGCTCTGGCCATGGCCAGGGCCCCGTCCCGCGTGCGGTTCCCGCCGATGAAGCCGCTGGCGTGGACGAAGACGCAGCCGGGGATGCCGGAGAGCTGGGACAGCGCCTCATCCCGGACCCCCCGCCAGGGCTCGGGCAGGGGCAGCCTGGGGGGGGGACAGGGGAGGGTTTGGGGAGGGGGGAGAGAGAGGGGAAGGGTCAAAACCTGGTTTGGGGAGGGGGAACACGGTGAGGGGAAAGGGGGATGGGGGAAAGGGGGATGAGGGAAAGGGGGGGACGGGGTGAGGGGAAGGGGGAGGACAGGGGAGAAGGGGGACACGGGGGAGGCAGTGAGGGGAAGGGGGGACACAGAGAAGGAGGGGATGTACTATGGGGAAGGGGGGAGAAGGTGAGGGGAAAGGGGGGGGGAGGGACAGGGAAGGGGGGAAAGGGACAGGGAAGGGGGGAGGGCGAGGGGAAAGGGTGGAAGGAACGGGGGGGAGAAAAGGGGGCGAAGGGACAGGGAAGGGGGGAAAGGGGGGGGAGGGCAAAGGGAAAGAGGGGGCACATGGGGGGAGGCGGCAAGAGGAAAGGGGGACACAGGGAATGGGGGACATAGCGTGGGAAAGGGGGGGAGGTGACGAGGGGAAGGGGGAACACAGAGAAGGGGGGGATGTAGCACTGGGAAGCGGGCAAGGGGAAAGGGGGGGAGGCAGTGAGGGAAAGGGGGTGTACACAGAGAAGGGGGGGACAGAGGGAAGGGTGGGAGGTGGTGAGGGGAAGGGGGGGGGACATAGTGCAGGAAAGGGGGGGATACAGCGAGGGGGACGTTGCAAGGGGCCATGGCAAGGGGAAGGGAGGGGGGAGGTGGTGTGGGGAGGGGTCTCACCGGCTCTGGAAGGTGTGTGGTCCTGCTGGGACGCTCTGGACACGCCACTGCCCGCTGTGGTCTGGGAAAATGACGAGCTGGAGGGGTTCAGGCAGCCCCAGCTCCTGCTCCAGCCCAAAGAGGTGCTCCTTCCAGGGGCACCCGCCCTGGGGCAGCTCCAGCACCACCCCGCTGGCATCCACCTGGGTGGGGGGGACATGCTGGGTACAGGGGGGACCTGTCCATGCAGCCCCCCCCAAAAGCGCCTGCCCTGCCTCAGTTTCCCTAACCCAACAGCAGGTGCTCTGCTGGGGCCAGAGTTTTTGGGGGGGTGGGGGATATTGGGGTGCACAGGGAGGTGTGGGGGAGCACAGATGGGGTAGAGGTGTGTGCAGGGAGCCACAGCCTTCTGTAGGGGAGCAAAAGGAGGGGTGTATGCAGGGCCTTGTGGAAGGATATGGGGTGCAAGGAGGTTTATCCTGAGGGGATCTGCCCTCTCCACACCCCTCCCCAAACTTGCCAACCACCCTCCCAGTACCTCAAAGCGTCTCTTGATGGCTTCCTCCACCAGCCCCCGGGCAGGCAGCCAGGCACGGTGGTAGTAGTCCAGCCTGTCCATGAACTCAGCCCCAACCAGCTCAAGCGCCCGCCGGAACCCCGCCTGGGGACACACAGGGGGGTCAAGGGTGGCCCCAAGAAGGGGGTGACCCCAAGCTGGGTGGCCCTAAGAAGGGGGTGACCCCAAGCTGGGTGGCCCTAAGAAGATGGTGACCCTAAGAAGATGGTGACCCCAAGCTGTCCCCCATCCCCACCTCGGTGTCCTGGTTGGGGTCATTCTGAGTGGCCCCAAGAAGGGGGTGACCCCAAGCTGGGTGGCCCTAAGAAGGGGGTGACCCCAAGCTGGGTGGCCCTAAGAAGCTGGTGACCCCAAGCTGTCCCCCAACCCCACCTCAGTGTCCTGGTTGGGGTCATTCTGAGTGGCCCCAAGAAGGGGGTGACCCCAAGCTGGGTGGCCCTAAGAAGGGGGTGACCCTAAGAAGCTGGTGACCCCAAGCTGTGCCCCATCCCCACCTCGGTGTCCTGGTTGGGGTCATTCTGAGTGGCCCTAAGAAGGGGGTGACCCCAAGCTGGGTGGCCCTAAGAAGGGGGTGACCCCAAGCTGGGTGGCCCTAAGAAGCTGGTGACCCCAAGCTGTCCCCCAACCCCACCTCAGTGTCCTGGTTGGGGTCATTCTGAGTGGCCCCAAGAAGGGGGTGACCCCAAGCTGGGTGGCCCTAAGAAGGGGGTGACCCTAAGAAGCTGGTGACCCCAAGCTGTGCCCCATCCCCACCTCGGTGTCCTGGTCGGGGTCGTTCCAGCGGGGGTTGAGGTGCCCCACGCGGGCGCTGAGGGTGGTGGTGAGGGCGTAGCGCGGCTCCCCCTCCGCCTGGGCGATGCCGTTGTCGATGGCGTCGATCTCCTGCACGAAGTTCTCATACAGCTGGGGATGGAGTGGGGAACACAACAGGGTGTGTGTGTGTGTGTGGTGGGGGGTGTCAGCCCAGCTGGGACCCCCAAATGTGAATGGGTCCCCTCTTTCATGGGGTGACCCCCCCCGCCCAAGCTGGGAGCCCTGGTACCTTATCGTAGAGCGCTGTGACGATGGGTCCGTCCTCTGGCTGCCCCAGGAGCCCAGCCAGGATTTGGGAGCCAAAGTGACAATAAACCAACCCAGCGCTGCTCAGCTTGGTGGTCCAGGGTTTGTCTGGCCGGAGGCTCCGCATGGTTTGTGTGAAGGACCTGGGGGAGGGGTGGCAGAGGGAGCCCTGAGGGACCCCTGTATCCCAGGGAGCCCGTTGTGATGGGAGGGGGGGGTGTGTGTGTATGGGAGGGGAACCTCACCTCTGCGTGAAGGACCTGTGGGGTGAGCCCTGAGGGACCCCGGTGTTTGGGGGAGCTCGGTGGGGGGGGGATAGGGGGGTGTTTGTGGGTGTGTGTGGGGGGCGAGGGGTCACCTCACCTCTGGTGATGGTCGTAGCGGTGTCTCTCGGGGTCGTACTCGCCCCCCACGTCCACCACCACGTCGCACTGGGCCAGGCGCTGGGGATCCCGGGTGCGAACGAGCTCCGCGTCCTGCCGGGGCCAGGGGAAGGGGAGGGGGTGTGTGTGTGAGGCTGGGGAGCAGGGGGCGGCCCCCAGGCAGCCCCCGAGGGATGCGAGATGCGCCCGGGGAACTGGGGGGGGTCTGAGGGGGCCTGAGGCCCGGAGGGGGCCTGAGGGGGCCTGAGGCCCAGAGGGGGGACCGGCTGAGGGGGGGGGGGGGCTGGGTCCGGCCGCCAGAGGCCCGCGGCCGTACCCGGTAGCGGGGCAGGAGGCGCAGCAGGTAGCACGCCAACACCTCGTCGCAGTGGAAGGTGCCGTCGTGGGTGCCGATGCGAGGCGGCGGCTCGGGGTGAGGCCGCTTCGGCCCGGCCCCGCTCCCGGGGCTACCGGCGGCGGCGGCGGCCATGAGGCGGAGGAGGCGGCCGGCGCCTCGCATGGCACTGCGCATGCGCGGCCCGACCCGCCGCGGCACGGCGCATGCGCCTCAGCGCCCCCGCCAACCACAGCCGCTCTGCGGGGCATGCGCAGAACGTGTCTCTCTCGCTCTTTTTCCCGCCCCTCGCACGTGGTGCCAACCCCGCCCTTCCCCTCCCGGCTCCCGCGCCTCCGCCCCGCGTCTCGCCCCGCCCAGTCCCCGCCCCTCCGCATTGCGCATGCGCCGGTTCAACCCGCCTGCGTTCGGCGCTCACGCGGCAGCTCCCCACCTCGGCGTGAGTGCGCATGCGCCAGACTGCACCGCCCGGCAGGCAGTGCGCGTGCGCCGCGCGCGGCGCTTTAGGGGCGGGGCGAGGGCGAGGGCGGGGCTACCTGGGAGAGCCGGGTCACGGGGGACACGGGGGCAGCGGGACACACGGACACGGGGGACAGGGGGACACGGGGGACAGAGGGACACGGGGACATTCGGACACGGGGACACACGGACACAGGGACATGGAGGACACAGGGACACGGACACGGGGGACACGGACATGGGGACACTCGGACACGGGGACACACGGACACAGGGACACACGGACACTGGGGACAGAGGGACATGGGGACACACAGACACGGGGACACATGGACACGGGGGACACACGGACATGGGGGACACAGGGACAGGAACATGGGGACACGGGGACACATGGACATGGGGGACAGAGGGACATGGGGACACAAGGACACAGGGACACAGGGGACAGAGGGACACACGGACACAGGGACATGGGGACACAGATATAGGGACATGGGAGGGACACGGACACAGGGACACACAGACATGGGGACACAGACATAGGGACATGGGGAGGACATGGACACAGAGACACACAGACATGGGGACACGGGGGGGACACAGGGACATACAGGGACAGGAGGACACATGGACATGAGAACACAGGGACACGGGGGGACACACAGACACAGGGACACATGGACACAGGCACTGCCCCCCCACACACACACACAGACACACCCCCCAACCCCCCAGGACAGACACCCACAGCCCTGCCCAGTCCCCCTGGGGACAGACAGACGGACACGCCAGCCCAGGTGCTGTTCCCAAGCACGAGTTTATTCCCCAGGAGCTGGGCCCCTTCCCACACACCACAGGGCCCTGGGGAGGGGAGGGGAGGAGGGGGCCCAGGACACCTCCCCAGCCCCTTCCCTGCCTCCCCCGGCGGTCACTCCCCCGGCAGCCGGTAGCACAGAGCAGCCTCCGGTACCCCCAGGACACCTCAAGGGCCCCCGGTGGGTAATGTCATGGGCTGTGGGCAAGGTTTGGGGGGGCACAGAGCCCCCAGACAGCCCTGCTCCCCCACCCCCAGCCAGGCAGTAGTGTTGGGGGGGCGTCTTCCCCCAAATTCCCCCTCTCAGGCCTCCAGCATCGTCCCTTCCAAGTGGTTTTCAGCCTGTTGCTGCCCATTGGATTTTGGGGGGGGGGGGGTTGGGGGGTGCCCATCATTTGGCACCTCCCTTTCTGAAGGGGGGAGAGCTCAGCAACACCTTGAGTCCATCTCCCCATGGAAAAACATCCTGGTGGCTTCTCCTTACAAACAGTGGGATGATTTTGGGGGGGGGGGTCAAGAAGACCTTGAAACACCCACGAAGGGATAAGTCAGCTCTTGGAAGGGGAAAAGCTGCTCAT
Source organism: Gallinula chloropus (assembly GCF_964237585.1). Classification (NCBI taxonomy): domain Eukaryota; kingdom Metazoa; phylum Chordata; class Aves; order Gruiformes; family Rallidae; genus Gallinula; species Gallinula chloropus. The sequence goes on from NC_140116.1 coordinate 2,107,309, forward strand.
GGATCTGGGGTTGGGGGGAAGAATCCATATGGATTTGGATCCATCCCTGCTCCGTCGAGCGGGTGCAACCTCAGAGGAGACGGAGCAGGACCCCGTAGTGTGAAACCAAACTGTCCCTTATCCCAAATTCCTGCCTGGAATCACGTCCCTCGGAGGAACCAAGCTGATCTGCAGCCGCCCTTTCTCAACCACGGAGGGGTGGAGAATCCCAATGGGATAAGAGTCAGGAGATCTCGTTGCCGAAGACCTCGAGGACGAGCGGCGTGAGCTGCATGCTGTGCTCGGGCTGGAAGGAGAGGCAGCGGTACTGCTTGGAGTGCTCCTCGTTCAGGCTCCGCAGGTCCGCCAGCTTCTGGATCATCTTGGCGTAGAGGAGGCGGCTGCCAGGAGGGGGGTGTCGGCACCGGATGTAGGTCTGGAGGATGTCGGAGAGGCGATCCTGGAGGGACTCCACCAGAGAGGTGTCCTGCACGCCGGGGCGATCTAGGAAGCATCGCCGAAGCCAAGGTGATTCCCTCTCCTCAGACTAACTCCCGCGATGGAGAGGGAGGGAAGGGTGATGGGAGGGGTTTGGGGTGGGATTTGGGTTGGGGAGGTTGAGGGACTCCCATGCTAGACATCCTAGGATGTCTAGGAAGCATCACCAAAACCAAGGTGATTCCCTCTCCTCAGACTAACTCCCATGATGGAGAGGGAGGGAAGGGTGATGGGGGGGAGTTGGGGTGGGATTTGGGCTGGTGAGGTTGGGGGATTCCCATCACCAAAGCCAAGGTGATTCCCTCTCCTCGGACTAACTCCCATGATGGAGAGGGAGGGAAGGGTGATGGGAGGGATTTGGGGTGGGATTTGGGTTGGTGGGGTTGGGGGACTCCCATGCTAGACATCCTAGGATGTCTAGAAAGCATCGCCAAAGCCAAGGTGATTCCCTCTCCTCAGACTAACTCCCATGATGGAGAGGGAGGGAAGGGTGATGGGAGGGATTTGGGGTGGGATTTGGGTTGGGGAGGTTGGGGGATTCCAATCACCAAAACAAAGGTGATTCCCTACTCCCAAACTCCCACAATGGAGAGGCAGGGAGGGGTTTGGGGTGGGATTTGGGTTGGGGAGCTTGGGGGATTCCCATCACCAAAGCCAAGGTGATTCCCTCTTCCCAAACTAGCTCCCACGATGGAGAGGGAGGGAAGGGTGATGGGGGAGGGTTGGGTTGGATTTGGGTTGGTGAGGTTGGGGGATTCCCATCACCAAAGCCAAGGTGATTCCCTCTTCCCAAACTAACTCCCATGATGGAGAGGGAGGGAAAGGTGATGGGGACAGGTCTGGGGTAGGATTTGGGTTGGTGAGGTTGGGGGATTCCCATCACCAAAGCCAAGGTGATTCCCTCTTCCCAAACTAACTCCCGCGATGGAGAGGGAGGGAGGGGTTTGGGGTGGGATTTGGGTTGGGGAGGTTGGGAGATTCCCATCCTAGGATGCCTAGGAAACATCACCAAAGCCAAGGTGATTCCCTCTTCCCAAACTAGCTCCCACGATGGAGAGGGAGGGAAGGGTGATGGGGGAGGGTTGGGTTGGATTTGGGTTGGTGAGGTTGGGGGATTCCCATCACCAAAGCCAAGGTGATTCCCTACTCCCAAACTCCTGCGATGGAGAGGCAGGGAGGGGTTTGGGGTGGGATTTGGGTTGGGGCGGTTGGGGGACTCCCATCCTAGGATGCCTAGGAAACATCACCAAAGCCAAGGTGATTCCCTCTTCCCAAACTAACTCCCATGATGGAGAGGGAGGGAAGGGTGATGGGGACAGGTTTGGGGTAGGATTTGGGTTGGTGAGGATGGGGGCTGGCTGTCCTCCTACCTGGGGACAGGATGCAGATGGCCATGAGGAGCACGTGTTCTTCTTCATGAAGGTTCAGCTTCTTCAAGCCAACCTGGAACTTCACGAGCGGCTCCAGCAGGTCCATGCTGTGGCCAGCTGGGGAAGAGAAAGGACTCATTGAGCACCAGAACACCTCCCATTGCTCTGGGATGAGCCTGGAGCTCAGCAGCTCCTCTCCCAGCCCAGCAGAAAGCCAGGAGAGCAGAAGACAACTTTGGATACCCCCAAAACCCCGTTGGTTTCCTAAAGCAGGAGACAACAGAGGAGATTTTGGTTTCAAATCCATCAGGACAACGAACCTACAGGTGTTTTGTCTCCTTATCATCATTCCCACCCAGAACCAGGTCCCATCACGAGCATCTCCAGCCCGGTGACTGGTCCCAACACGCCCTACCCGCATCCCTGGGGTGATCTCTACCCTTGCCACCCAGCATCCCTACATCCCAGTGTTCCTCCAGGATTCCTTCAAGTGGAGGAGAAGGTCTGGGAGAGCCTTTACCTTGGGTGACATCGCTGACCCGGTACTTGAAGTCGTTGCTGCCGCAGGTCCACGTCATGTCCTCCAGGGTGAAGGACTGGTTGGAGCGCAGCATGATCACCTCGATGGCGCTGGACTTCAGCAGGGCGATCTGGTCCTCTGCTGCCAGGTCCCTGGGTGGGAGGAGAGGGGGATGTGAGACCCCACTCCTACATGATTAAGGTCCTACCTAATGAAGTTTCTACATAATTAAGAGCCTGTGAAATTAACTTTCTGTGTAATTAAGTTTCTACGTAATTAAGCAGTGTGGGTATTTCTGCAGCTGCGGTTAGTGGGTGGCACCAAGCAGCACCCTGAGCACCATCCTGGAGTTAAACAGGACCTGAGGTCCTTCAAGAAGCAGGATGGGAACTGCTGAGGTGGCCTGGAACATCTTAGGAGCTCAGGATTGATGGATTCCAGAGGGAAATCTGGTTAAAGATGAAGAGGAGCGACCCCAAGGAGGAGGAGAGATGGGGCAGGTGAAGGTGGGAACAGCGCGGGGAAGGGAAGAGCTGGAGAAGATGTGTGAGGTGGGATGGGATTCTCACAGGGAAACCACCAGGAGAGTGGGATCTGGGAGCAAAGGTCTCACCTGAATCCTGGGATCATCTTGGCGAAGCCGATCACCTTCTGTATGCTGTAGCTGACCAGGTCAGCCAGGTGTGGGAGCATGGAGAGGTGGGACAAGTCGATGTTCATGGAGGAGCCCTCGTCATTCTCCTCGGAGAGGACCAGGTTGGAAAACATCGGGGGTTCCACAGGCTCTGGAGAGATGGAGATGGTCAGGGGGGGCCCTGAGGGGGAGAAAGTTGGAGGGGGGTTCAGGTGTAGGGGGAACGAGGGGGATGGACGCAGGAGGAACCTGCTGGGATCACGGACACCCCTCTCCATCCTTGGAGGGCTCAGGTGTGGGGGGTCCATGGTGCCCAGAGAGGTACAACAATGGTTGGAGTGGCTGGATTTGGAGGAAGCTGCTGCACTCCCACCCCTGTCCCCCATGGAGAGGTGAGCACAGGTACCTGGGAACGTGCCAAAGGCATCGGAGCCGAAGAGGTCGGTGGAATCCTCTGAGGACAAGTCCTGGGTGAGGATGGAGGAGGACCTCGCAGCCCCCCGGGGGCCGGCGCTGCTCCTCACGGGGGGCTGGAAGAGAGGGTGGGGTGTGAGGAACGTTCCCGATGGCATCGAGGGGTTTTGAGTTGGGGTTGTGGGATGAAACAGGCTCAGAACATCCAGGCAGGAGCCACTGGGACCTACGGGTGGGAATCAGGGCCCAAACGTACCCGGAATTTGGTGAAGTCGGCGTAGGTGGGGTCGTAGGTTTTGTGATGGGCCTCAAGAAGGGTGTCAATGACCTTCTGCTGCTCCTCAGAGAGTTTGGGCTTGAGGCTCTCCTTGAGAGCTTCCTCCTCCTTGCGCTTGAGGATCATCTCCCGCTTCCTCTGCACCTCCTCGTCCGTCAGGATGACTGTAGGGACAGGGACAGCGTCACAAACAGGGACATGGTGAGGAGAAGGGGTATGGAGACCATGGGTGGACAAGCCAGTAAGGAGCTGGCTGGATGGTGGCATCCAGAGGGTCAACAGCTCTGTTGCAGGGTTAGATGGGACCTGAGGAAGAAGTTCTTCCCTCTGAGGGGGGTGATACCCTGGCCCAGGGTGCCCAGAGAGGCAGGGGAAGCCCCATCCCTGGAGACATCCAAGGTCTGGCTGGATGAAGCTTTGAGCTCCAGTTGGGACTGAGGTTGGGTGAGGTGGCCTTGGAAGGAGTTTCTCCTCCTGAATTAGGGGAAGGAGCATCCAGAGGCCACCTGAGCTCCAAAGAGCTTAAAGACCTGAATAACCCCACAGGGTTCAAAGAGGAGAGAAGCAACGCGGAGCCGCAAGGACTTCTTGGGGGTGACAACCCTCCCCCATCCCATTCCCCAACCAAATCAACACCAAAGAGCTCGTTAAGAGGCCCCCACCAGCAGGTCCTAAAAATAGCAGAGCTCATTCCTCAAGATGTGACCAGCCCTTTAACCAGTCATGAACTAAAACCACCTAGACAACGACCTCCTCGTTATCTGATGACGGGGCGGCTTTCTGCCCGCCTTGGGTCACCAAGAGACTTGATGTCCCGGTGAGCCGAGGTGGAATTTGGGAGGAGAGGTTGGTAGGAGCCAAGGTCACAGGGCTGGAGGCCCCAGGAGGTCCCATTCTGTCCCCACCACCTTTAGCCAACGGCGTTTTTCCGATGAGTGTTTGAATTTTTGAGGGGGGGGGGGGTTGAAGAGCTTGGAGGTGGAGGAATGATCCCATGATCTGGTTCGTTATGGATCCCAACTCAGGGAGGAAGAATTAAGAGTTGATCACCTGGTGATGGACCAGGGTGCAGCGTGGAAGGAGGGAAGATGTTTGGAGATGGGGCAGCATCTGTGGGGAAAGAACCCTGTGGGGCTGGGGATGAGGTTGGGGCAATGAGCTGAGCGCCTGGGCTGTGGCCACGGAGTTCCAAGTCTTTGCTGGTGTGGTGTATCCCAGGATTTGGGGTTTCCTAAGGGCTTCCCAAGGGATTCTCAAGGGATTGGTTCCAAGTCTTTGCTGGTGTGGTGTATCCTGGGATTTGGGGCTTCCCAAGGGATTCCCAAGTATCTACAGGGAGGAAACCTCAGAGGAAGTGAACTGATGGGAAATGAGGAAGGAGCCACAGAAAGGAGGAGGAGAAGGATCTGGTCTGCGCTGGAAGGGACCCCAAGGGTCACAGAGCTCCAACCCCCTGCCACAGGCAGGGACACCAACCTCCAGGCCTGGAGCTACACAAGGTTGCCCAGGGCCCCTCCAACCTGGCCTTGGACACCCCCAGGGACAGGACAAGCCCCACAGCAATGCTCACACAGGTCCCAGAGGGATGGAAACACAATGGAGGGTGTTTTCCACATGTGTCTCCAGCCCATGGGGAGCTGGGACCCTTCTGGTGTGTTCCAGGACAGCCACAGCTCTTCCCTCCCTCTTGTGCTCAGCATCAGCATGGTCCCAGCACAGCATCTCCCAGAGCCAGGGAATGACATGCTCCATGCTTGGAGCAGAAGGGACTTTTCTGTTGTTTCTTATTCCAGGAAGAGGAGAAGAGCTGGAAACAGCATCTCCCTGCTCACCCTCATCCCATGGTCCCGGCTGTAAGTGCTGCCTGGGTCTCCCTCCCACCCCAATTTGGGAATTTCCCCCCTCTCCACCCCATCTCCTCCCAGTTTTTGCTCCTTTCCCTGACTCTGAGATGTCGAGTGGTTGGTTTTGGGGGGTTCCCCCTGCTCCCCTCCCCAGCCTTTGGGCTGAGATCACAGTGAGGATGCTGATGGTCTCCAATCCAGCCCAATCCCAGCAAGGAAAAGGGGAGAAGAGATGCATGGAGCTGCTGATGGAGAGCTACAGACCTTGTGTGGAAGCGGAGAGGGGGATTAGCTTCAAACACCCCCATGGATGCCCAAGGACCTGGCTACAGAGGGACAAACCACCCAAGGAACCAGCTGCAGAGGGACAAACCACCCCAGGACACAGCTGAGGACCTTCTGGAGGGGAATTCCTCAATTCCCAGCTGTTTGGCACCCTAAGGAGCACAGATAATTAATTCCCCAGCAGCAAATAAGGGGATAAACTCAACACTGTGAGTGTCCTGCAGCTTTGGGGGTCCCTTCAGCCCTTCAATTTGGTGATGAGGCATCACAGGGCTGGAGATGTTCCCTCCTTGGATCCCTGTATGAAGGGAAAGCGGATAGAGGAGCAAACCAGAAGGTTCCAAGATGGATTTCAGCTCTGCCTATCTCCCAGCCCACCCCCTGTGCTCTGCTCTACCCTGAGCAGATAAGAGGGGTGGAAAGCCACAAATATTTGCTAACGTCGGCTGCGGGCAGCTCGGGATGAAGCCAGGACTTGTGGTGGGGCCATAAATCCTCCTCCAGACAGAACCTCAGCTGAACCTCCAGCTTCCAACCTCCTGCCTGGTCCATCTCCTTGGAGGAGGGTGGCTGTCCCCACGTTGGCCCCCCAGCTCCTCCCCTGGGGGAGTGTTGGTGGCTCAAAGCCCATCGCCGCAGCTTCTGGTCTGCAGTTAAGGCTCCAGCCAGACATGAAGGGACCCCTCAGGCTGCGGTTTGGGTCAGAGGTGACGTCTAAAAATCATCCCATGGGGATGGAGAAGGGTCTGCTGGCACCACCCCCCAAATTAACACAGGCACAAGGTGTGCCAGAGTCCACCCTCTTCCTCCTCTTTATCCTCTTCCTCCTCCTCTTCCTCCTTCTTCTCCTTCTCCTTCTCCTTCTCCTCCTCCTCTTCCTCCTCATCCTCTTCCCCTTCATCCTCCTCCTCCTCCTCCTCATCCTCTTCCCCTTCATCCTCCTCCTCCTCTTCCTCCTCTTCATCCCCATCTCCCACTCTCATTTCCACTCCAAACTCCATCCCATCAGGGTCAAACCAGCCCAGCTTTGCCTGCGACCACCCCAACAACACCTCGGGGGGAGACACAACCCCTCCCCAAAATCTTCAAGAGCCCCAATCTGACCTAAAAATACCAGCAGGGCGCTCGTTCCCCTTCATTTAACAGCAGCAAAGTCCACAGAAAGGCTATTTTTAGTCTCCTGGGATTTGGTTTTGTGGAGCCAGGAACAGCTCGTTAACGGGGTCGCTTATTAATTAACTCCCACAGAGAGCACGGACGCCCCTGGGACCTTTGGGACAACATTTGAGGTGGGTTTTTTTCATGGAAATTTCATTTTTTCCCCCTAGTTTTTTGGAGTTCTTGGTGTTTTGGTGGTGACTTCAGGTGCTGTTGCCTCCTGTTTGCCCAAATTTCCAAGCCCATCACCCTGAGTGATGCCTCATTCATGGTGTCTCCTAGCAACAGGTGATGATGGGGGGGTTGGTTCCAGCCTCCTCCTGGTGTCCATAGGAGGAACCACGTGAAATTAGGGGTTTTTTTTATATTTAAAAGCCTCTTATCTCTAAATATATTTGAAGAAAATCAATATTTGGAGGAGGTTGATGTGTTTGGATTGGGTTAAAAGCTGCTTTATTTGGCTCTGATGTTTACTTAAGTCACCGCCCTGCACGTGGCCAGACAGACGGACAACTGTGGTGGGAATTAGAACTCAAAACCTCCCCCAAAAAAATCCCAAATCCATGAGGAAAAGGCACTGCTGCTCCCCACTGATGGGAATGGCAAGGAAGCTCCTTCTGTTTTTCATCAGGATACAGCCCTGAGCATGTGAAGACACATTGGAGAGGGCGATGACTTTGCTCAAGGTGGATGGGAGTTAATTAGAAAGCACCCCAAAAACCTCTTGATGAGCTGATGTTCTTCCCCTCTTGAGAGCCAGGGAGGGAGGTTTGGCTCCAAAAAAACCAGCTTCCCAGGTTGGGAATCACCACAGGAACAGCCTCAATCATTAAACGAGCTGCACAATCATTACCCACCACATCCCCCTGCCCTTTGCATCCTCCCCAGCTCGGAAACAGGATCACAAGGTTGGAAAAGACCTTTAAGATCATCAAGTCTGACTGTTCCTGCCCTATGGTAACCCAGATCCCTGAGCACCTCATCTGCCCGACTGTTAAACACACCCAGGGCTGGTGACTCAACTCCCTCCCTGGACAGGAGGCCCCTGTTCCAGGCCCTGACCCTGCTCCAGGCCCATTCCAGGCCCTGACCCTGCTCCAGGCCCCTGTTCCACAGCCCCAGAACTCCTTCAGGGAAGAACTTTTCCCTCCCATCTGCTCTGCCCCTGCCCTGGGGCAGCTTGAGCCCATTGCCCCTTGTTCTATCTCCCACCAGACGTGCCCCACAAGATGTGGGACTGTCCCCCACAAGATGATCCCATCCCCCTCAGCATGTGGGGGACCATTCCCCATGGGATGCAGGGGATCACCCCCCTACAAGATGATCCCATCCCCCATGGGATGCACAAGACTGTCTCCCATGGGATCCAGGATCATCTCCCTTGGGATCCAGGACCATCCCCCTCAGGATCCAGGACTATTCCCCACAGGCTGTGAGACTGTCCCCCATGAGATGATCCCACCCCCCTCAGGATGTGGGGGACCATCTCCCATAGGATGCAGGACTGTCCCCCACAGGGTGCAGGACACTGTCCCCCACAGGATGCAGGGGACCACCCCCCTAGAAGACAATCCCATCCCCTGTGGGACATGGGGGCCCATTCCCAACGGGATGCAGGACTTTCTCCCACGGGCTGCAGGCCCATCACTCTCAGGGTGCAGGACCATCCCCACAAGATGCTTCCAATCCCCACGGGATGCAGGACCACCCCCCACCCCCCCCAGGAGATGTTCCCATCCCATCTGGGATGCAGCCCACTCAGGATGTGCAGCCAGGTACTCACACTCCTTCATCATGCCGATGTCCACGCAGCGCTTCAGCCGGCACGCCTGGCAGTGCCGCCGGTTGTCCTTGGTGATCTTGCAGTCGCCGTTGAAGGGGCAGGTGAACATGGCTTTCCTCTTCATGCTTCTCCTGGGGAAAGGAGAAGGATAAACCCCACCTTGAGCTAAAAAAACCCCACATCCTGTTCAGAGGATGCTCTGATCCCTGGGAAGAGATGGAAGCACCAATCCTGCTCTCTGGGAAGCAAAGTGCTGGAGAGGGATCGTTATGAGGATGCTGGGAGCATCTCTGTCCTCATCCTGTTCAGCTCAGCCCGTTGCTCCAAGTTGGGTTTGATCTTGGAGCTTCAGGAGAATCATGGAATCCCAGCCTGGTCTGGTTTGGAAGGGACCCCAAGGATCAGAGAGTTCCAACCCCTCTGCCACAGGCAGGGCCACCAACCTCCAGGCCTGGAGCTACACAAGGTTGCACAAGGAGAAGGAAACAAACTCTCCACACAGACACAGCTGGGCTGGGGAGGGGGTTTAAACCCCCCAAAAACCAACCAGCAGCAAAACCAACCAGAGCTGGGACCAGCAGTGTGGGTATTAAACATTTACCAACCTTTAAAGCCTGGTTCTGCTGGAATAACCAGCCAGAGCACATGTTTGCACGGGGCAGGAGAGAGAATTTGAGCTGGAGGAGCTGAGACAGGCCACTTAACATAATAACCCCCCTTTTGCACCAAAAACCCACGCCGTGTGCCACGCTAACCCGCCGCCGCGGTCGGGACTGTACGTTTTCCAAGTACAAAAGGTCAAAGGGAGAACTCTTGGGGCCAAAAAAATATATAGAATAGAGAAAAAACAAGGATAAAGATCGTTGTTGTGCAGCAGCGTCCTGCTAATGACACGTTAGGGGCATCCCAAGCCTGCTGAGGGCAGTTTTGGGGATGAGGAGGGGTTTTTGTTGGGAGGGGAGGGATGGGGATGGTGCTGGAAGAGCTGTTGCTGTCAGTTTGGGAGCATTTCAAAAGGTGATGCTTGGTTAAGGATGAAGGTGGGATTGAATAAAATCAAATCATCCCCAAAAGACCTGGATCTCCTGCTGGAAAGAGCTTTTCCAGGGATAAATATCCCCCCCTCAGGCTCGGGATGCTGCAGACAAACAACGTGGGGATGTACCCATGGGGACAGGAACGCTGCCAAACCTGTGCTTATAGGGTAGAAATAGAAATAGATGGCCCTGAGGGTGCAATTAGAGGCTATTTTAGAAAGGGAGAGGTAAACAAAGAGGCTTCACTCTCCCTTTCACCCTGCAGACAGGAGAATTAACAGCAGAGCGATGTGTAACCAAGGAATTCCCATTTCACCCAGCAGCCAGCTCCTAATTATCCCTTTTCTCTGTGTTTTCCCCATCCAGCAAGACCTTTGCTCTCCCAGGAATGGGGAGAAACGTCCTTCAGGGTTGTTGGTGTGGGGGGAATTAAATGAAATAATCAGGATTTGGAAGAAAATAACTCAAAATTCAAAGTTTTGATGAGTGACACTGGGGCTTTTGAGGGTCTGAGGTGGATGGATGGCTGGGAGAGACATGTTGTCCCACACAGGAAGGGGGTTTGGTGTGGGAATGAAATAAAATAATCAGGATTTGGAAGCAAACAATTAAAAATTCAAAGTTTTGATGAGTGACTCTGGGGTTTTTGAGGGTCTGGGGTGGGTGGGTGGCTGGGAGGGACACCATGTCCCGTGCAGGAAGGGGGTTTGGTGTGGAAATCGCTGTACCTTCACTTATGGGATATGGTAGGAGGGTTTCCAAGCAGGAGCTGCTCTGTCCCAAGGGTGTTTGGGGACACAACTGACACTGGGGATGACAGAGGAGTGGCTGTGGAGCCCACAGCAGGCCCTCACGCTGTCCATATCCAGTATATTTGCCTAAAATCCCCCCAAATCCCCCATTTTGTGGCTTGTTTAAGATCCACATTGCTCTTGGGGTGACAGATGCCTGATGGTGTTTCCTCACACAGGTGGGGAGAAGCCAAGCCCAGCGCCTCCGCGAAACGGCTTCTCCCTTATCAGAAGGGCAAAGTTACCTAAAAGCCAGATGGCAAACAGCCCCCACACCCCCCCCTTTCCCACCCCAAGGACCAGACCTCCATCACCCCACTGCTGGGTCCTTGTCCATGGGTGCTGATCTCCAAAGTGACCCTCAGGAAGGGTTTGTTATTGAGACTTTCAAGACCCACCGCTCACATTTGGGGAGCAAAGTTCTCCCCCACTCGTTAAAAAACCCTTTTCTCCCCCCCCAGTTTCTGCTGGCTCAGTTCAGCTCCTGATCCCAGGAACCCTGTAAATGTCTTTAGAGACTTTTGGGGAAGGATTTATCTTACAAGTCTGATGGAGAATGGGATGAAGATCCAGGAAAGGGTGTGAGAGAGGGAGATGCAGCAATGGAGATGCACTGAGGGGGGTAAAAAAACCTCTAAAACCCCCCGAAACTTAGAAACTGGAGATGCTGTGGGTGCTTCAGCCAAGCCCCAGTGGGATAAATCACAAGCTGGTTTATAAGAGCTCCTGAGCAAACAGCAGAGCTCAGTAACCGCCTGCTGTTGCCGTTGGCACACAGTGGACTTTGAAGCCAGCAGCCCAAGGTTGCCTCCTGCCCCTCCGAGCACCCAGAGGTGCCAGGAAATTCCTTAATGCCTTTTACAGTGTCCTTCAAACCCACAACGTTCCAGGGGGTTGGGGGGACCTTCAATGCTCCAGACATGGAGACTGGCAGCTTTCAGAGGTGTTTCTGGAACATTTTGATGAGGATCGGCATGAGACCGCTCGAGACCCTCGTGTGAGCATGGAAAATAAGCCTCAAAAAGCCTCAAAACGGCCTCAAACGGCTCAAACCAGCCCAAAATGGCCCCAAAATGGCTCAAACAGCCCCAAAACAGCCCAAAAACAGCCTCCAAAAGGCTCAAAACAGCCTCAAAAAGCCCAAAACCAGCCTCAAACAGCCCCAAACAGCCTCAAACAGCCCCAAACAGCCCTAAAACAGCCTCAAAACAGCCCCAAACAGCCCTAAAACAGCCTCAAAACAGCCCCAAAAAGCCTCAGAACAGCCTAAAAAAGCCCAAAACCAGCCCAAATCAGCCCAAAACAGCCTCAAACAGCCCAAAACCAGCCTGAAAACAGGCCCAAAACCAGCCTGAAAACATCCCCAAAACAAACCCAAAACTGCCTCAAACAGCCCCAAAGCAGCCTCAAAACAGCTCAGCCTCAAAACAGCTCAAACAGCCCCAAAACAGCTCTAAGGGCCTCAAACAGCCTGAAAACAGCCCAAAACCAGCTCAAACAACCTCAAAACTACCTCAAACGTCTCGAAACCAGCATCTCCTCAGTGTTTGGGGGTTCTGGGGTAAGGTTCCTCCCCACCCCTCAGGGTCTGGGGGTTCTGGAGTAAGGTTCCTCCCCACCCCTCAGGGTTTGGGGGTTCTGGGGTAAGGTTCCTCCCCACCCCTCAGGGTTTGGGGGTTCTGGGGTAAGGCTCCTCCCCACCCCTCAGGGTTTGGGGGTTCTGGGGTAAGGTTCCTCCCCACCCCTCAGGGTTTGGGGGTTCGGGGGTAAGGTTCCTCCCCATCCCTCAGGGTTTCAGGGGTCTGGGGTAAGGCTCCTCCCCACCCCTCAGGGTTTGGGGGGTTCTGGGGTAAGGTTCCTGCCCCCCTCACCTGAAGAAGCCCTTGCAGCCCTCGCAGGTCATGGCGTTGAAGTGGAAGCCGGTGGCTCTGTCCCCGCAGACGCCGCAGATCCGGGGCACGTTCCTGTCGAAGTCACCGGCCGGGTCGGGCAGCGACGTGCTCGCAGCCACCATCTCCGTGTCTGGGGGAGAAGAGGGAGTTGATCAGGATCAATCACCCTTGATCAGGATCAATCACCCGGATCCGGGTGGTTTGACACTTGTTTTAACTCCTTTTGACTCCTTTTCATGTCATGTGTAAGATTCAAGCAGCTCTCCCGAGGCAGGTTGCTGTGACAGGCATTAAAGCCGGGCTTTGAAGGGACTTTTCCTGGCTCACAGCATCCTCTGCTCCTGGTAGGAAACCCAGAGGGGTCTCAGCAGCTGCCGTGCCTCAGTGTCCCCATGCAGGGGACAGAGTCCCCCCATTCCCTCCCCTGCATCTCAGGACCAGCGATTTTAAGGTTCTTTGAGAACTCCAAATGAGCTTTCCCTTCCTTTTCTCTTCCCCCCCTTCCTTTTCCTCCCTTCTATTTCCTTTTTCCTCCACTTCCTCTTCCCCTCCCCGTCATCCTTTTCCCTTCCCCCTCATCCTTTTCCCTTCCCCCCTTCCCTTTCCTCATCCCTCCCCCTTCTCCCCTTTTCCCCTTCCATTTCCCTTCCCACTTGCCTTTCCCCTTCCCCACCTCCCCTTTCCCCCCTTCCCTTTCTCACTTCCTTTTTCCACTTCTCTTTCCCTTTCCTCCTTCCCTTTCCCCTTTCTCCATTCCCTCCTTCCCTTTCCCTTCCCCCTCCACCCTCCTTTTCCTGTTTCCTTTCCCTTCCCCTTCCCTTTCCCCCCTTCCTTTTCCCCCTTCCTTTTTCCCCCTTCCCCCTTCCCTTTCCCTCTTCCCTCCTCTCTTTCCCTCTTCCCTTTCCCCTTCCTCCTCCTCCTTTTCCCTTTCTCCCCTCCCCTTTCCCCTTCTCCCCCTTCATTTTCCCCTTTCCATTCCCTCTTTTCTCTCCCCACTCCTTTCCTTTCCTCCCCCCCGCTCCCAGCCAGGCTGACAGCCCCTGGAGCAGCAGGACAGACAGCCGCTGCCTCCCGTCCTCTCTCAAGGGGCTGCCAGGTCAGTCCTGCAGCCAGGAGGTGTTCCCAGGGGATGCCCAGCTCCCAGAATTCAGGGCTTTCATCCCTGTTCTTGGCTTACTCTGAAATTCAGCCCCATTAGGGGAGGAGGAGTCCTAATCCTCAACACTGCTGGGAGAGGGATCCCGGGAAACCTGAGACACCCCCCCCAAACCCTGGCACCCCAAGCATCCCCCCTGCACCATGAGCATCCCCCTGGCACTGCGAGCATCCCTCCGGCACCACAAGCATCTCCCCAACACTGTGAGCATCTCCCCAGCACCACAAACATCCTCCCAGCACCATGAACATCCCCCCAGTCCCCTGAGCATCCCCCCAGCACTCCTCCAGCACCACGAGCTTCCTCCCAGCACCACAAGCATCCCCCCAGCACTGTGAGCATCCCTCTGGCACCACAAGCATCCCCCCTGGTACTGTGAGCATCCCCCTGGCACCATGAGCATCCCACCAGCACTGTGAGCATCCCTCTGGCACCACAAGCATCCCCCCTGGTACTGTGAGCATCCCCCCAGCACTGTGAGCATCCCCCCAGCACTGTGAGCATCCCCCTGGCACCATGAACATTCCTCCCAGCACTGTGAGCATCCCCCTGGCACCATGAGCATCCCCCCTGGTACTGTGAGCATCCCCCCAGCACCCCGAGCTTCCTCCCAGCACCATGAGCATCCCCCTGGCACCGTGAACATCCCCCCAATACCCCGAGCATCCCCCCCAGCCCCATGAGCATCCCCCCCTGCCCCAGAGGAGCTCCATCCTCTACCTGTATCCGGAAGGTACCCCACGCTCTGCCGGTGCATGTCCCAGGAGCTCTGGAGCTGCGACATGGAGCCACCTGTGAGCCAAACACAGACGGGACACGGGCTGAGGCGGGTGAGCGAGGAGGGGAACGTCTGTCTGACCACACCCCCCCTGGCACGACTCGCTCCCAGCCCAAATGGTCCCTTGGGGTGGGGTGACCTCAAAATAGCCGGTGGTGGTGGTTTGGGTACCACTTGTCTGGTTCCCACGCCCCCCCTCTCTGCGCTGTGGAGCCGGCAGGAGATAAGGGAGGTCGCTACGGGAGCCGGAGGAACGCGGCGGCTCTGTTGAAGGAAGGACGGACGGACAACGGCACTCGGCCGGGTCCTTAACCCCCAAATCCCATTTTCCAGCTTTTCCAGACCTGGATAACCCAGTGATGGGTCAGGTTGTCCCCATGGGTCACCCCCCCCCCCCAAGTCTGACATGAACCCCTAAATGATGGCGGTGCCGCAGCAAAGACGCATCCCATGGGATGATGTCATGGTGTTGGGTGATGGTGGGACAACACTGCACTGCGGGGTGACACTGTGACACAGGGCGATGCCACAGCCACCCAGCACCCAAACCGTGGCAGGGCAGGGGGGCAGGGACCCCCCCCCATGCCCCGCAGACACCCCAACATGACAGGTTGGGTTCTGCTGGGCTCCTCACTTCACCGTAACTTCCCGGGACAGCGCACAGGGGTGCCAACAAGTCCAGCTGGGGTGGGGAAAGCAGGTGCTGGTGGCAACCAGCCAGTCTAGGACAGGTCTCGTCTCCTCCTTCACCACCACCACCTCCTTTACCACCTCCTTCACAACCACCACCACCTCCTTCAACACCTTCACCTCCACGACCACCTCCTTCTTCACCACCATCACTACCTTCCTCACCTCCACCACCTCCTTCATCTTCTTCACCACCACCACCTTCTTCTTCACCACCATCTCCTTCACCACCACCACCTTCTTCTTCACCACCTCCTCCTTCCCCACCTCCTCCTTCCCCACCAATTCCACATCCCCCTCTTTCCCCATCACCTCCTCCTCCTCCCCCACCACCGTCTTCCCCACCTCCTTCTCCCACTCCACCCTCTTGCTTTCTCCCTCTCTCCACTAAAAAAGCAGGAGATGACATGGTCCCCAACATCCTTTGAAGTCTCTTAAGCCCATTCCAGACCCAATTCCCACGTGGAGGACGGCGCCGCGTCAACCGACCGCCTCTGACTTCTTGGAAAAGGTTACTCAGCCCGTGATGGAAGTGACGCTGCTGCGCGGGGCGGAGCGCGAACGGGACTTTCCCTCCACCCCCGGCAAAGGTCCCTCATCCATCAGACCTGACATTTGAGCCTCCACCACTCACAAGGAGCAAAATCATCAGCGGTAGAAGCGCTGACCTCTTCCAACCAGGCATCAGAAAGGTCAAACCGGGGGTGTTGGGTGGTTGGTTGTGGGGTAGGGAAGCCCTGGGCTCCATTAAATCCCAGTTTTCCCCATCACCTTGTTGCCAGGACACACAAATCCATCCATAAGTCAAGAGATCTCAACCTTGGGATGATGATTTTTCAGCCCCAAGATGCTGAGCAGAGAAGGTGGATGGATGCTAATTAACAACTGGAGCCAGATGACAATCAACGCTGTAACGACGTGGGGAGATACCCACCACCCTGAATAAACCATCCAACCATTGTGCCAAGGGCTGGGCCATGCCAGGAAGCCAAAACTCATCCATTTAGGAGAGAAAATGAGCCCATGATGGGGAACCCCCCCCAAATATAACCCAGCGTTGAGGAAAATGGGCAAAATGTCCTCAAAATTGGTGTAAAGGAGCTTGAAACTGCAGCCTGGTGACTGGAAGGGGGGTACATGGAGGGGGGACACCCACATGAAACGAAGGGCAGGGAAGTTGCCTTCCTCCTCCCTTGATCCCATCCCAGTTTAATTAATTGTTGTCTCTGGGGAGCCTCGTTAGTGATTGGCTCTGCCCCAGGTTTATTAGGCAGCCGATTGACACCCCCAGGAAGCACCAGCCCATGAGTCAACGGCAGCGCCGTCGCGGTGGGATGGATGGATGGATGGATGGATGGATGGATGGATGGATGGATGGATGGATGGATGGAGCTGGGAAGCTCTTGCCAATGCTCACCAGAGTCCAGACTGATTTTATCTGGTGGGGGGGGGAGTTTGTTTCTTAACTCTCCCCCACCACCACCTCCATAACTGCAACCTCCTGGGAGCTGAGCCCCGAGATGTGGCAACCCTGATGGTATCACGAGCCTGGCAGCTCCTGCCACCCCTTCCTCCCAAAAAAACCAATCCTATCAGATGTAAACCCACCCCTCAGCCTCTCCTGACACCCCAGACCATGCCTGGACCCCCCCAGCCTCTTCTAACGCCCCCAGACCATGCCTGGAGGCTCCTCCATACCAGGCAACACCTAAGCACGATGGTTCCAGCTCTGGAGAGCCTGGGGTGGGGAACACGTTGCTGTGATGAGGTGTTGGGATGGTGAAGGAGGAGCAGAGTTTAAAGAGAGACTTAAAAACAGACCCACCCTCTATGGAACGGGGTGCTGATGAGGGAACCCATCTTTGCCAGCATCTCCACCAATATACCCAGAACCTGGGAAGCCCGGTAGGAGGAGAGGGGGGACACAGGTCACATCCCAAAACACCCCTATTTTGGCTTTGCTGCCAATTGCAGAGCTGGAGAGGGGATAGAATGACAGAATCATAGAAGGTTCTGGGTTGGAAGGGACCCCAAGGGTCACAGAGCTCCAACCACCTGCCACAGGCAAGAGACACCAACCTCCAGGCCTGGAGCTACACAAGGGTGCCCAGGGCCCCATCCAACCTGGCCTTGAACACCCCCAGGGATGGATGGGGCACCCACTCCCTCATCCCAGCTCATTCCCAGCCGCTGAGCCTCATCCAGACACGTTTGATGCAAGAGCCGGGTCTACGAGACTCATTTCCCAACCGGGATGAGCCGCCGCCGCCGCGCACCCCGCCCGGAGCGGAGCCCACGGGCCACCGATACCCATCGCGCCCACGGAACCCCCTGTGAAACACCCACTGGGAAGGGTGGAGACACCGTGTGCTCTGGGGGATTGCTGGGCTTCCTGAGATGGATTTGGAGTAGAAACAGCCCAATTTGGGGGGTTTTAATCCTCATTTCAGACCCCATCTCTAGATAAAACCAGCACGGAGGAACAAGGCGCATCCTGCGCTTGGATATGGGTTTAGTGGTGACCACAGCAGGAGGAGGTTGAATTTTTGGGGACAAAGAGTCAAAATTACTCAGAGGGGACCAAAATAAGAGCCAATAATGGGTATTCCTACAGAGTGACCCTTCCCAATTCCCCCTGCTTGGTGCTGGGGAGCACTGGGGAGCATGGAGTCAGGGTCCTGCAGCAGCGTGGTGCCCCCCTGGGGGGGTTTAGGAGGGGAGGGGGTTGGCACCTTTGTCCCTGGTTTCCAGGAAGGGGTGAAACCAGTTTGTGCTGTGGGAAATCCTGGTGGGGCAGGAAAGGAGCCCTCTGTGCCCTCACAAAGCTAAGCTTGGCCATGGAAGAGTTGGGTGTCCCAGGGGTGTTTGGGCTCTGGGGGTCCTGTTATCCCCCCATCGTGGACAGGAGGTGGCACATCAAGTCCTGTCAAGTCACTGGAGCCCAATGTTGGGTCATAGTTTGGCCCTAAACTGTTCCCATCTGTCAAAGCTCATCCAGGAAACACGTGTGGCAACTTCATGTCATGGGATCACCAGGTGCATTTGGTTGGGGGGGACCTTTGGAGCCCATCCAGTCCCACCCTGCAGTGACAGGGACATCTTCACTACAGCAGGGTGCTCAGAGCTTCATCCAGTCTGACTTTGGATGTCTCCAGGGATGGAGCCTCCACCACCTCTCTGGGCAACCTGTTCCAGGGATCCACCACCCTCAGAGGGAAGAATTTTTCCTAATATCCAACCCAAATCTCCCATTTTTGAGGTTAACCCATCACCCCTTGTCCCATCACTCCATGTCCTTGGGAACAGCTCTTCCTAGCTTTCCTACAGGCACCTTTCAGGGACTGGAATGTCCCATAAGGTCCCCCTGGAGCTTCTCTAGGCTGAACCAGCCCAACTCTCCCAGCCTGTCCTCACAGGAGAGCTGCTCCAGCCCTTGGATCCTGTTTGTGGCCTCCTCTGGACACACTCCAACAGGTCCATGTCCTCCTTGTGCTCCAGAGCTGGACACAGCACTGCAGGGGGGTCTCCCCAAAGCAGAGCAGAGGGGACAATCCCCTCTCTCAATCTGCTGCCCACACTCCTGGGGATGCAGCCCAGGATGGGGCTGCAGATGCACATTGGTGGCTCCTGTTCAGCTTCTCCCCCACGAGTCCCCCCAGGTCCTTTCCCTCAGGGCTGCTCTCCAGCCCATCATCTCCTGACCTGTGTGGATAATGGGGGTTGTCCCAACCCAGGGGCAGGACCCTGTGCTTGGCTTTGCTGAACCTCATGAGGTTCCCCTGGGCCCCTTCTGAAGCCTGTCCAGGTCCCTCTGGATGGCCCCACCATCCCAGGAGGGGCTCAAGAACCACGTACATGTGGCACGGTGGGACAGCTCTAGTTGACGTGGTTGGACATGATGATCTCAAAGGTCTTTTCCAACCTTAACGATTCCATTCCACTCCAAATTAACCCCATGCCAGCACTGAGGTCCTCACCCATCCACAAATTAGCACCATTGATATCACCCCCATCCCCTCCCACCCCCCCCCAGCTCATAATTCCAACCACTCATAACTCCACCTTCTTATCTGGAAGGTTCTACCATGTCCTCAGCACCCAGTCAGCCCGATTCCCAGCCCGATACCACCCTGCCAGTGAACACCACAGCGTTGGCACCCAGCAAGGATGGGTCAAAGGGGGTCATATTCCACCTGGATAATTAACCAATGGGAATTAATTCCATGGAGGCTTTGCCATCACGCTGAGCATCGAGTCATCCCCCCTCCTCTCTCCACCAATGGCTCGTGCCTTTGTTTCCCAACCGCTAATT
The DNA here is from genome assembly GCF_964237585.1 of Gallinula chloropus. Classification (NCBI taxonomy): domain Eukaryota; kingdom Metazoa; phylum Chordata; class Aves; order Gruiformes; family Rallidae; genus Gallinula; species Gallinula chloropus. The sequence continues at coordinate 2,126,727 of NC_140116.1, forward strand.
ACAGGGGAAAAGGGCAGAAAAGGGATGTTTTTCCTCAAAAATAGTTGGGAAAAGAGGAGGGGAAGGAGCTGTCAGGTGGGGAATGCTCTGGAATGCTCTGGGATGCTCTGGAATGCTCCGAAACGTCACCCTGTTGTTGCGACATCGCCACGTAAACAGGTTCTGGGGAGGAGGCGGCTCGATCATCACGTGCCAGAGGGGAGAGGAACCCCACTGAGAGCACCCAACCCCCCCCTGGAACCCCCCAGTCTGGAGGAGGAGGAGGTTGGGGGAGGGGGCGGGGGGGAGTTCACATAGCCTAGGGTGGGAGGAGGTGGTTTTGAGGTTTTCTGGTTGGTTTTGGGGGGTTTCAGTTGTGAAGGTGTTTTTATTTGGGGTTGTTTTGGGGGGGGGGTGTTGTGATTTTTCGGGGGGATGTGGGATCAGTTTTGGGTTTTTTGTTTTGTTTTGAGTTTTGGGGGGTTATTTGGGGGTTTTGTGGGGGTTTTTTGTTTGTTTTTTCTCTTTTTGGGTTGGTTTTATTTTTGGGGAGGGTGTTTGAGGGTGGTTTTTTTGCTAGACCTAGAGGAAAACCTTCACCTGATGAACCCAGGGAATATCACCACCATCTCTGTAGCAATAACAACAGAAATAATAACACCAAGGACCTGCTGAAGACCTGCCCCAGGTTGGGAGAGGAACCAAAGCTGCGCTCAGGAGGAGAAGTTCAACCTTCTCCCCTCCATCTGGAGCAAAGGCCACAAAGCCCGATGACTCCAGGTTGGGAAGAGCCACTTAAACCCCTGTTTGATGCCACAAATGAGATCAGATATTACAGATATTCCCCCAAATCACTTAATACAATAAAAGATGGGTTAAACCACAGAGGGTACAAGAACCAGCCTGTCTCTGCAAAGCACCAAGCCTGAACTCCACAGGAAAAGTCCAGAATTCAAGGTCCTGGGATCCACAAAGTCATAACGTACGTGGAAAATAGAGAGAGATAGAGGGAGATAGAGCCCTTGTGAGGCCACCGATCCGCTCCGGTGGCCTTTGAAATAATAAACTCATTTAGTAAGATTGCAGGAGATAGAGGATGCCATCTGAGGTCATTCCCAGAGTCAGGGACACGGAGGGTGATGGAAGTGGGTTGGGTTGGGTGTTTGCAGTGAGAGGTCCTCAGCACCCTGAAAAGAGGTGGGGCAGGAGGGGGAGGGCAAGGGCAAGATGGGCAGGAGGGGAAGGTGGGCAGGAGGGGAAGAGCAAGGGGGGCAGGAGGGGAAGGGGGCCAGGAAGAGGAAGGGCAAGGTAGGAAAAGCCAAGGGGGGCAGGAGAGGAAGGGCAAGGTGGGCAAGGGCAAGGTGGGCAAGGAGGGGAAGGCCACGGTAGGGAAAAGCAAGGTGGGCAGGAAGGGAAGGGCAAGGTGGGGAAGGACAAGGGAGGCAGGAGGGGAGGGGCAAGGGGGGCAGAGGGACGAGGGCAAGCCCCTCTCTTTGGGCTCCCAGAGCTGCTCTGCTTCCAGTTACCCAGTCACGTTACTTCCTAAAGAGCCCTGAACACGCTTCACGTGTCCGGGCAGGGAAAGGACCCAGAGAAGCCGCGCTGGGAGAAGCAGCAGCCAATGGAAGAGTCGGTTTGTGACAGCTGAGTCACCCAAAAACCAACCCCACAGAGACACAAGCCTCAGCCAGCCCTCCTTGGGAGCCCTAAGTGAGCGCCGCCGGCTTTGGGAAGGAGCCAGTCCCCCCACCGAGCCCTTTCCTGGGAACTGGGCACTGCCAGAGGCTCCCAACGGAGCACGTACCCAGCCTGGAGGTCTCATCTCCACATCCTGGTGGGACCCAAAAATCAGCACAAGCTGGTCCAGGACTGTGCTGAAGAGAGAAACGGAGCAGCCCAGTAGGATATCAGCACAGCCCAGGGGGATATTTCCCATTTACAGGGTAAAATACCCCAAAATCACGTTGCCTGAGGCCATGGAGCACGTGTGTGGATACCAGAGGGTCAAGGTTGAATGTGCCCAGGTCCAGGGGTAAATCTCAGCAGCTCAAAGATCCCTGCCTTGAGCTTTGCACCCCCCTTACTCCCCTTAATCCTTTCTTGCCCCCTCCCCAAATCTCAACACAAAGTGTTCCCAAGGTTCCTTAAGAGCCAGGAGGGAAGCAGGGATTTTTATCAAGCTGATTAAAGGGAAACGAGAGATTTGGGGGGCCGGGTGATTTCTCCACCCTCCCACGCTCAGGTCCACACATCACAAGGGGGGAGATCAAACCCCCCAAAATTAGGGGGTTAAATTCAGGATTAGGAACCCCTCAGCCCCATCCCCAGCGTGAGGCAGGTGGTGGAAAGAAGAATGATTGATATCTCTTACCCAGGGGGGATTGGAGGGGTGATAAGGGACCCTCATGTCCTCACAAAGAGAAGCCCAAAACCTCCCCCCCCGATCCACACAGGACCCCCAACCGCCCCAGTGAGGCAACAGGCATCACCCCCCTCCCCAACCACCCATCAAGGCGGGGGTCAAACCCTTAGGAAGAGGCAGATTTTGGTCAAAAAGAGGAAGAAAGAGGCAGCATGTGACCGGACAGCCCGTTTCAACCTCACCCCCCACCTCTAGATAACAACACGGATAAGGAACCGGTACCTGAGCCGACGCTGACTCAGCAAATATTTAAGGGGGAAGCTCCTGGTTGCCCCACAGGTCCTTCACCTGATGTCACACTGAGGCCTCTCAACCACGAGGAGACCCCGTTTTCCTGGGTTCCCCATTCTGGGGGTCACAGCCCAGAAATTCCCTTTAAAACCTTGGAGATTCTCTGGTTTCCTTATCGCTCCTGACTTTTGCTCCCTGAGTGGTTTATGTTCTTCACCTGCTTCAACCGCCCATCACCCTCCTGACCTTTAGAATTTTAAATCAAAATAGGGGGGTTTGGGTTTGTCTTAGAATAAAATCATTCAACTAGAAGACACCTACAAGGCTCCACTCATCTGATGTGGTTTTACCCAGCTCTTAAGTTGTCCTATTCCACAGCACCAAAAATTTAACCAAATTTAACCAAATCAGCCCAAATTGTGGGTTTTTTCCCCCCCCAGCAACATGCTGAACTGATTCTGGGCTTTGTTACCTAGAAATATAATTAAAACCAATTAGACTAAACAACATATTGGCCAAATGTTGAGGATTTTGGGGTGTTTTGGGCCAGCTTATGGGGTGTAATGTGAAGGATGGAGCCCAGCTCCAAGCACGGGGGATCCTGGTTGCTTTGTGTCACTAGAATGGAGAATGGAAGATGCAAAAGCACCCAAAAAAATACTTTATTTCTGCAAAAAGTATCCCAAAAATGCTTTATTTCTGCAAAAGCACCCCAAAAATGCTATATCTCTGAAAAATCATCCAAAAAATGCCTTATTTTTAATAATACCCCTCCAAAATCTCTGAGCTGGGATCCCATATGGAGCCACACTTTACCTGGGACCACAGAAGCTGCTTGACCAACTCAAACAAAACATTCCCAGTCTCAAGGTGAAGTGGAAATACAAAGTTTTGGGAAAAAATAAAGGATTTTGGCTCAACAAACTCACAAAGTCCAGCTCTGAGAAGGAATCCTGATGCCCCCAGCTCTTGGAAAGGTCAATCCAGGGTGGGACAAGACCCTACCTGCTGCCTCAACCCATCCCCACCAACATCCTTCGAGATGCCACTCGCGTCATATCCAAACCCAACCGCCCACGGGCCAATCGACGCCTCCTTCCGTGGGAGCGTGGGTTAATCCCTCCCACATCAGGGTTTTTGGGGGATATTTATTATTTTAGTTTATTTTTAGGAAAGTCCCTTCCAGCTGCATCCAATCCCCCCCCAAAATAACAGCCCCCACATCTGTCATCCCTCCAGCCGCACCATCAACCCGTCGCGCTCATCCCTGGCCAGAATCCACCCCAAAACATTCACTCGGTGGGACTGGACACACACAGACTCCCCCCCAACCCTTTTAACTCCTTTTACACCCCTCACAACCCTTTTAACTCCTTTTACTCCCCCCCCACAACCCTTTTCACTCCCTTTACTCCCGCCCCCCCCCCCCCCCAGCTTTTAGCTCCTTTAACTCCCCACTGCCCCCCCCAGCCCTTTTCACTCCCTTTACTCCTCTCCAGGTGACTCGATATTTCCCCTCCAAAAGCCAGGGAAGCTCATCCCCTGCCTTGTCCCCCCTCCTGTTCCTCATCACTCCCTCCCGCCCCTTCCAAAACCCGGCAGCACCAGAGCCGCCCCGATTTGACTCGGTTTTACCCAGCTGCTTCAGAAAAGGAAGGAGAAGTTTTATTCAAATGAGTAATTAGAGCTGTAACTTCCTCCCCCCGAAACAGAGGGGGTCAAATCGTCCTCCCTACCCACACACGAGCTCTCGGACCATGAACCTGACACAACCCAACTCATTCCTGTTCCCAACACAGATGAAGAACCACCAGGGTCCCGAGCAGGGTGATGAACTGGGGAGGCGGCTGTTTTGGCCCCTTTTTCTTTTTCTGGGGGGGGTGCAGGGGGGGAAATACGCTACCCTGAGATGTCTCGGTGCTTTTAACCGAGTCCTGGGAGGAAGATGAGTCACTGGCCCGGCTCGTGTGGGAGGGGAACACGCCGCAAAGCACTGCCGAGCCAGGGCCGGTTTCTCATGAAAACCAGTTTCTGGAGAAACTTTTACCAGTAAAAGTTCCAGTAAGGGGTGGGGGGGGGAAAGAAGGAGCAGCTCACCCCAAAGAACTGGCACATCTACCTGCCACCCTGACCCCTCTGTCCTCTGCTCGGCCCTGGGGAGCCCTGCATGGTTTACGGAAAGTTATACCCCCCCCCACCCCAAACCCCAGTGCCAGAGCAGCAGGAAGATTCCCGGTACCTTGGTTTTCCTTTGGCAAAAGATCCCAGCAGTTACATCCGACACAGGCAACGGGATCGCTCGGGAACGGAGGAGAAGTCACTGGGGAATCACAAAGGAGCGTGGTTACACCATGCTGGGGGGGCTTGGGGGGGTGCCAGCTTCCCCCTCCCTTCAGAACAGACACGGGGAGGATCAGCTTCAGATGTGTTTTTAAAGCTGATTGTTGATCAGGGTCTTATCAGTGCCCAAGATAAGGAACAGGCTGGGAGCACTAAGGCAGCAGTTAAACACCCTGACAGCACCCAGGCACTTCACTGACCTCAGACCCCCCCGCCCTGAAAGGGCATGGGGAGGTGGGGGGGGGCACACCATCAAGGGGGATGTGACTGGGTCCAGTTTGTCCCCACCCTCGTGCTGGTCCAAGGGGAAGCACCGACCAGCCCAGAGAGAGTTAAGTCAGGCAGGATTTGGGGGGGAAGCCCCACAGGGTTTGGAGGAATGCACCCCCACATCACTTCTCCCCACCCGGACACCCCACAGCCAGAAGCTGAACCCCCATTACTGAACCCAGTAAGGAGACTGGGCAGCACTAGAGAAGCCCTGACACACCAAAAACCCCCAACTTCCAGGAAGGCTGGGAGGGAGCAGGACACCTCCAGCTCTAAGGGGATCCCAGTTTTGGCAGCCCCAAGAGCCCCCAGTGATGGCAAAGCCGGGGCGACAGGGAGGTCCCACATGGGACCCTCACCTTGGGGGGTAACCCAAACTCGGGCACACATACGGCATCGGGAATGAGGGGACCCAACACCCACACGGTACCCCCAAAGCCAGGGGCACTCTTCCACCCCAATAAGGAGGCTACAGCTCACCCGTGGGTGACCCCAGGGCCGCGGCGGGCACCGGTACCTCCTCATCACCCCACACACATCCCGTATCCCTTGGTCCGCGGGGACACCGGGAATTCCCCCACAGCGGTGGCAGCTGCCACCCCCCCAGCCCCGCTCGGCGGGCACCCCCCGCGTCCCGGTAACCGCCGGAGCCGCGGTCAGCCCCGGTAGACACCGAGCGCGGGGTTCCCCTCAGAAGCAGCAACGTCCCCCGACCTCCCCGGTACCTGCACTCCCGGCGCTGCCACCCCCTCCCTCCTCCCCCCACCCGGAGCCGCCTTTTGACGGGAACCGGTCAGCTCCTGGCCCCGCCCCCGAGGCCGCCCGCCAGCCACGCCCCTTCCCTCCCTGCCAATGGCGACGCAGCACCGCCTAGACCCCGCCTCCTCCGAGGCGAGCGCTCTCCGGCCACGCCCACCGCTACCGTATAAGGGTCGCGCTGCGCTAAGCCCCGCCCATCGCGGGCGTGGCCGGAGATTGCACGTGGGGGCTGCCCGGCTCCGGGACCCCATCGGGGGCAGCGCCCCTACCAGCCCGGCCCCTGCCCGCGCTGCCCGGCTCCCCTGGCTTGTGGGGCTCTGCCAGGGGCTTCTTGGGTGCTGCTGGGGGCTTTCGAGGAGGTTGCTGCCTGGCATTTTCGGGGGGCAAACCACCCCCCTCTCCAGAAAGCTCAGAAAGCTTCCCTGTTCCTTCCCGGACTGCAATCAGTCCCTCGCTGGGACGGGGCAAACACCACCAGTACAACAGTGCCACCCCCCCCCCCCGCAAAATTGTTTCCCAGTACCATCAGGCCCCCAGTACCTTCAGGTGTCCCCTTTGGGGTCTCCAAGGTGTCCCCTCTGGGGTCTCCAGGGTGTCCCAGCATCACACAGCTCCATCCCCATAGTTGGCGGCAGTTCAGAGGCTGCTCCCCTTTCCGGATGTCTAAGTAACGAGCCCCACGTACTCGGAGCACATTCCTCACCTGGGAAAACAAACCCTGTCTGAGTGAACACAGAGGCTCATCAACCCCTCAATCTGATCACAGCCTCGAGACAGTGCTCATATTTTTCCGATGCTTCGATCAGATTAAGGGCAGAGGGAGAGCTGATTCATCCTCTGCCTCCGGAACAGAGACAGCGAGCGCCGGCGAAGGGCTCGGCGCAGCTCCAAGCACGGGCAGGTTACCCAGCAGAGTTGTGGGTGCTCAAGCTGGGACCACAGAACCCAAAGATTTGTGTCCCGACCAGGAACTGAGCCCCCTGAGCTCTCAGAGGGAGCCACGGGACACCTAGAAACTAACCCTAAACCCAAACCTAAACCTAAGGCTAAACCCGAACACTAACAGCTAACCCATAAACCCCAAACCCTAACCCTAACCCATAAACCCTAACCCTTAACCCCTAACCATAACTCGTAACCCTAACGACTAACCCTAACCCCAACCCCTCATCCTAACCCCTAAAACCTAATCCCTAACCCTAACCCCACCTCTAACCCTTAACCCCTAACCCTAACCCAAACCCCTAACCCTAATCCCTAACCCCTAAACCCCAAACCTAACCCCTAACCTTAACCCCAGCCCGGATTCAGCTGCTCCTGCGGGACATGGTGGTGTTTGGGGTAACGCAACCAGCCAGGTCCCAAGGACTGACCTCGATGCCCCAAAATCCCAGTGTTGGGGGTCAGACTCTGAGCACGGGGGGTTTGGGCTGAGCTGGTTCAGCCAGTGCTGCATCCTCAACCCAAAGCTGCTCCATCACCCTCCCAGCAAATTACACACCCCCCCCCCCAGCCCCACAAACTCGGGGTGCTCAGCACTTCTTCCCTTTCCATTCCCAACCCCCCCTTCAGGGTCTCACCCCTCAGCAACACCGAATAAACCATCACAAAACACTTGGAGAAAGCCCCTGCATGACGCTCCTGGGGTGGAGGTGGGGGGTTACTAAGTGTCCCCTAAACCCAAAATCCCCCAAGAAAATGAGCCCCTGACGCAGACGCGAGCGAGGCGCAGGCGGCAATCACCTCCCCTCAGCCGCAATCACCGGGTTCAACAGCTCTCATTTGCGTGGGGGAAGTGGGGCGCGAACCGCTTCCCAAATTGCTTTAATGAGGCTGAGGAGGGAAAACAACGTCTGGGAAGAAATGGGAATTCATTAAAGGCAATTTACCGGCGGGGAACTTTCTTAGACATCCATCTATCCATCCATCTATCCCTCCCTCCATCCATCTGTCCATCCATCCCAACACCGTCGCACAAGATGCCCCACTGACCTCGCCTTGCCCGGACCCGTGCAACACGCTCCTCAATCCCCTAAAAAGATGAGGATAACAAACCCTCCTCTGCCACCAAACCCACTTTAACCCAGGTGGGTGCCCCGAGCTACAGAGAAGAGGTTTAATTTGCTCCCCTATCATGATCTGTGGCTGTTTTCCAGCAGCGTTCCCACTTGCATGAGGGAATATGGGGCTGGAACACGGGACAATTTTTGCTGTCGTCATTGCGTTGCCGCGATCGGCGCGGTGATGGGAAGAAGAGGAGGCACGGGGTGGGAAATCTCCCTCCCAGGTGGGAGTTGGGGGATGAGTGGATAGATGCTGGAGGGTTTAATTCGTGCACAGGGTGCGGGTGTGATGGAGCCTTTGTGCTCCTCCGGCTCGGGAAAAGGGACCCCAGGGGCTTGGCAAGGAGAAGGGAGGATGATGATGGGGAGGGATGGAGGCTTTCCTTGGGCACAGGTGCAACCAGATCACATCAGATAGGCAGAAATCCCTGATTTCATGGACAAGGGGGAAAATAAATGGGATGGGAATAACTTTGGGCTCTGTCACAGTGACGGATCCTGCCAGAGCAGCAATATCCCCCCGCAGGACCTCCCCCTCCCCAACAGCTCCCCGGGGCGTGGGGACAGAGCCGGCTCTGCCGGGGGTGACTCATCCACTTGCTCCACTCCCCGCTGAGCAGAGGGTTCTTAGGAAGAGGTTGCAAAATCCTGCCAGCGCTGCCATGGCATTCGCCTGTGTGGTGGTGTCTGTGTGTGTGTCCCCCCAACTTTTTGGGTTGAAAATGTGAAGAAAAGGGATTAAGGCCAGGACATGGGAAGGGCTGGGTTGGGGGGAGGCAGAATGTGGCAGGGTTTGGGGATTCACATACACCCCTCCTTGGGATTCTCTGTTGTCTAATATAGGGTTGAGCTCATCTCTGGGGGGGCTTGGTGCAGTGTCCCCCCACACCTCATCCCCTCTCAAAGCACTGTCTGTCCATCCACATGGATCAATCCTGCGCCCAGCACCTTCCCCAGGTGCACAACAACCATCCTAGGGGCGATGGGACATGCAGAGCCCAGAATTAAGCAATTAGGAGGTGGAAATTAGTACGGGGTGTGGAGGAGGAGGAGGAGGGGAGGGGGGGAAGGTGTGCCCAGACTCTCCCTGGCATTTTGCTCCTGGGAAGGAGAGATTAAATGATCCATAAAGTTTCCATCCCCATCTCACAGGAGAGCAGCTCCGATGGCCGCGGTGCGTCAGCTTTCGGAGCCCCCACCGGTGGGGGGGATATTTAATTTTGCCCTAAAGTTGATTTTGATGGGTTGGGGGGGGTGGGAAGGGGAAGGAATTCAGTTTTCCATTGTTAAGGCAGGGAAAGAATCATAATAATTAATAATAAATGGAAGAAATAGCATGAGGGATTTGGATGGGAGGGATGCTGGAGGGTGGGGGGGTGCTGGGGAGAAGCTGGGCTGAACCGGGTGCTGCACCCGGAGCCTTTGAGCCGGGAGCGAAGGCTGAGAGCGCTGCAGGGTTGGATTTGGGGGGAAATCAGGAGAATTTGGGGGTTTTCTAAAGGGTTTTTTCCCATTTGGGGGAAAATATGGGGTATTTTGGCTTTTCCACTGGTTTTTTGCTGCATTTTGGGGGGAAATGGGGAGGATTTGGGCTTTTTTGTGGGTTATTTTTCCAATTTTGGGCGGAAATTGGGGGGATTTGAGTCTATTCTCTGGGTTTTTTCCCCCTTTTGGAGGGAAATTTGGGGTATTTAGTTTTTTTCCATGTTTTTTTCCCCATTTTGGAGGGAAATGGGGAGGATATGGGCTTTTTCCATGGGATTTTTTCCCTATGTTGGGGGAAAATTGGGGGAATTGGGTTTTTTTCTTCAGGTTTTTTGCCCATTTTGGCAGGAAATTTGGGGGATTTGGGCTTTTTTCCATGGGAATTTTCGTCATTTGGGGGTGAAAAAAGGGTAATTTGGGCTTATTTAGCAGGTTTTTTGCCCATTTAAGGGTGAAATCAGGGGAATTTGGGCTTTTTTTCTGAGGGATTTTTCCCCAGCTTGGGAGTGTCTCTGGGTCAGGCTGCCCCAGAGTGCCACCCCCAGCCTGTGCCGGGGTGAAGAGGCACCCAGTGAGGCTGCAGGCTTGCACGGGCTCACGTGTTCTGCACGAGCAGCCTTGCACAGCCACATGAGCTCACGTTGCCACACTACCTTGCACAAGCATGCACAGCTCTGCATGGGCTTGCACAAACAGAAGTAGCTATGCATGGCACCACACGAGCTCACACAAGCATGAACAAGCACGTGCAAGCTTGCACGAGCACAAAGGGCCTCACACGAGTGCACATGGCCTTGCATGACATAGTTTTGCATGGCTGGGCAGAGAAGGGGGGGCTGCAAGGAGCAGCCAGCAGCTCTCTGCAGGCCCCACAGAGCAAACACCAGCCGGCTCCAGGCTGGTGGAGCACCCCAGGCCAGAGCAGGTGGAGACACCTGAAGGACGCTGTGATCCCATGGGAACCCCACATTGGATCCTCCCTCCTGGCAGGATCTGTATCCCAGAGAGACTGACCCACACTGCCACAGGTTTGCTGGGGGACTTGTGACACTGTGAGGGACCAGGCTGGAGCAGTCTGAGCCTGAAGGTCAGTACCCCATAGCAGTGACCCACACTGGGGCAGCTGGAGAGGATTCGAAGACCCGTGGGAAAGGACTCCCATTGGAGATGTTAACAGTGGACTGTCTGCTGTGGGTAGCACCCCAGCAGGGGAAGGGTGTGAGGAATCACAGAGCATTCAGAGTCAGAAGGGACCTCAAAAGCTCATCCTGTCCAACCCCTGCCTGACTGAACAGGGTCACCTCGATTTGCTCACACAGGAATGCATCTGGGGGGGGAGGGTTTGAATGTCTCCAGAGAAGGAGACTCCCCAACCTCTCTGAGCAGCCCAGCCCAGGGCTCTGCCACCCTCACAGGAAGAAGTTTCTCCTTACGTTCCTGTGGAACCTCCTCTTCTCCAGCTTCACCCGCTGCCCTGTGTCCTGTCACCAGCCATCGCTGAGAAGAACCTGCATCCTCTTCGCTCTCATCACTTCGGTCACTACGAAGGGGCATATCCCCAGGTGAGAAGGGAAACAACTCGCTAAGAACGGCCCCAAACTCCCTGTGCCACGACAGGGGAGAGTCAGGAAGAAGGGGGGGAGGGTGTGAGGGGGAGACGGTGCGCTAAGGCCCGGCCGCGCCTCTCACGATCCTGCTCTGGTTTCGGCGTGTGCAGCGAGGTACGTGAGGGCTGGGATCGGAGCGACACGGCACCTCCACACCCTCAACGCCGTTGCCGAGCCTCACAGCACCCGCGGCCGAGCGGCTCTGGCGAGGCTGCCCTGCCAGCGCCCCCTTCCCGCCCTTCCTACTGCGCATGCGCAGACAGGGAGAAGCGCACTCCACTCACTCCCTTCCCGCCCTTCACACTGCGCATGCGCAGCTAGAGAGAAGCGCACTCCCCGCCCTTCCCGCCCTTCACACTGCGCATGCGCAATTACCAAGACGCGCACTCCCCCCCACCCGGCAGCACGCATGCGCACAAAGGACACACCCGCCTCACCTTGCCCAGCCCATGCCCCACCCGCGGGGGGGGGGGAATCCAGCGCAGCTTCTGCGCATGCGCCAAGCCGGACGTGTTTCCCCCCTCCCCTTCGAGCTCCCCCATAGGGGCGTGACAGCGGGTACCGCCCCACTGAGTGTCGGCGCATGCGCATCACGGTGGAGGCGCGCCCGGGCGGGGCCGTGCGCTACTCGTAGGCCGCGCCCAGTTACATCACGGGTGACGAAAGGCCCCGCCCGGGCGTGGATTGGGCGGGGCTTTAGGAGAGGGGGCGGGGTCTGGGAACCCCCCGCCCCTCGCTTCACCGCGCCTGCGCGGGGAGGGGGGGCGGGGCTTAGCCCTGGGCTCCGCCCGCCGCCGCCTCGCGGCGTTGTCATAGCGACGGCGGCTGCGCGCGGGAAGCGAGGCCGCGGCGGCGGGTCCGAGGGGCGGCGGCGGGAGGGAGGGGGGTTTGTGGGGGCCTCTCTGAGGGTAGGGGGGCTCTGTGGGGCTGTTTCCCACGGGGGAAGGGCTCCCGGGAATCTTTGAGGGGAGGGGCGTGGGCCCCGGGGGAGGAGCAGGCCTGGGGGGTGGGCACAGGGCCCCAAGGAGGGGCGAGCGGCGGGTCAGGGGGGGAACAGGCCTCTGGGAGGGAATCTGGCCCCTGGGTGAGGGACAGGCCCCTGGGGGGGAATCAGGCCCATGTAGGGGTAGCAGGCATGGGGGATGGGGCAGGACTCTAGGGGGGGGCAGGCCCCTGAGGCAGGCAGGGCCCAAAAGAGGGGCAGGTGCCTGTGAGGGGGAGCAGGTGCCTGTGAGGGGGAGCAGGTCAGGCCCCTGGGGGAGGGTCAGGCCCTTATGATGGGGACAGGCCTGGGCGGGGGGCAGGCCCCTGTGTGAGGGGGATATACCTGGACAGTGAGCAGGTCCCTGTGAGGGGGGCAGGCCTCTTGTGGGGGGAATAGGTCTGGGGGGGTGAGGCCCCTGTGGGGGGTGGGGCAGGCCTGGGCAGAGGGCAGGCCCCTGAAGGGGGGACATACCTGGACAGTGAGCAGGTCCCTGAGGGGAAACAGGCCCCTGTGATGGGGCAGGCCTGAGCAGGGGAGCAGGCCTCTGAGGGGGAGTCAGGCCCCTGTGAAGGAGCAGGTTGCTGTGAGGGGTGCAGGCCTGGGTGGGGGAGCTGGTTCCTGTGAGGGGGACAGGTCTGGGGGGGAAGCAGGCCCCAATGAGGGGGGCTGGCCTGTGTGGGGGCAGGCCCCTGGGCAGTAGATCAGGTCTGGGGGGACAGGCACTTGTGGGTAGGGTGTCAGGGGGCCCCATGTGGCTCTTTGTGGGGTGGGGGTTGTGTAGGGTGATATGGCTGTTAGCACAGGAGGGGTTTATCTCCCCCTTAGGGATCCTGGGGGGGGGTGTAGGGCTGTTTCTGTGGGGGTGTCTGTAGGGGGTACCTCTGTTTTGAGGCACTGGTTGGAAATGAGCCTCTGATGGGGTGTCCCCAAGTAGGGTGCCTCCTTTTATAGAGTCATCCCTGCATGGAGGGGTGTCTCTGTGGGGAGGTGCTGGGTGTCAGAGGGGCAGGTTGTCCCCACCCCCCACCCCCCATGCTGGCCAGGCACAGGTTGGAATGATTCAATGACCAGCACTGCCCTGCCTGCCTCTCTCCACCCCAGGTCACCCAACATCTCTCCAGCAGCTGCCATGGGTTCCATGCTTTCCCTCTCCCTTAACAACGCTGCCTCCAGGCAGAGGAGGAAGGCTGAGGGGGGTGATGATGATGATGATGACTTACTGGACAGCCGAGGCCGCGTGGAAGACATCGCCAAGTTCCCCTACGTTGAGTTCACAGGTCAGGACAGCATCACCTGCCCCACGTGCCAGGGCACAGGCTGCATTCCCACAGGTATTAATTACACCTAGTGCATTAATTACACTTGGTTTCTTAAACACAACGAGGAGCTGTTGCTTCTCTACACCAGCCTGTGGAATCAGTTCACATCTTCCTCTTGCTTTCCAGAGCAGGTAAATGAGTTGGTGGCTCTCATACCCTACAGTGACCAACGCCTCCGTCCTCAGAGAACGTAAGTGTGGAGTAAGAGAGTAGTTAGGCCTTTGTGAAGAGCACACAGGGCTCTTGTGTCTGTTTGCTGCCCCCATTAAACGCTTCACCCCATCTCCCCTTCACCCACGGGTTTGTTTTCCTCCCAGCCTGCCAACAAATACAACTTGCAGTGGAGCTGGAAAAGCTTCCTGTGAAATCCCACCGTGGGGGTGAACGTGGAAACAATGATCCTACTCACACACTCCATCCCCAGTGGAGTGAAACTGCCCAAAAAAACTCCTTGGGGGAGGGCAAAAAACTGCTTCTTTGGTTGCTCATTACTGCAAAGTAAACTCATTAAAGGCCTTGAGTGATCTTAGACATGGAAAAGGTTAGAGCAGCGCTCCCTCTGAGAAAGAACTGGGTGTTTTGCTGGCCAAGGCTGGGTTTCAACGCTGCCTTGGGATGGAGGAGGTGATGATTCCTTCTTCCCTGCCTCTTCCAGGAAGCTCTATGTCCTGCTGTCGGTGCTGCTCTGCCTGCTGATATCTGGGCTGGTGGTTTTCTTCCTCTTCCCCCACTCTGTGCTGGTGGATGATGATGGGATTAAAGTGGTTCAGGTTTGGTTTGACAAGAAGAACTCGGTCGTCGTTCTTGCCATCACGGTAAAGGGCTTGGGGGGGTTCTTACCCTTTGGGTTCTTCCTGGTGGGATTAAATTTGAGGGGGGGGAGGTCACTGTTACTCATATCTTCCCCCCCCACCACCACTCTTCATCCAGGCCACCCTAAGGATCAGGAACTCCAACTTCTATTCAGTGACAGTGACCAGCCTGACGAGTCAGGTGCAGTACATGAACACTGTGGTGGGAACCCAGCAGATCACCAACGTCTCCAGCATCCAGCCCCTGAGTGACAAACTGGTATGATTCCTCCCCCAATCCATTCCTCCTGGATTCCTCCCCCATCCATTCCACTCCCCTCTGGGAGAGGCTCCTGGAGGGCCCTGGGAAGGGCTCCTGTGGGGCCCTGGGAAGGGCTCCTGTGGGGCCCTGGGAAGGGCTCCTGGAGGGCCCTGGGAAGGGCTCCTGTGGGGCCCTGGGAAGGGCTCCTGGAGGGCCCTGGGAAGGGCTCCTGGAGGGTCCTGGGAGAAGCTCCTGGAGGGCCCTGGGAAGGGCTCCTGGAGGGCCCTGGGAAGGGCTCCTGTGGGGCCCTGGGAGAGGCTCCTGGAGGGTCCTGGGAAGGGCTCCTGGAGGGTCCTGGGAAGGGCTCCTGGAGGGCCCTGGGAGAGGCTCCTGGAGGGCCCTGGGAGAGGCTCCTGGAGGGCCCTGGGAGAGGCTCCTGGAGGGCCCTGGGAGAGGCTCCTGGAGGGCCCTGGGAGAGGCTCCTGAAGGGCTCCTGAAGAGCTGGATTTACACCAAGGCTCAGCCTACATGTTGATATATTTTCCTCTCTCTCTTCTCCAGGTGAACTTCACTGTCAAGGCAGAGCTGGGCGGCCCTTTCTCTTACGTGTAGTAAGGATTGAGTTACTCTTTGTGTACAGCTGGGGAGGGTGGGGGAGTTTTTGGGGTGTTGAAGCCTCTTTTAATCAGCATTTACTCTGGAAATGACTTGTGTTTTCTGGTAGCTTCCTGGAAAGTCACTGTTGGCTGGAAATGACTCGAGAAGCCGCTTTGTCTGGATGTTGTGACGTGTGAGGGGGGGTTTTTGGGGGGGGGAGGGCTGTGTCTTGAGTTGACTTAGCACCGAAAGTGTGGGGGGAGTGAGAAGAACCACAAGAAGATACCAAGAAACAGAAGTTTCTGAGCCCTGTGCTGACCTAATTCTTTGGTTTGGTCTCTCCCCAGCTTCTTCTGCACGTTTCCCAAGGTGAAGGTGCACAACATCGTGATCTTCATGAGGTAGGTGGGTCCCTGGTGGGTTCCCCACTCAAAAGGGAATCGCTGAGGTGGTAAATCTGGGATCTGGGAGGGAAAAATCCCTCTTGGAAAACAGCCCAGCCTGGTTTGCTGCTGTGGTTTTTAATCTGGGGCGGTTGAAACGGTTGGGTGAAGAGATAGAGAGGAGACAGCAGAGCTTTTCACCCCTCTGCTCTGCCCTGCTCAGGCCCCAGCTGGGGTATTGAACCCAGTTCTGGGTTCTCCAGTATAAAAAAGGACTGGAATCTCCTGGAGAGAGTCCAGAGGAGGGATACAGAGATGCTGAAGGGCCTGGAGCATCTCCCCTGTGAGGAAAGGCTGAGGGAGCTGGGGCTGTTCAGCCTGGGGAGGAGAAGACTAAGGGGGGACCTTATTCATGTTCATCAATATCTGAAGTATGGGATGCAGGGGGAATGGGCAGCCCCTTTGCAGTGTCCGTGGGGACAGGACAAGGGGCAATGGCTGCAAGTTGGAGCACAGGGAGTTCCCCCCCAATCTGGGAAGAACTTTTCCCCAGTGAGGCTGAGGGAGCCCTGGGACAGGCTGCCCAGGGGGTGTGGAGTCTCCCTCTCTGGAGAGATCCCAGCCCCATCTGGACACCAACCTGTCCTGGGGACTCTGGGAATCTTTGGAGGTCCCTTCCAATTTGATAGAGGGACCACAATCCATAGTCCTACCCCCCTAAACTGTTCTTTTCCCCCCAAAAATCCCTTCCCAGGACATCAGTGAAGCTCTCCTACATCGGCCACGTGACGCAGAGTGCCTTGGAGACCTACCACTACGTGGACTGCAGCACCAACTCCACCTTCACCCAGGACCCTCCCCTGTCCTCCTCCTCAACACGAGGCACAGCCAAAGCCAAGCACGAATCCTGAAGATTCTAGAAGGGACCAGGAACTTCCAAACAGGAGCAGAGAGGGATTACAAGTGACTTTTGGAGTAGTTTGAAAAGCTCCAGGTCCCTTTCACCCTCTTCCAACCTGCTGCTGGCTTGTCCACCACAAAACCTGCTTGGTTCCTCACAGAAACCAGCCTCTGGAGTGTGGTGCTTTGGGATCCCAAGATCCCACAGGCTCCAAGTTGACTCTTTTGAAGCTCAGCAAGGTGTTGAGTTCTTTCAGGGTGAACTAATTAGTTCTATGCAATTAATTTATCCCACTTCCCTTCAGTGGCAGCGTGTCACTGGCTGGTTTTGAAGTGGGGTGTGGATAAAAAAGGGATGTTTTTTTGGGGGGAGGAACATGCAGATCCTGCTTCCACCCCTCTGGAATTTGCACTAGAAGGAGGCAAAGGGATGGAAACCCTTGAGATGTGGTCGGTTTGCTGGTGGCTGAGGCCACCTACAGCAACCTGGCACCGAACCACTGTGGTCTGAGCAAGGTCAGGGCTTGGGATGTGCTGAATTAGAGCAGAGGAGGAAGGTCTACACCTTCCTCTCCCCCTGTGGGGCAGCTGCAGGGTGTCCCTGTAGCTCTGTGTCATGTTGTATTCATGCCTGTTGTAAATCAGGGTGGGTTCCCACTGATTTTTAAGGGGGAGTTGGGGGTTCTGAAGGCTCCATCTCCCAGGAGATGGTCAATCCTGGTAAATAAATAAGGATGCTGATCCCACTGTGGGTTCACAGTGGGGTTTCTGGAACCAAATCCCTATTAAAGCCAAGTTGGACCTTCCTCTGTGGTGTCCTTTCTTCTCTGGAAACCAACCCCCCTCCTGGAGTTTGTGATATTTTGGGGAAGCAAAATTCCTGGCTGATTTGGTTTTTTGGGGGGTGAGGGGTGTTTTATCCCCCCTTTATGTGGTGACACAACCTCCTGCTCCCTTCCCCATGTCCTTATCCCCCACCCTGAGATACCCTGACTTCTCCTCCTCCTCACAGTGTGTGGGGGGGTTTCTTTTAACTGGGTGATGTGTATTTTGGGGTTGGGGGGGGGGTGTTCAACTCAAGGGGTTTTACCCCAAATTCCTTGTGTGACACCCAGCAGCGCTGAGCCAGAGCGTTAACGATTCAGAGGTGCCCTTTGGGGGGGTCATGTTGGCCTTTTAAGGGGTGTTTTATTTTGGAAATCCTCCTTAATCCCCCCCACCTTCTACCCCCCCCAACCCCTTCTTAATGAACTTCTTGTGCCAACAGTGGGTTGATCCTTTCCCAGACAGATCCCAGCCCTCCAGAGCACTTCCCGCTGTGTCACCAGCTGTGAGTGTTTAAAACAGAGATGAGGGCCCCCAGGTAACAGTTTTAATGTGTTTGGGGGTGAGTTTTGGAGGGGTTTTAATCCTTTAAAGCTGTTTTTTCTCTTAATAAAGGACTGTGGTGCCCGTGGTATCGCTGAGGTTTGGGTGGGAAACTCCTCCAACCCCCTCAGCCTGTTACATCCCCCTCCAGCCTGGGGTCAGCGGGCTGATTTCCTTTCAAACACTTCAAAAAAAGAACCTAAAAACTCAACTCCTGAAGCTTTTCCCTCTAATTAAAGCTCTTGAGGAGGAGGATTTGCATATGAAACTCTTAATGATGCTATTTAAGCCACGATCTCTGTCCCTACTGTGAAACACAGCCCAGAATTAGACTTTCCCTGTGTATAAACTGGGATAGATTCTGGGGAGGGGGGCAGTTAGAGGGCACCCCTTGGCCTTGACCATGCTGAATTGGGCACCATGTCCCCCCTTCCTACTGTTTTTACTGGTTTTTGACTCCCTTTGGTTCCATTTAGGGTGGTGTAATGACACGAGAAACCCCTTAAAACACCAACCTTGCAGCTCTGGGTTGTTCCAAGAGCATTTTTTCCCCCCAAAATCAACCCTTCTTTTTTGGGGGTAGTTTCTTTAGGTCAAGAAGTTCCAACCCTTAAAAAAAATCCCATTTTTTTAAGCCTTTTTCCAGGAGAAATGAACCACACCACAACCCCCAACACTGACCAAACCCACTGGGGAGACTTTTCCTCCAAAAAAAAGATTCTTCTTCATTTTTAATATCAACTGATGTTTAAAAAATACAAACTTGTTTTACAAGAAATTAGCACCATGATCACTTTTTGCTTTGGTTTGGGGGGTGGGAAAGGAAGGGGGGGGGGTGTTTATCCTATTATACATCAGCTGGGAAAAGGATGGTGGGGGGGGAAAGGGGGATTGGTGACACCTGGATTCATGGAGATCCCTGGAAACAGGGAAAAGGGCCAGTACCTCCCAGTTACAATTCCCACCTCCTCTTTTGCTTTTGACCTAAAAAATAGGTCTTTTTTTTTAGGAAGAGAATAAATAAATAAGACTGTGGTTTCCTTATCTCATCTCATTTTGCAGCCTGACCAGCTGGTGGTGGAAAGAACTGGTGCTTCCCAACGGACAGACGGACGGACAGGCGTGAGTCGAGGGGGGGGGG
Source organism: Gallinula chloropus (assembly GCF_964237585.1). Taxonomy (NCBI): domain Eukaryota; kingdom Metazoa; phylum Chordata; class Aves; order Gruiformes; family Rallidae; genus Gallinula; species Gallinula chloropus. The sequence continues at coordinate 2,145,629 of NC_140116.1, forward strand.
TCGGTTGCAGCCATTCAGTGCAGAAGGGATTGGTGAGTACTCAGGTCCTTAATTTTGGGGGGGGTTTGTAGAGGATTTTGGGGGGGTTTGTAGAAGATTTGGGGGGGAGGGGGGTGTGTGTTTAGAGTTTTCTTTGATATTGGGCTGGGGGAGGGGATTGGGTTGTGTTCTTTTCTTTTAAAAACAAAACAAAAACCACACCAAAAACAACACCCAACAACAACACACCACAAATAAAAAAAACAATTTACAAGAAGCAAACAGGGCCAAGATCCACTCCAAACTCCTGGTCAGCTCCACCAATGTCCATAGGTGCAATATCTACAATGGGCAGGCGCGAGGTCTTCTGCGACCGGTACTCGATCACTGTCTTGCCCCATTTCCCAGTGTGTTTCTGGGGGAGAAAACAAGGGGGGGGGAGGATGGTTTTGAGGTGTTCAGGAGAGGGAAGGGTGGGTTTGACATGTTCAGGAGAGGGAAGGATGGTTTTGAGATGTTCATGAGAGGGAAGGATGGGTTTTGAGATGTTCAGGAGAGGGGGAAGGATGGGTTTTAGGTGTTGAGGATGGGGGAAGGATGGGTTTTAGGTGTTCAGGAGAGGGAAGGATGATTTGAGATGTTCAGGAGAGGGAAGGGTGGGTTTGAGATGTTCAGGATGGGGGAAGGATGGGTTTTAGGTGTTCAGGAGAGGGAAGGATGGTTTTGAGATGTTCAGGAGAGGAAAGGGTGGGTTTGAGATGTTCAGGATGGGGGAAAGATGGGTTTTGGATGTTCAGGATGAGGGAAGGATGGGTTTTGGATGTTCAGGAGGGGGAAAGATGGGTTTTGGATGTTCAGGAGAGGGGGAAAGATGGGGTTTAGGTGTTCAGGAGAGGGAAGGATGGTTTTTAGGTGTTCAGGAGAGGGAAGGGTGGTTTTGAGATGTTCAGGATGGGGGAAGGATGGGTTTTGGATGTTCAAGAGAAGGGGAAGGATGGTTTTAGGTGTTGAGGACGGGGGAAGGATGGGTTTTGGGTGTTCAGGATGGGGGAAGGACAGGTTTTGGGTGTTGAGGATGGGGGAAGGAGGGTTTTAGGTGTTCAGGAGAGGGAAGGATGGTTTTAGGTGTTCAGGAGAGGGGGAAGGAGGGTTTTAGGTGTTCAGGAGAGGGGGAAGGAGGGTTTTAGGTGTTCAGGAGAGGGGGAAGGAGGGTTTTGGATGTTCAGGAGAGGGGGAAGGAGGGTTTTGGATGTTCAGGAGAGGGGAAAGGAGGGTTTTGGGTGTTCAGGAGAGGGGAAAGGAGGGTTTTGGGTGTTCAGGAGGGGGGAAGGAGGGTTTTAGGTGTTCAGGAGAGGGGGAAGGAGGGTTTTGGATGTTCAGGAGAGGGGAAAGGAGGGTTTTGGGTGTTCAGGAGAGGGGAAAGGAGGGTTTTGGGTGTTCAGGAGGGGGGAAGGAGGGTTTTAGGTGTTCAGGAGAGGGGGAAGGACGGGTTTTAGAAGTTCCTCACCCCCACCCAAACACGAACACCAACCTCAGGGGCTTGAACTCCCTTCTTTCACCCCCAGACTCACCGTGCAACCGTCCTCCAGGACGCTGTAGGTGAACCTGCTGTTGCCCTCAGCCCTGATCTCCACGTCGTTGGAGCCTTGGATGAGGATGGCCTTCCTCAGGCTGCCCGTCTCCTCATCCATGTAGGCAACGCTGTTCTTGCAGTGGTAGGTGACGTTCTGGGAGCCTTCAGTGGACAGGAGCCTCAGGAAGGTCATCTGGATGCTGGCAGTGTTGGGAGACAGGTCTTCATCGCCGTAGCTAAACTGGAGGGAGGAGGAGGAGGGATGTTAAAACCTTCAGGTGTTGCCACAGTTCCCTTTTTGAGGGGGTTTCCATATTTTTTTGGGGGTCCTAGGTAAAAATCTCAGCCCAACAGACCCAACTCTAAGCTTTGCCTGTGATCCCCTAGGAATCCCACCCCTTGGAGATGTCCATCAATGAGGAAGGGGACCCCCCCCAAGACCCCTCACCCCAAGGAAAGAGAGTTTCAAGACCCCTCACCTTGAGGAAGGAGGTCCCAAATAACCCTCACCCTGAGGAAGGACGTCCCCACAACACTAACCCCAAGGAAGGAGAGTCCCAAGACCCCTCACCCAGAGGAAGGACCTCCCCAAGACCCCTCACCCTGAGGAAGGACCTCCCCAAGACCCCTCACCCAGAGGAAGGACCTCCCCAAGACCCCTCACCCTGAGGAAGGACCTCCCCAGGACCCCTCACCCTGAGGAAGGACCTCACCCTGAGGAAGGACCTCCCCAAGACCCCTCACCCTGAGGAAGGACCTCACCCTGAGGAAGGACCTCCCCAAGACTCCTCACCCTGAGGAAGGACCTCACCCAGAGGAAGGACCTCCCCAAGACCCCTCACCTAGAGGAAGGACCTCCCCAAGACCCCTCACCCCGAGGAAGGACCTCCCCAAGACCCCTCACCCCGAGGAAGGACCTCCCCAAGACCCCTCACCCCGAGGAAGGACCTCCCCAAGACCCTCTTACCCTGAGGAAGAACCTCCCCAGGACCCCTCACCTAGAGGAAGGACCGTCCCAAGACCCCTCACCCAGAGGAAGGACCTCCCCAAGACCCCTTACCCAGAGGAAGGACCTCACCCAGAGGAAGGACCTCCCCAAGACCCCTCACCCAGAGAAAGGACCTCACCCCGAGGAAGGACCTCCCCAAGACCCCTCACCCCGAGGAAGGACCTCCCCAAGACCCCTTACCCTGAGGAAGGACCTCCCCAGGACCCCTCACCCCGAGGAAGGAGAGTCCCAAGACCCCTTACCCCAAGGAAGGATGCCCCCAACAACCCTCACCCCGAGGAAGGAGACCCCAACACCCCTCGCCCCAAGGAAGGACACCCCAAAACCCCTCACCCTTCCTGTTCCCAGCGTGCAGCACCCACCCAGGGACCCCCCCTTACGTGGAAACCGCCGTTGATGGTCTCTGCGAACCAGACGTGCTTCTTCTCTTTGGTCTTACTGGTCCACCAGTTCTTCCTGGGGATGCTGCTGGGGTTGGGGTAGACGCAGGTCTCGCCCGTCTCCATGTTGCAGAAGACTTTGATGGCATCCAAGGTGCAGCCTTGGTTGGGGTCGATCCAGTAGTCACCTGTAGTGGGGTGTGAGGGGGAGGTTTTGGAGGCTGGAGCATCAAGTGTGGTGGAGGAGAAGGTTCTGGAGGGTGTTTTGGAGGACAGAGCACCAAGTGTGGTGGAGGAGAAGGTTCTGGAGGGTGTTTTGGAGGACAGAGCATCAAGTGTGGTGGAGGAGAAGGTTCTGGAGGGGTGTGAGGGGGAGGTTTTGGAGGCTGGAGCATCAAGTGTGGTGGAGGAGAAGGTTCTGGAGGGGTGTGAGGGGGAGGTTTTAGAGGCTGGAGCATCAAGTATGATGGAGGAGAAGGTTCTGGAGTGTGTTTTGGAGGACAGAGCACCCAGTATGGTGGAGGAGGAGGTTCTGGAGGGTTGTAAGGGTGAGGTTTTGGAGGGCAGAGCACCCAGTGTGGTGGAGGAGAAGGTTCTGGAGGGTTGTAAGGGTGAGGTTTTGGAGGGCAGAGCACCCAGTATGGTGGAGGAGAAGGTTCTGGAGGGGGGGTGAGGGGGAGGTTTTAGAGGCTGGAGCATCAAGTATGATGGAGGAGAAGGTTCTGGAGGGTGTGAGGGGGAGGTTTTGGAGGACAGAGCACCAAGTATGGTGGAGGAGAAGGTTCTGGAAGGCAGGAGGAAGGGGCTGGAGGCTCGTACCGCTCTTCCACTCGGGATGGCAGAGCTTGATGTCGCGACAGGTCCTGGCTGGGTTCTTCTTGGAGCCCTCAGGGCTGCGGATGCTCTCGATCTGGTTGTTGAGGGACTTGAGGGTGGCGTCCACCTCCACGTCGTGTTGCCGCAGGGCGCCGCCGGCCGCCTCATCCGCCCTCATGTACCGGATGGGGTCGGGACCCTTCTCGGTCTGACCCAGCCCGGCGAAAGCCGACATGTCGATACCGGTACCGGGAGGACCAGGAGGACCTGGGGGACCTGGATTTCCAGGAGGACCCTAAGGAAGGAAGGAAGGACACCAGGTGATCCTGCTGGGATGCTCTGGGAAGAGGGGAGCATCCCCTTTCCCTGTGGAGCTTTAATCTACTCACCGCGGGACCTGGTTCGCCGCTCCGGCCGCGGGGCCCGGGGGGACCGATGGGGCCAGGCATACCGTTGGAGCCATCTTTGCCAGAGGGGCCAACAGGGCCAGGGGGACCCTGGGAGAGACCCCCCAAATCATGGGGGGGGAATGGGTCAGGTTGATCTGAGACCCCACAGCAGGGAAGAGGCTGGGGAGCTGTTAGCAGGACTTACCCTGGGACCGGAGGGACCGGCGGGACCAGCAGCACCCTGGTCTCCAGAAGGACCCTGAGGGAGAAGCAGGGAGGGATGGTTAGGGCTCCTCATCCAGTTTTTGGGGTGTTCTCAGCTTCTGCAGGGCCTCAGGGCTCCATCTGTTGCCTCCACCACCCCAAAAGAGCCACATCTGACCCCTCTTCTCCCAACACTTACGGGTGGGCCGGGGAGCCCCTGGAGCCCGGTGAAGCCGCGGTGACCCTTCAGCCCCCTCTCTCCAGCCTCTCCTGTCTCACCCTTGTCACCACGGGGTCCTTGGGGACCCTAGAAGGGGGACAAAGAGACAAGTCAGACTCAAGGTGGCAAACATCCCCCACCCACCCACCCACCCACTGCAGGGTGGGACCCCAGCCGCCACTCACCGGCATTCCTCGAGCGCCAGCAGGACCGGAGGGACCCATGGGACCTTGTGCACCCTGGGGACAGAGAGTCAAGTCATCGCTGCACGGGGTGCCAGGGGTGCTCCCTTCACCCCAATCCCCCCTCCCCAAATCCCAGACCTCACCCCCTCTCCCACAAACTCACCGCCTCTCCTCTGTCTCCTTGTTTCCCAGTGGGACCAACCGGACCAGGAGCACCAGGAGCACCGGGAGCACCGGGAGCGCCGACGGGACCGGTCTCACCACGATCACCCTGTGCCAGGACAAGGGAGTGCTCAGAGCTGGAGGAGTTTGGGCTGGATCAAGGTGGGGGTACGTTGGGGTTGGGGGGGGTAAACTCACCTTCACCCCAGCTGCACCGTCTCTGCCAGGGGGGCCGTCGGAGCCGGGGTTACCCTGGGAAGAGGAGAGGAGGAGTAAAGGATGGAGCAGGGGGAGAAGCTTCCAGAATGTATGGGGAGGGGGGTTCTCCAGCCATGGGATGGGCTGTGTTTGGGGTTATAGGGGTGTCACCCCCCCACCCTTTTGCACCCACTCACCTCACGTCCAGGTTCACCAGCAGGACCAGTCAGACCAGGGGGACCCACAGGGCCGGGGGGGCCGCGGTCCCCAGCAGATCCAGGTGCTCCTTGTTTCCCAGGTTCTCCCTAAATGAGGGGGTGGGGGGAGCACCCAAAATTAATCCATGATACAAGGGGTGTGAGCCCATCCCCTCACCCTGCTCCTCCCCCAGTTTAAGGCTGTCACCCCCCAACCAAATACATCTCGGTTCTACCATACTGGCACTGCACCCCCCACCCAGAATGGGGGTCCCTGGGGTGCTCCAGCTGGCTCAGAGGGGGTTGGTGACCCCCCCCCCCCAACTTCTTACAGCCCCCCAGGGCTTCAGCACCCTCTGCCCACCCTACTCAGGCTTCAGAGCACCCAAACTGATGATGCTGAGGTCAGGAAGTCTCTGCCAGATCTTGAGACCCCCCCTAAAAAGGGGGCTGAGCCTGGTTTTGGGGAGGGGGGGGGTCACAACTCACCGATGGCCCTGGCAGCCCGGGGAAGCCCCTCTCACCACGCTGCCCGGGCAGCCCCACGATGCCACGTTGTCCTGCCAGACCTTGGGGGCCAGGGGGGCCGTCAGGACCCTATGGGGAGGCAAAGAGGGGTGCAAGGGGGGGGGGTTAGACCAGGTAGGGTGGGGGCAGAGCATGGAAAGAGGTGTTCCCCCCCCAGAAAGCCCCCACGTACCGCAGGCCCATCCTCTCCAGGTTCACCTTTCTCCCCGGGGGGACCGGCAGGGCCTTGGAGACCGGGGTCACCGGCACGGCCCGGGGGTCCGGCGTCACCACGAGCACCCTTGGGCCCATCCTTGCCAGCAGATCCAGGGGGGCCAGGGGGGCCTGGGTTACCCTGTGGGGGGAGGAGATGGGGTTGGGGGGGAGCAGAGGCGGCTTCTCCACCTACATCCCCCAAATCCCAGCACCACCAGCTCGCCTCTGCGCCTGGAGACCCTCAAAAAGCTCCTTCCTGGGGGGCTGAGGAGCTGCCTGGATGCCCCCCAAATGGTCCTGGATGCCCCCCAGATGATCCTGGATGCTCCCAGTTATCCCACCTGACCCCTAAATGGTCCTGGATGCGCCCAAGTGATCCTTGCTGCCCCCCAAGTGATCCTTGCTGCCCCCCAAATGAGCCCAGCTGCCCCCTGAGCAATCCCTGCTGCTCCCCAAAGCATCCCAGATGCTCCCAGTCATCCCAACTGACCCCTAAATGGTCCTGAATGCCCCCCAGATGATTCTGGATGCTCCCAGTCATCCCACCTGACCCCTAAATGGTCCTGGATGCACCCAAGTGATCCTTGCTGCCCCCCCAAGTGATCCCTGCTGCCCACCAAATGAGCCCAGCTGCCCCCTGAGCAATCCCTGCTGCCCCCCAAAGCATCCCAGATGCTCCCAGTCATCCCAACTGACCCCCAAATGGTCCTGGATGTGCCCAAGTGATCTCAGCTGCCCCCCAAGTGATCTCAGCTGCCCCCCAAGTTATCCCAGTTGCCTCCCAAGTGATCCCAGATGCTCCCAGTCATCCCCCACCTGACCCCTAAATGGTCCTGGATGTGCCCAAGTGATCCCTGCTGCCCCCCCAAGTGATCCCAGCTGCCCCCTGAGCGATCCCAGCTGCCCCCCAAGTGATCCCAGCTGCCCCCCCAACTCACATTAGGGCCAGGTGGTCCAACACGTCCAGCAGCTCCAGGGAATCCAGTGGCTCCCTGGGGAAGGAGAGGAGGAAGGTGGCTCAGACGCTGCACCATGCACCCCACAAGCACCCCCACCCACAGCCCCCCATACTCACAGGGGGGCCCTGGGCACCTCGGGCTCCTTTGGGACCAGTTACACCAGTTGGACCCTGTGGAGAGAAGGAAAACTAGTTAGAAACATACTGGGACAGGGGGGAAAACATACTGGGATGGGGGAGAATGGGACCCCTGTGGGGGGGGGGTCTGACCCTCATTTTGGGGTGCCCCAGCTGTACCCACCTGTGGGCCAGGTGCACCAGAGGGACCTTGTGGACCGGGAGCTCCAGCATCACCCTTCTGCCCGGGTTCTCCTTGTTCTCCTTTGGCTCCTGGTTGCCCATCAGCACCCTGGGGGGGTGCAGCCACCATGAGTGGGGTTCAGCCACCAAAAGTGGGGTTCAGCTGCCATGAGGGAGGGGGGTTCAGCCACCCCTGTGCCCACACCAGGCGGAAGGGGGCCGAATACTCACCGGGGGACCAGCAAATCCAGCGGGACCGGGGGCACCGGGCTCACCACGCTCACCCTGGGGAGGGGGGAGATGGGGGGTAAATGGGGGGGGGACACACAGGGGGGAGCCAGGTGATGCTGTTTTGGGGGGGTGTTGGGACTCACAGGGGCACCACGGGCACCAGCGGCGCCGGATGGACCAGGGGGGCCGGATTCACCCTGGGAAAGAAAAGAGGGGGAGTTATGGGGTATGGGGGGAGTGGCTGGGTCACCCCTTGGTTGGGGAGTTATGGGGGGGAGCGGATGGGTCACCCCTCAGTTGGGGTCTGGGGGGGCTGGCTGGGCTCTCACCTTCTCGCCATTGGGGCCAGCGGGGCCGGGGGGGCCGATGGGACCTGTCAGACCCTGTGAGGGGGGACAGGGGGACACAGATGAGGATGAGGCCACCGTGAGCATCCCCCACCCACCATCCCACCCTCACCCCTCCCCAGCCACCCCCCACCCACCATCCTATCCTCACCCCTCCCCAGCCACCCCCCACCCACCATCCCACCCTCACCCCTCACCAGCCACCCCCCACCCACCATCCCATCCTCACCCCTCCCCAGCCACCCCACACCCACCATCCCACCCACCACCCACCATCCCACCCTCCCCCCTCCCCAGCCACCCTGCTGCACCCATCACCCCGTCCCACTCACTCGTGCGCCGTCCTTCCCGGGGGCTCCTTCTGGCCCTTTCTCTCCCACATCTCCCTATGGGATTGAGGCAGAAGCAGAGTTAAGCTTGAGCTGAGACCTGACACCACTCAAGACACCTCCAGCCACCCCCCTCACTTACCCTGTCTCCCTTGGGACCGGCGATACCGGCTGCTCCTCTCTCACCGGGCATCCCCTGCAGCCCTGGGGGGCCTTGGGCACCGTTGGGGCCAGCTGGTCCAGTGGCACCCTACAAGGGAATGAGGGTGTGGGTTTTGGGGTGCTGTTCCCCCCCCCAAAAACCCCATACACCCACCCCTTGTCCCCCCCCACACACACCCTTAGCACCCACCTTGGGTCCGTCGGTGCCCGGTGTGCCGGGGAGCCCGCGGGGTCCTTGCAAACCTTGTGCACCAGGAGAGCCACGTTCACCAGGGAAGCCACGTTCACCCTGGGGTGGGGGAGGACCAGAGGTGGGGGAGAAGCCACGAGGCCACGGTGAGGGTCACCCATGTCCTTTAACACCCACGTCCCCAAGGACCAGGCTGGCCAGAGCACCCATCACCACCGAAAGGGATGGGTGGGATGGAGGAGCCACCAGGACTGGGGGAGCCGATGGCCCTGGGTGGAGTCAGATGGGCTCCACCAACCCCCTTGAGCCCCCCAAAAACCCCCCCATGGGATGGGGTGAGGCATCATGTCCCCCTTATTTTGGGGGAGAAGGGGGGGATACATGCTACTTACTCTGGGACCAACAAGACCGGGGGCACCAGCTTCTCCAGGAACACCCTGTGACCAGGGAAAAAGAGTTGGGGGGCAGTTCCAGGGGGGGGGTCTTATCCCTCCCACCCCCCAACTTTGCAGCCAGGGGTTCCCCAAGAGGAGGGAAAAGTGGGGGTCTCACCTGATCTCCGGGTTTGCCGCTCTCTCCGGGGGGACCTGGTGGCCCGGGAAGCCCCTGGGTTGGGTTGGGGTGGGGGGGGGGAAATCAGTGAGCACAGCAGCAGTGAGACCCCCCCCCCTCCAAGGATAGGGGTGACTCCACCCCTACCCTGGCACCCCAATTTTAGCCCCCTCTCCCTTCCTTCCACTCACCTGGAAGCCAGAGGGTCCGGGGGCTCCTTGTTCTCCCCTCTCACCAGCAGGACCCTGTGGGATGGGTGATGCTGAAGCACCCCAAAACCTCCCAGGGGGGTTCACCCTTCACCCCCCCCCCACATTCTGGGAATCAAGGGGACCCCAAAAACCTCACACAGCCCCACATCACAAGAGCCAGACAGCACAGAAGCTCCATCCTTTGCCTGGATGTGGGTGGACTCCAAACCCTCACCCCCCCCCCATCCCCTCACACACCCCCCCCCCAAAATCTCAGGTGGGGACACTCACGGCAGGTCCGGGGGGGCCAGCAGCTCCTGTCTCACCATCCTTCCCAGGGAGACCCTATGGAGGAGAAACCCCACCCCTGAGCTCCAGGAGTGATGCTCCAGACCCCCCCCGTGCCTCAGTTTCCCCACTCAGGGGATTGAGGTGCAGGAGGAACCCCAAGATCTGGGGGGAGGCTGGTGTTTTGGGGGGGGGGGGGAACAGCTCACCCTCAGCCCTGGAGCTCCAGGGAGTCCTTTCTCACCAGCTTTTCCAGCTTCACCCTAAAGAGGGAGGAGAGAGGCCACGGTGATGGGCTCCATGGGGGGGTCCCAGCCCCAGTTTTTGGGGGTGTGGGGTGTGTGTGGGGGTGATACTCACATTGGCACCTTTGGGACCAGGGAACCCCATCACACCAGGCTGGCCACGAGCACCCTGGGGGCCGGGGGGGCCAGGGCGCCCATCCTCACCCGGAGCACCCTGTGGGGAAGATTTTGGGGTGGGGTGGGGGGGGACACACATTAGTGGGGACCCCTCCACACTGAACACCCCCACCCCCACCCCAGAGCATCACTTACGGTTGGGCCGACTTTGCCTTGAGGACCAGCGTCGCCTGGGCGGCCCGTGAGCCCCTGTGGAGGGGGGGGGAAGAGATTTGGGGGGGAGGTGAGGGGTCACCACACACCCCACCCTGCCCCCCCACCTGGGACTCGCAGGGGTGCACCCGACCCCAGGCCCACAGAGCATCTTCACCCCCAAAAGTGCCTTTGACACCCCCCCCAAATGAGCAGCTCAGCACCAAAGGGTGTCTTGGCTAACCCCAAATCCAGCTTGGTGACCCCCCAAAAGCACCTTATGGACCCCCAAATCCAGATTAGTGACCCCCAAAAGCACCTTATGGACCCACAAATCCATCTTAGTGACCCCATAAGAACCTTGTGGACCCCAAATCCAGCTTGGTGACCCCAAAAAGCACCTTATGGACCCCCAAATCCAGATTAGTGACCCCATAAGAACCTTGTGGACCCCAAATGCATCTTGGTGACCCCCCAAAAGCACCTTGTGGACCTCAAAAACACCTTATGGACCTCAAATCCATTTTGGTGACCCCCCCAAGAACATCCTATGGACCCTAAATCCACCTTGGTGACCCCAAGAGCACCTTATGGACCCCAAAAGCACCTTGTGGACCCCAAGTCCATCTTGGTGACCCCCCTCAAATCACCCAAAGACCCTCCCTGTGGACCCCAGCAGGTCCTCCCAGTATCACCCCCATCCCCACATCACCCTGCCCAGGCCGAGCTCCCCCCAAATCTCACCAGGGACCCCCTCTCCCACCCTGCTCTGCCCCCCATGGGGGTGCAGCACCCACCCCCCCAAAGCTCTTACCCTGGCTCCGGGCAGTCCGGGCTCTCCGGGGCGCCCGGGGTCACCAGTAGCACCCTTGGGACCCGCCAGGCCAGCGGGGCCACGCTCGCCTGGAGCACCCTGTGTGTGTTGGGGGGGGGAAAAGGGGTGAATATGGGGAGGTTTAGGGGGGTCTTACCCCTCTGACCCCCTCCCCATCACCCCAACATCCCCACCTTAGGTCCAGCCAGCCCATCCTGCCCGGGGAAGCCGCGATTGCCAGGAGCACCCTGTGGAGGAAGAGGAGGATGAGTGAATTTTGGGGGGGGGTGAAGAGGAAGAGGAAGGTTTTGGGGTCCAGCACCCCATTGGAGGGGTCTGGGGGGGGTCACACACCCTCTCTCCAGGTGGTCCCACAGGTCCAGCAGCGCCGGGTTCACCACGGGCGCCTCTCTTGCCTTCCTCACCAGCTGGCCCAGGGGCACCTTGGGGTCCTGCAGGTCCCTGAGGAAGAGGAGGAGGAAAAAAAAAGGGGTCACCTTCCTCCCTAATCCCCTGGGAAGGGAATGGGGGGGGTGGAGGAAGGGTGGGAGGGGGGGGTCTTCAAGCCCCCCGCCATGCCACGTGTCCCGTTGGCGCCGGAGCCGGGCGGCCGCCGCGGCGGGGATCCCACCAGAGCATTGAGGCTGCTTAATGAACCGAGGGGGGAATGGCCCCGGAGAAGGGGGGGGGGGGCACGAACACAGAGGCTATTGTTGGTCCCCCCCCCACCCCCCCAAACCCGGGGGAGGGGGGGACGCTGCCCCTCGAGGGGCCTCGTTAGGGGAAGAGGTTCGTTTGCTGCCGCCAACGAGCCGCTGCGGCTCTGGATGGGGAGAGAGGGGATGTGGGAGGGGGAGACCTGACCAACCCCCCACCCAACAAGCCAAAGGGGGGTCGTGCTGGCGGGGGGGGGGGGTTGGATGTGGCCCCCCCACCCCCCCAAACTCACCGTCTCGCCCTTGGGGCCCTGTTCACCCTTGAATCCTGCGATGCCGGGTTCTCCCTGCGGGGAGAGGGGGATGGTGGCACCTCTCCTCAGCCTCAGCCCTGGCCCCATCCTCATCCTCAGCCCCGGTCCCATCTTCATCCTCATCCTCAGCCCTGGCCTCATCCTCATCCTCAGCCCTGGCCCCATCCTCATTTTCATCCTCACCCCTGGCCCCATACTCATCTTCATCCTCATCCTCATCCTCATCCTCACCCCCACCCCATCTTCATCTTCATCCTCATCCTCATCTTCATCCTCATCCCTGGCCCCATCCTCATCTTCATCCTCATCCTCAGCCCTGGCCCCATCCTCATATTCATCCTCATCTTCATCCTCACCCCCTTGCCCCATCCTCATCTTCATCCTCATCCTCATCTTCATCCTCACCCCCTTGCCCCATCCTCATCTTCATCCTCATCCTCATCTTCATCCTCATCCTCATCTTCATCCTCAGCCCTGGCCCCATCCTCATCTTCATCCTCATCCTCATCTTCATCCTCATCCTTGTCCCCATCCTCATCCTCAGCCCTGTCCCCATCTTCATCCCTGTCATCATCTTCATCTTCATCCCTGTCCCCATCCTCATCCTCATCCCCATCCTCATCCCTGTCCTTATCTTCATCCCTGTCCCCATCCTCATCCTCACCCCTGTGCTCAGCCCCATCTTCCTTCCCACCCCCTCACTCCTCCCCCACCCTCATCCCTGTCCCACCCCATCCCCATCCCCCCCGGTGACCCAGGCGTCACCCGTTGGGGGGTCCCGGCCGCGGCCCCTCTCGGGGGGCTGGGGGGTCTCTCACCGTCTGTCCCTTGGGGCCCAGCGGGCCGGTGGCTCCCTGGGGTCCGGGGGGGCCGCGGGGGCCGGGGAAGCCTGGAGCACCAGCGATGCCGGGGGCTCCCTGCGGGCAGCCAGCGCCGTCGGGGGGGCACCCCACAGCTGTGCCCCCCCAACCTGGGGCCTCCCCCCGCGTCCCTGCGGCACCCAGCGCCCCACATCCCCCTCCAGCCCCCAACCCCCCCATCCTCAGTGTCCCCCAGCATCCCCCAGTACCTCCCAGTACCTCCCAGCACCCCACATTCCCCAGCTTCCCCCCACCAGCCCCCAAACTCACCAGCCCCAGTGTCCCCCAGCATCCCCCAGTACCTCCCAGCGCCCCACATCCCCCACCAGCCCCCCACATCCCCCACCAGCCCCCAACCCCACCAGCCCCAGTGTCCCCCAGCATCCCCCAGCACCTCCCAGCACCCCACATTGCCCAGCTTCCCCCCACCCCCCAGCACCCCACATCCCCCCATGTCCCCCAGCATCCCCCAGTACCTCCCAGCACCCCCACATCCCCCAGCACCCCACATTCCCCACCAGTACCCCCCAGTACCTCCCAGCACCCCCCCACCATCCATCCTCCAGTGTCCCCCAGAACCCTCCATCCCCCCCCAGCACCCCACATTCCCCACCAGTACCCCCCAGTACCTCCCAGCACCCCCCCACCATCCATCCTCCAGTGTCCCCCAGAACCCTCCATCCCCCCCCCAGCACCCCACATTCCCCACCAGTACCCCCCAGTACCTCCCAGCACCCCCCCACCATCCATCCTCCAGTGTCCCCCAGAACCCTCCATCCCCCCCCAGCACCCCACATTCCCCACCAGTACCCCCCAGTACCTCCCAGCACCCCCACATCCCCCAGCACCCCACATTCCTCAGCACCCCCCCCAGTACCTCCCAGCACCTCCCACCATCCATCCTCCAGTGTCCCCCAGAACCCTCCATCCCCCCCCAGCACCCCACATTCCCCAGCACCCCTCCCAGTCCCTCCCAACACCCCCCAGTCCCCCCATACTCACAGCCGAGCCCTTGGCGCCGGGGATGCCGTCAGTGCCGGGGTTGCCCTACGAGCAGACAGCCCTGAGCCCCCCGTGCCTCAGTTTCCCCACCACCTCCCAGAGCGCAGCCCCTTCCCCCCCTGGCTGGCAGGCCAGGGGACAGGGGGGGACACTGCTGGGGGGTGGGGAGGGGGACAGGGAGGGGGGGGACACAGAGTGATGTCACCTACGGGTGCGCCGGCGGGGCCGGGAGAGCCGGGGGTGCCGGATTCACCGCGGGGACCCTGGGCACCCTCAGGACCTCGTGCGCCGGTGGGACCAGCTTCACCCTGGGGAGAGGGGGGGGAAGATGGGGTGGGGGTGGGGGTAAGGGGGAGCACAGAGCCAGCACCACCCGTGCCTCAGTTTCCCCCAGCACCACCCGTGCCTCAGTTTCCCCTCACCTGGCTGCACCCCTCTTACCTTGGAGCCGGGGGCGCCGGGGAAGCCGGGGGCTCCAGCTGGTCCAACGGGTCCCTTAGAGGGGGGAAAAGAGAGTGAGGGGTCTGGCCAGGTTTTGGGGGGGGTCCCAGGGGACCCCAAAACCCCCCCCTGGAGTGACAGAGGGGCTGGGGAGCACTTTACTTACAGGGGGTCCAGCCGGGCCGGGGAGACCGTCGTTACCACGAGCACCCTGGAGTGGGGGGGAGGGGGGGGTTTAGGGGGGACACGGTGGTTTTGGGGGGCACTGGGGGGGGGACACCCCCTCCCAGCAACAGCAGCCCCCCCGCCATGGGGGGGGCCCCCAACAGGGGCCACACTCACCGCAGCGCCCGAGGGGCCGGGACGTCCTCGCTCGCCGGGCAGCCCGCGGGGACCCTGGGGTGGGGGGGACACACGGGGTGGGGGGGTGGGGGGGTCAGGGTCGGTGGTGCCCCCACAGATGCACCCCCTGTTTCCCCTTGTCCCACCCCAAAGACCCCCCCCATACACACCCACATCCATCTCGTGCCTCAGTTTCCCCAGTTCCCAGCCCAAAGACACCCCCCACCCTTCTCATGCCCCAGTTTCCCCAAGTCCCTCACCAAGACCCCCCCAAACCTACTCCCTTGTGCCTCAGTTTACCCAAGTCCCCCCCAAGACCCCCCCACACCCACTCCCTTGTGCCTCAGTTTCCCCATGTCCCCCCCAAAGTCCCTCCACACCCACACCCATCTCGTGCCTCAGTTTCCCCATGCCCCCCCCAAAGTTCCCCCCACACCCACTCCCTTGTGCCTCAGTTTCCCCATGTCCCCCCAAAGACCCCCCACACCCACACCCATCTCATGCCTC
This sequence comes from Gallinula chloropus, assembly GCF_964237585.1. NCBI lineage: Eukaryota > Metazoa > Chordata > Aves > Gruiformes > Rallidae > Gallinula > Gallinula chloropus. The sequence goes on from NC_140116.1 coordinate 2,160,702, forward strand.
AGTTTCCCCATGTCCCCCCTTAAAGTCGTCCCCCCACTCCCTTGTGCCTCAGTTTCCCCATGTCCCCCCCCACACCCACTCCCTTGTGCCTCAGTTTCCCCAAGTCCCCCCCCAAAGTCCCCCCCACCCCCACTCCCTCGTGCCTCAGTTTCCCCTTGTCCCACCCCAAAGACCCCCACACCCCCCACACCCTTCTCATGCCTCAGTTTCCCCATGTCCCCCCTTAAAGTCGTCCCCCCCACTCCCTTGTGCCTCAGTTTCCCCATGTCCCCCCAAAGACCCCCCCACACCCACTCCCTCGTGCCTCAGTTTCCCCTGTCCCCCCCAAACACTCACCATAGGTCCAGGTGATCCGTTCTCTCCAGGGGACCCAGATTCTCCCTATGGGGAAATGGGTGGGGGGATGGGGTGTGGTGAGTCCCCTGGGGGGGGGTGAGGGGGTGCAGCACCCCAACACCCCGGTGCTGGGCACCCCACCAGCCCCGACACCCCAGCGATGGGCACCCAGCCCCTACCTTGGCTCCGGGAGCTCCTGCTTCTCCTTTGGTGCCATCCAACCCGGGGTAACCCTGGGGACAGAGAGATTTTGGGGGGTTGGGGGGGGATTTGGGGGGCACTGGGGGGGTGGAGGGGGGTGTGGGAGTTTGGGGGGGGGCACTTACCCTGTGTCCTTTCACTCCAGGGAGCCCAGGGGTCCCGGGGAAGCCTCGAGCACCCTGTGAAGGAGAGGAGAGAGAGGGGGATGAGGGGTGTTTTGGGGGGGACAGGGGGGGTCCCCCATCCTTTGGGGGGGGTCGGGGGGGGGGTGCTGCCTCACCTGGGGGCCAGGGGGGCCACGCTCTCCAGATTTCCCAGGTTTGCCAGTCTCACCCTGCAGAGATTTTGGGGTTGGGGGGGGGGGGAGGATTTTAAAATCAAGGTCATTGGTGTGATGAGTTGCCTGTTCTCAAGGCCACTGGTGTAACGAGCTGCCCGTTCTCAGATGGGGGGGGGTGGGGGTGAGGGGACACACGTGACACACTCACATCATCACCAGGTTTCCCAGGGGGTCCTGGGGGTCCCCGAGGACCCATCGGACCCTAAAAGAAAAGAGGGGGGGGGTCAGAGAGGGAGGGGTGAGGGGTACGTCCCCTTTGGGGGGGTGGGGGGGGTAAGGGGTTGGGGGGGTTTTGGGGGGGTCACTCACAGCAGCGCCAGGCTCTCCAGGCTCTCCAGGGTTGCCTTGAAATCCTTGGGGACCCTGGAAGGGAGAGGGGGTGTCAGGGGGGGGGTGTCCACCTGGGGACCCCCAAATCTGGGGGGGGGTGTTGGGGAGGGGTAGGGGGGGTACTTACAGGAGCACCAGAAGGTCCAGGAGGGCCACGGGGTCCCATGGGGCCCTGGGAGGAGGAGGAAAGGAGGGAGGGGGGGATAAGTGTCACAAGGTGGGGGGGTGCACCCCCCCCCCCCAAACCAAGGGGGTACCCCCAATTGGGGAGGGGTCCCCGCTGTGGGTGATGCAGGGATGCTGTGAGCAGGGATGGGATGAGGTATCCCCAGGGATGGGGGGGAATCTCAGTGTGGGGGGGAGATCCCAATCCCCAGGGGGGGTGTCTCGGTTTTGGGGGGGGGTCCTGGGGGGGGGGGGGGGGTGTCTCGGTTTTGGGGGGGGGGGGTCCCTTACCATGGGTCCCTGCATGACGCCCATCTGGGCTCCTCCAGCCTTCTCATCGAAGCCCCCTGCCATCTGTGCTGCGAAGTTCTGCAAGGGAGGGGGGGGAGAGGGAGGGGGCTGAGCACCCCAGCACCCCCCCCCCAAAAATACCCCACCCCCCCCTTCTGTTCCCACCCCCCACCCCCCCAAATACTCACCCCACCGAGGCCAGGGGGACCAGGGGGACCAGGGGGTCCGGGGGGTCCAGGGTTTCCAGGGGTTCCAGGTTCTCCATCCCTACCTCTGGGGCCAGGAGCACCCTGAGGAGGAGGAAGGGGGGGGGTCATCAGTGCAGTGAGTGTGTCAGTTCTCTGCAGCACCCCACTGGTAATGGGGTGGGGAGTTAATTGGGGGAGGGGGGGTTGGTTGGTGGTACCTTCTCTCCTTTCTCACCACGGTCCCCTCGTTGTCCCTGTTCACCTGCCGGGCCCTGAGGGGGGAAATGAGGAGGGGGGGGGGTGTCAGTAATCCCCCCCCATCCCCCTTCAACCCCCCCTCTCCTTCCCTCTCCCAAATATTCCAGCAATGTGCCCTCAGGAACACGCTCCCACCTGTGGTCCCGGAGGCCCTCGGGGTCCTACAACCTGTGGGGGGGGGGGAAGATAAAGAAGAGGGGGGGGTGAGATGGGTACAGCTAAAGGAGGGACCCCCCCCAAATCATCCCTGTGATTTTTGGGGGGTCCCATCACCCCCCACCCCATGTTTAGGGTACTTACATCTTTGATGTCACCGGGTTCCCCCTTCTGTCCCTGCAAAGCAAAGGGTGGGGTGAGCCAAGGGGGGGGCACCCCAAAATTCCCACACCCCCCCCCACAAGGTGATATCCCACCCCCCTAAAGTGATGCCCACCCCCCCCCCCCCCCCAAAATAAGGGGGACCCCAACCCCTATGGAGCCTCTTGCCCCATATGGATACTGAGGGTCCTGCCTTGAGTTCACCCCCCCCTCATTTTGGGGTCCCCCCCCCCAATTTGGTCTCACGGTGGGGGGGTCACAACCCCCAGACTCACCTTGGGGCCGGGTTGCCCTGTTGGGGAAAGAGAAATGAGGAGAAATTAGTGGGGGGGGCACAATTTGGGGGGTGGGGGGGACACAGACAGACAGACAGACAGACGAGGTGCCTCCAGCCCCCAGCTGGGGGGGGGGGGTGATGCTCCTGGGGGGTGTGGGGGGGCTGTGGGGCCAAACCGGGGGGCACAGGAGCGCAGGGGGCTCCCCCGAAGCGGGGTGTTGGGTTTTGGGGGGGGGGGCAAAGCGGGGTTCAGCATGCAATTGGGGGGGGGGTGATGGATGGGTGGATGCTCAACCCCCCCATCACCCTGGGGGGGGGCAGGATGGGATAACATAGGCAATTGGGGGGGGGGGGAAGGAAGGTGGGGATCCCCAGTGGGGGGGTCACATCCCTTCCCAAGGGGGGGGTTCCCATCATCCCATGTGAAGTATCACAATTTGGGGGGGGGGTACCCCATTTAATCCTCCCTTTAAGCTGCCTGTTGTCAGGGGGGGTGTTATACACCCCCCCCATTCCCTAGAAAACCCCCCCAATAAACCCATCTTCCCATTAAAACCCCCCAAATCCCCCCCCAATCCCAACATTACCCCCCAAATCCCAACATCCCCCCTAAATTCCCCCCAAATCCCAAAATCCCTCCCTAAAATCCCCCCCCAAAATCTCAATGTTACCCCCCAAATCCCAAAATTCCTCCCCAGATCCCAACTTTACCCCCCCAAATCCCAACATCCCCCCCCAAATCTCAACATCTCCCCCCCAAATCCCTAAATCCTCCCCCCAAATCCTAACATCCCCCCCAAATCTCAACATCCCTCTCCAAATCCTAACATTATCCCCCAAATCCCCCCCAAATCCCAACATCCCCCCCAAAATCTCAACTTTACCCACCAACCCCTAAATCCCCCCCCAAAATCCCAACATTCCCCCCAAATCTCAACATCCTCCCCTAAATCTCAACTTTACCCCCCCAAATCCCTAAATCCTCCCCCTCCAAATCCCAACATCCCCCAAAAATCTCAACCCCCCCCAAATCTCAACTTTACCCCCCCAGATCCCTAAATCCCCCCTAAATCCCAACATCCCCCCTAAATCCCCCCTAAATCCCAACATCCCCCCAAATCCCCACATCCCCCCAAACTCCCTCCAAATCGCCCCCCAATCCCAACATCCCCCCAAATCTCACCCCCCCCAAAATCTCAACTTTACCCCCTCAAATCCCTAAATCCCCCCAAATCCCAACATCCCCCCCAAATCTCAACACCCCCCCAAATCTCAACTTTACCCCCTCAAATCCCTAAATCCCCCCAAATCCCAACATCCCCCCAAAATCTCACCTCCCTCCCCCAAAGCTCAACTTTACCCCCCCAAATCCCTAAATCCCCCCCAAATCCCAACATCCCCCCAAATCTCAACCCCCCCTAAGTCTCAACTTTACCCCACCCCAAATCCCTAAATCCCCCCCAAATCCCAACATCCCCCCCAAATCTCAACACCCCCCCAAATCTCAACTTTACCCCCCCAGATCCCTAAATCCCCCCAAATCCCAACATCCCCCCCCAAATCTCACCCCTCCCCCCTCCAAATCTCAACTTTACCCCACCCCAAATCCCTAAATCCCCCCAAATCCCAACATCCCTCCCCAAATCTCACCCCTCCCCCCTCCAAATCTCAACTTTACCCCCCCAAATCCCTAAATCCCCCCAAATCCCAACACCCCCGCCCCCCTCTTCTGGGATGATGTGAACCAGGGACCCCCCCTTGCTCCCATATTGCCTGTATCCCTGGGATGCTCCCATCATCCCAAAGCCCCATCACCACCTTCCCCTATTTAGAGGGCGGGGAGAGGTGTGGGGAGGGGGGGATGGTTTTTAGGGGGGGGTGGGGGGCAAGGAAGGGCCCCAACCGCTGTGCTGGCCGGGGGGGCAGACGGGGCAGCACTCTCCGAAGGGGATCTCGGGGCTGGGGCAGTCCCGCAGCTCCTCGCAGACGATGTCATCGCACAGGACGGTCCCCGTGTCGCACACGCAGATCCGGCAGGGCTCCGGCTTCCACACGTCCTTGTCGCGATAGGTCCGACCCTCCTGCAGGCAGCTGCCTGCCTCGGCTGCGGGGAGATGCGGGGGAGGGGGTGGGGAAGGCGAGGAGGGGGGGATAGGGAAGGTTATCCCACCCCCCGCATCATCCTCCCCCCATCCCCAATCCCACTGGTGGTCCCCAGTGGGATGAGGGGTGGGAGTGGGGTGAGCTGTGGGATGGATCCATCACTGGGATGGGATCCAGCATCATAGGGGGGTGATACCCCCCAAAGAGATTTTGGGGGGGGGTGATGGGGAAGGTTATCCCCCCCTCAAATGCCATCTTCAATCCATCAATCCCATGGGAAGGGGGTTGGAAGCAGGTGGCCCATGGGATGGATCCATCACTGGGATGGGATCCAGCATCATAGGGGGGTGATACCCCCCAAAGAGATTTTGGGGGGGGGTGATGGGGAAGGTGAGCCCCCCCAAGAGATTTGGGGGGGGGTATTGGGAAGGTTTCCCCCCCCCTCAAATCCCATCTTCCCTCCATCAATCCCATGGGAAGGGGGTTGGAAGCAGGTGGCCCATGGGATGGATCCATCACTGAGATGGGATCCAGCATCACAGGGGGGTGACACCCCCAAAGAGATTTGGGGGGGGTATTGGGAAGGTTCCCCCCCCCCCCCCCCCCAAATCCCATCTTCCCTCCATCAATCCCATGGGAAGGGGGTTGGAACCAGGTGGCCCATGGGATGGATGCATCACTGGGACTGGATCCATCATCATGGGGGGGTGACACCCCCCTAAAGAGATTTTTGGGGGGGTGATGGGGAAGGTTATCCCCCCCAAGAGATTTGGGGGGGGCATGGGGAAGGTTTCCACCCCCACACACACTTCCAATCCCATCTTTCCTCCCTTGATCCCATGGGAAGGGGGGTGGGAGTGGGGTGACCCATGGGATGGATCCATCATCATAGGGGGGTGACACCCCCAAAGAGATTTTTGGGGGGGGTATGGGGAAGGTTATCCCCCCAAGAAATTTTGGGGGGGGGTATAGGGAAGGTTCCCCCACCCCCAATCCCACTGATGCTCTGTTGGTCCAGTGGGAAGGGGAGTGGAAGTGGGATGGATCCAGCACTGGGATGGGATCCAGAACCATGGCTGGGGTGATGGGGAAGGTTACCCCCCCCAAGAGAATTTGGGGGGGCATAGGGAAGTTTATATCACACCTTCCCCCCCCCAAAATCCCATCTTCCCTCCATTGATCCAGTGGGAAGGGGGTTGGAAGTGGGGTGGGATGGATACATCACTGGGATGGGATCCAGCATCATGGGGGGGGTGACACCCCATACACCCCCCAATGAGATTTTGGGGGATGGGGGGCAAGGATAGGGAAGGTTATATCCCCCACCCCCCCAATCCCACTTTTCCTCCATCAATCCCATGGGAAGGGGGTTGGAAGTGGGGTGGGATGGACCCATCATCCATCACTGGGATGGGATCCATCACTGAGATGGGATCCAGCATCATGGGGGGGAGGGGGGGTGACACCCCCAAAGAGATTTGGGGGTGGGGGCAGCATTGGGAAGGTTCCCCCCCCCTCAAATCCCATCTTCCCTCCATCAATCCCATGGGAAGGGGGTTGGAAGCAGGTGGCCCATGGGATGGATCCATCACTGGGACCGGATCCATCATCATGGGGGGGTGACACCCCCAAAGAGATTTGGGGGGGGGGGTGATGAGGAAGCTTATCCCCCCCAAGAGATTTGGGGGGGTTCCCCCCCCCCCCCCCACTTCCAATCCCATCTTTCCTCCCTTGATCCCATGGGAAGGGGGGTGGGAGTGGGGTGACCCATGGGATGGATCCATCACTGAGATGGGATCCAGCATCATGGGGGGGGTGACATCTCCCCCCCCAAAATCTCTTGGGGGGGGGGGGTCATGGGGCAGCAAGGGGTTTCCAGCGTGAAGCAAGGGGTGCTCTGTGTGCCCCCCATCCCCAAATCCTGGGTGTTTCCCCCTCCCTTGGGTGCTGGGTGTCCCCCCTCCCTTGGGGACGCTCAGTGTGTCCCCACAGCCCACGAAGCTCCAGTGGGTGGGTGGGTTTGGGGTGGGGGCAGCATCCTCGGTGTCCCCAGGATATGGGGGGGAGGGGGGAGGATGGGGTCCCCAGGCTGCACCCCGGGGTCCCCAGAGGGGTCCCTGAGATGTGTCCCCAAGGAGGTGACTGGGTGTCCCCCTGGGGTGGGACACAGGTGTTCCCAAGGAGATGCCCTGGTGTCCCCCAGGGTCCCCAGGATGTGTCCCCAAGGAGGTGAGCTGGTGTGTGTCCCCCCCCCCAACCCTGGGATGTCCCCCAGTGTCCCCAGGGATCCTGGGATGTCCCCCAGTGTCCCCAGTGCGTCACCCAGTGTCCCCTGGGATGGGACACAGGTGTCCCCAAGGAGATGCCCTGGTGGCCCCCAGGGATGGGCTCCTCCAGTGGTCCCAAGGAGGTGGCACTGGGGGTCCCCAGGATGTGGCCCAGGGTCCCCGTTGTCCCCCAGTGTCCCCAAACCATGACACAGGGTCCCCAGGTGATGCCCTGGGGTCCCCAGGCCAGTCCCCACAGCCCCCAGGATGTGGCCCAGCACCCCCAGGACCCCCCCCACCCCCAACCCCCTGTCCCCAGCTGCACCCTGTGTCCCCAGCTGGACCCCCCCTGCCAATCCCCAGGCTGCCCCCCGGGTCTCCCCCAGACTGTCCCCTGCTGTGCCCCCCCAGACTGTCCCCTGCTGTGTCCTCCCCACTGAACCCCACTGTCCATCTGCCCCCCCAAACCCCCCCACCTTCCCCTGCCTGTTCCCCAGGGTCACCCACTGCGCCCCCCAAACCTGTCCCCAGTATCTCCCAGTGTCCCCAGACCAGCCCCAGTGTTCCCAGACTGGTTCCAGTGTCCCCACGCTGTCGTGCCCTCCCCCCCCCCAAATCTGCTTCTCCCTCCAAGCTGCCCCCCCCATCCTCAAACCTGTCCCCAGTCTCCCCAGTATCTCCCCAGTGTCCCCAGTGTCCCCCCAGTCTCCCCAGTATCTCCCAGTGTCCCCAGACTGGTCCCAATGTCCTCACACTGTTGTGCCCCCCCAAGCTTCCCCCCTCCTCAAATCTCCCCCCCACCATCCTCAAACCTGTCCCCAGTGTCCCCAGTGTCCCCATACTGGTCCCAGTATCGCCACACTGTTGTGCCCCTGCCCCCCCAAGCTGCCCCCCCCATCCTCAAACCTGTCCCCAGTATCTCCCCAGTCTCCCCAGTATCTCCCCAGTCTCCCCAGTGTCTCCCCAGTCTCCCCAGTGTCCCCATACCGGTCCCAGTATCCCCTCGCGGTTGTGCCCCCCCCCTCCAACCTGTTTCCTCCCCCATCCTCAAACCTCTCCCCAGTATCTCCCCAGTGTCCACAGTATCTCCCCAGTCTCCCCAGTGTCTCCCCAGTCTCCCCAGTGTCCCCACATCGGTCCCAGTATCCCCACGCTGTTGTGCCCCCCCCTCCAACCTGTTTCCCCCCCATCCTTAAACCTGTCCCCAGTGTCTCCCCAGTCTCCCCAGTATCTCCCCAGTGTCTCCCCAGTGTCCCCAGTGTCCCCATACCAGTCCCAGTATCCCCTCGCTATTGTGCCCCCCCCAACCTGTTTCCCCCCCCATCCTTAAACCTGTCCCCAGTGTCTCCCCAGTGTCCCCAGTATCTCCCCAGTGTCCCTAGTATCTCCCCAGTCTCCCCAGTCTCCCCAGTGTCCCCATACCAGTCCCAGCAATCCCTCGCTGTTGTGCCCCCTCCAACCTGTTTCCCCCCCCATCCTTAAACCTGTCCCCAGTATCCCCAGTGTCTCCCCAGTGTCCCCAGTGTCTCCCCAGTGTCCCCACACCGGTCCCAGTATCCCCACACTCTCACCCCCTCCCAAAACCACCCCCCAAACTCTTCTCCAACTTTCCCCATTCATCCCAAACTCCCCCCCCTTAAACTCCACATCCCCCCCAACTTCCCCCCCCCAACCCTCCCCATCCCCCCCAAAGACCCCCCAAAAAGACCCCCTCTAACCCTCTCCACCCCCCCAAACCTCTCCCACCCCCCCAAAATCCTCCCCCACTCCCCTTGCGCTCTGCGCCCCCCCCCCCCCACTCCCCAAGTGCCACGCTGTCCCCCAGCCCCCCCCCCCCCCCAAAAAAAACACCCCACCCCCCACCCCCCCCCTTTCATCCCGGCTACTCACGGAGGTCCCGGTCCTGCGCTGCGCTGCGGCTGAGGAAGAGGAGGAGGAGGAGGAAGGCTGCGGAGGGCAGCGGGCGGCGGCCGGGCATGGCGAGGCGGCGGCTGCGCCCCTCACCGTGCGTCGGGCCGAGCAGTGCCCGCACCGCGCCCGCACCAGCGTATATGTCCCGGAGAGGCTCCCCCCACCCCCCCCCCCCCCCCGCATCCCCCACACCCCCCTCCCCCCCCGCCCCGCATCCCCCCCCCCCCCCCCCAACCTCCTCTACACACACACCCCGGGCTGTGTAACCCGAGATGGGACAGCCCCCCCCCCCCCCCCCCAAAGTCCCCCCACACCCCCCCCCTTCTCTCCTCTCCCCTCCCCTCCCCTCCCTCCTCCTCCTCTCCGGGATGGGGCCAGGGAGGGGGCGGGGGGAGGGGGGGGCGGGATGTGTGTTGGGGGTATGAGGAGGGGGGGGACTGGCCCACACGACCCCCCCCCAACATGGGTCCCAGACTTGCCCCTCCCCCCTTTTCTCCCCCCCCCCCGCCCCCATCACATCCCAGGGAGTGAGACCCCCCCCCCCATCTGTCTTCTGGGGGTCGTGTGTCCCCCCCCCCAACACTCCATCCCATCTCGGGGACCCCCCCATTCCGACCCCTCAGGGGAGGCTGAGGCCCCCCCATCTCATCCTATCCTGGGGGTGTCCGTCCCGTGTCCCCCCCCCCCCCGCTCTGTTCTGGGGGTCCTGGGAAGAGTGAACCCCACCCCCACCCCCCCAGCATTCCATCCCACCTCGGGGACCCCCCCTTCCACCCCCCTCAAGGGAGTCTGAGACCCCCCCCATCCCACCTCGGGGACCCCCCTTCCACCCCCTCAAGGGAGTCTGAGACCCCCCCATCCCATCTCGGGGACCCCCCTTCCACCCCCCTCAAGGGAGTCTGAGACCCCCCCCCATCCCATCTTGGGGACCCCCCTTCCACCCCCCTCAGGGGAGTCTGAGACCCCCCCATCCCATCTCGGGGACCCCTGCCCCCCACTTCAGGGGAGTCTGAGGCCCCCCCCCCCCCTCCCATCCCATCCCATCCCATTCCATTCCTGGGGTCACCCCCCACTCTGTTCTGGGGGTCCTGGGAAAAGCGACACCTCCCTCTCCAAACTCCATCCCATCTCAGGGACACCTCCCCCCCCCTCCAATTCCATGAATTGGGGACCCCCCTCTCTGCCCCCCCCCCCCCAGGGGAAACTGAGCCCCCTCCCCATCCTATCCCGGGGGTCCTGGAGAGGTTGAATCCCCCCCCCAAAATTCCATGCTGGGATGAGACTGACCCCCCCCCCCCCATTCCATGAATTGGGGACCCCCCTCTTTGCTCCCCCCCCAGAGGAAACTGAGCCCCCCCCATCTTATCCTGGGGGTCCTGGGGAGGTTTAACACCCCCCCCCCAATACACACAGGGGTGCCAAGTCCCTGGGGGGGAGGAGAATTGGGGGTCCCCCCCAGGTCCCTGTCCCAAATCCCCCTCTCCATCCTGGCCCCCCCCCAATTCTGCTTGATTCATAACAGAAATTGGGGGTTCAAGGGGGGGACACATGCCCCCCCCCATTCCCCTGCCTGGAACTGGGCCCAGGCCCATCACCCAACCCCCCAAAAAAAGAGGGGGTGCAAGGAGGGGAGATGGGGACCAGCCTGACCTCTTCCAAACCCCTTTTTCCCCCCCTTTCCCCCCCCCGGGCCTCATCCCCCCCCTTTAGGGAAGGGGTTCAGGAGGGTGGGGGGTCCCAGCACCCCAAGCCGATTGGGGGGGCACAGCTTTGCAGTGAGGTTTTGGGGGGGCACACACAGTTCCCAGACACCCCCCCCACCATGTGCACACCTCAGCTCTGGATGGGGAGGGGGTCCTGGGGATGGGGGGGGTCCCCAAAAAGAGGGTCCCAACAAGGGGGTCCCCACTCAGCACTCACAAATAGATTGGGGGGGGATTTGGGGAGGGGGGGTGTCATAGAGCTGGGGGGGGCAGTGCTTTGGGAGGGGGGGTCCTATCCTGCTAGGGGGGTGCTGGGGTGGGGGTGCTGCCCCTGGGCTTGGGGATGGGGAAGGGTGGGACCAGGGAGGGATGGAGGGAGGGATGGAGGGAGGGATGGATGGAGGGATGGAGGGAGGGATGGAGGGAGGGATGGATGGATGGATGGAGGGGTGGAGGGATGGAGGGATGGATGGAGGGAGGGATGGAGGGATGGAGGGATGGATGGAGGGATGGATGGATGGATGGATGGATGGATGGATGGATGGATGGATGGATGGAGGGAGGGATGGAGGGAGGGATGGATGGAGGGATGGATGGATGGATGGATGGATGGATGGATGGATGGATGGATGGATGGATGGATGGATGGAGGGATGGATGGAGGGATGGATGGATGGATGGATGGAGGGATGGATGGAGGGATGGATGGAGGGATGGATGGATGGATGGATGGATGGAGGATTGGAGGGATGGATGAATGGATGGATGGAGGGATGGAGGGATGGAGGGATGGATGGAGGGATGGAGGGATGGAGGGAGGGATGGAGGGATGGATGGAGGGATGGAGGACTGGCTGGCTGGCTGGACACACAGTGGATGGAGAGATGGACTGACAGACAGACAGATGGATGCCTGGACAGACAGACAGACAGACAGACAGACCCGTGGCTGTTGGGTCACCACTCAACCCCCCATGACTCCCCCTCACTCTACAACCACAGGACATCTCTACTACATCCCCCCACCTTCCCAGACACCCCCAGCCCCCCCAAACCCCCCTCAAACCCTCCAGCACCCCCCAAACCCTTCAGCCCCCCCCCAAACCCTTCAGCCCCCCCTCCCCAAACCCCCCCGACCCCCCCTCTTCCCTCTGCCCCGGAGCCTCCCGGGAGGCGGCTGCGGACAAAGCGCGAGTGTTACCGGTGCTGCCGCGGGGCACCGGAACCGCAGCCAAAAATAACTCCTGGCCCGGCGGCATCTCCCGCAGATACCCCCCTCCCCACCCCCCCGCAGCCATCCAGCTCCCCCCCCCCCTAAATCTGCACCCCCAACGCCCCCCCCGTGCTGCTGGTGGGGTGAGTTCTGGAGGCGGGGGGGGTGTCCCCCCCGCCGTGCCTCAGTTTCCCCATGTGGTGAAGTGGAGCAGGGCCCGTTCGCTGGTGTATTTTGGGCGAGGGGGGGTGTAGAGGGGGGTGTAAGGGGGGGGGATGTGTGTGTTTGGGGGTGTGGGGGGGGGGTCCCGGCGCTGAGCAGGTGGAGGAGCCCGTGCTGGGTCCTTGGCGCAGGCGGCTCTGGCTGGGGATCCCAGCCGGGAGCGGGGCCAGGCCCTGGCTCCTGCTGCTGCTTTTCCACTGCAAACGGCGCTGGGAGTAAATAACAAGGCGATGGCTGCCCCCCCCTAACCCCCCCACACCCCAAAACCTCCTCCTCACCCCCCCCAAAACCTCCTCCTCCTCCTCACCCCCCCCCTCCCAACCAGCCCCCTCCCTGCCACCACCATCCCCAGCACAGGAGGGGGATGGATGGAGCATCATCCCCCCCCCCTCCCCAAGCCCTGAGGGGTGGGGGGGGCACATTCCTCAGGGTCTCTTTTAACACCCCCACCCCCCACCCCCATCCCCCCCAAAAAGGTTCCCAAAGGAGCTGGAGCTCCACGTGGTTCCCAGTGCCACCAGCAGCCACCGGATCTCCCAGTTTGGGTGGGTGTTGAGGCGTCACCGGATGGGGCAGGTGGCCCAAAGCTGGGAGGGGTCATAGCCCTGACCCCCCCCACCCCCCCCCAAAATACACCCCTCCCCCCTCAGCCCACATCCCTTTGGGTTTTGTCCCCCTTTCCCCTCGCCCGGGGCTCTCCCAGCTCTCCCAGTTTCCCCAGCGCCGGGGCTCTGGAAAGGCGATCAGGGGCTGGCTGGGAGCGGCCAAGGCAGCTCAGGAATTCGGGGGGGTCACGGGGATTGGGGGGGGGGGGGGGGGGAAGGAGCCACCGGTGTTAACTCTGCCCGCACCGGGGGCTCTGGGCACCAGTGTCACCAGTGTCCCCAGCACCACCAGTGTCACCAGCACCACCAGCACCACAGTCACTAGTGCCAGCACTGCCAGTGCCGCCAGTGTCACCAGTGTCACCAGTGTCACCAGCATCACCAGTGTCACCAGCATCTCCATCACCACAGAAACCAGTGCCAGCACTGCCAGTGCCACCAGTGTCACCAGCACCAGTGCCACCAGTGTCACCAGCATCTCCATCACCACAGAAACCAGTGCCAGCACTGCCAGCACTGCCAATGCCACCAGTGTCACCAGCATCACCAGCATCACCAGTGTCACCAGCATCACCAGTGTCACCAGCATCTCCATCACCACAGAAACCAGTGCCATCACTGCCAGCACTGCCAGTGCCACCAGTGTCACCATCACCAGTGTCACCAGTGTCACCAGCATCACCATCACCACGGTCACCAGTGCTGGCACTGCCAGTGTCACCTGCATCACCAGCATCACGAGCATCACCAGCATCACCAGTGCCACCAGTGCCACCAGCATCGCCACTATCACCATGACATTGCCACCATTGCCATCACCAGTGTCATCAGTATCACCAGTGCCACCAGTGTCACCAGTGTCACCAGCATCACCAGTGTCACCAGTGCCACCAGCATCACCAGCACCGTGGCCACCAGTGCCATCAATGCCAGCACTGCCAGTGTCACCAGCATCACCAGTGTCACCAGTGCCCCCAGCATCACCACCATCACCACGACCATTGCCACCATTGCCATCACCAGTGTCACCAGCATCACCAGTGTCACCAGTATCACCAGCATCACCAGCATCGGCACCATCACCAGTGCCACCATGACCACTGGTTGCCACTACCATTGCCATCACCAGTGTCACCAGCATCACCAGTGTCACCAGTATCACCAGCACTGAGATGCCACCAGCACAGGGCCCACGATGTCACCAGGTGGTGACAGCCCCACCCAAGAGGGACGTCCCCACCCCGGGGTGGTGGGTGCTGGGGACGGTGTCACCCCCGATGCCACCGCCCAGGACACTGTCCCCATGTCATTGTCCCTGGGGACAATCCCTGTCCCACCATCATCACGTGGATTTGGGACCAGACTCTGCCCCTCATTCCCCCCCTCCCATTTTGGTCCCATTTTGGTCCCATTTCCCCATTTCAATCCTGTTTTCCCCCATTTTGGTCCCAGTTTGGTCCCATTTTCCCCCATTCCCACCCATTTCCCCCATTTTGATCCTGGTTTTTCCCATTTCAATCCCTTTCCCCCCCAT